>NC_024796.2:24785352-25144613 GCF_000309985.2 Brassica rapa
ATTACTTTTACGGTAAATATAATTAATGATGTAATATATTGTTAAAGTAATATAATTAATGAAATTACTAAAATAAAACTATACTTATATTTTTATACATTAATATTTGTTTTTCATAATTAGTGTTTTATATTTTATATATGTCGTAATATAACTAATTGTATTCAAAAGATCCGGATCGAATCAGATAATATGGTTATTTTTGGTACAAATATCCAAACCCGTTTCAAATACATTGGTTATTTAGATATTTTAGGGTCATATACATCAGAACCAAACTCATCCAGACTCAAAAGGATTCAACTCAAAACCTACACATAAATTTATAATATTCAAGGAGTGAGTAATTTTAAAACAAAATAAAACGATACCCGAAAGGAACGACTCGTACCTAAGTGGATATTTAGTGTTCATGCCTAACTGATTTTATAAACTAATATAAATGATATTTTTTATGTGTTTTGCTAAATTAAGTGAAACTGAAAGAGTTTTTTTATTTAGTAAGCAATTATATTGAGTGAAAAATTAAGTGACAATGAATGTAATTCATTTTTATTATTTTGATTTAAGTTATGATTTTATTCACTAAACATGTTTTTGAATTATGTTTTTGGCTACGTAATTTTCCACTGATTGAAAAAAAAAATGTTATAGTATAACAAATTAAAACAAACGCTTAACCTTATGCAAAACTCAGTTATTTTACTTTTTTGATTTTATAATTGACACAAAACTAATATTGATTAACTACTAAATAAAATCTACACTATTATTATTATGGTAATATAATTAATGATGTGAAATATTGTTAAGACAATATAATTAATATGAGTGAAATATGGAAATACAATTAATGTAGTACTGCTATCTTCGTTTCCAAACAATTTTCAGTTATAGTACTATTCATGTTTCCAAACATTACTAAAGTGTACTTCAGTTTTAATAATATAGATATGAATCCCATGTGCATTTGCTTGTATATATACTTTCGAAGTTATTTCTTCCTTATTCATGTTCTTTTGTTTCTTACTTTTAAGTTCTAAATTCCTATTTCGATTGTAGTTGCCCTCCATGAGGATTACTCAGTATCATCAATATAAGCAACGTTAGCCATTAAAAGGAAAGAAAAAAGAATCCCACAAACCGGGCCTCGTGGTCTGGTGGTAAAAGAACCTCGGCTGAGGTGCCCGCCATCACGAGTTCGAGTCCCTGCCACAGCGGATTTAACATAGTTTCCGTTTGGCCTCCAGGACCTTCTTCGCCAGTTCCAGTTGGACGCGGTGAGATAGTCGGACTAAGTGAGAGGTCCGGATACCTGGATTATTAAAAAAAAAAGAATCCCACAGGTGCGGTTTACATAATACTAAAAAACAGTATGTGCTTACTTATGATCTTGCAGATCAGCTAGCGTGCGCAGTGCTATGTTTCTGTATGCTACAAACTTCTCTTAATGGGTCGTCTTAATTGAAAATACGCAGAAATTGTGGTGAATGATAACATCTTCTTCGCCTATTTCAGCAGCAGTACAGGGCAGTTGTTGATACTTTAACATTCTCAACAAACTTGGAAATATTATACATGGCTTAATGAGATTATTCTCTTCTATGATACTCTGAAGAGGTATATTTTGTTTATTTACAGAAGTTATATGGATTAGATGTCAAAATGTTTTTTAGAACAATTGATTTTAGAATTTGGTGTTAGAGAGTTGCTTTGTTAATGGAGTGATCGCTCTCCCTTCACTCATATAATTTTTTGCACATGATGTCGCAGAAGGAAAATCCCTTCCAGAGTTTTGGTGTAATCATTTTGTACGAAGTTGCTATTTCCTGGTCACATGATAAAACACTGTCGCTTATGAATTATTCATTCAATTTCTGCCGTCTTTGGTTTGCAGTTTCAGAGTAACTAATGGGGAAATCAATTACTGGCCGTATCTATTTGAGGGATAAAGAACAATCCTAAACTACATTGAAACATAGCGTACGTTACATTACGAAGAATTTTTATCAGTATCTATAATTCACTGATTTGAAACAACACAAAGATCCATTTTTCAGAGAAACTTACCGTTGGTGTCTCTCCTCACCTTCAAGTCCAACCTTCCCCACTTCAATGCACGCAAAGATATATGAGTGCTGCACTTAAAATGTTGTTAATGCTGTGTTGGACCATACTCTTTAGAAATTGTTTTGCCATCTTAAAATACTGCAATTACCTCTCCTACAACCTGGATCAACTTTTCTGAAATCCTGAAAATTGGTGCATAGAAAATGGAACAGAAGAAAATGATTTACATTGAAAAAACCATCATGGACAAAAAAACATCAAATACCAGATAAACAATAGTAAAGAAGCTATTATAGAAAAAAGCAATCGGAGTAGAAAGACGTAATCATTAACTGCAGAAACAAAACCACTTGAGAAAAATAACAGTTTTAGAGACGAAATGCATAATAAGTAACGTGAGAATAAATATTGTTCGTCGGCCAAAAAAGACAGTGATTCACTCCATCTCCTCCCACGCACTCCCAAGCATTTTAAAAAAGAGATTTCTGTTGAAATCATACAACAACCACTGAATTGATTTATTTTCCTACAATAAATGAAATAAGAGGGGAAATTGGAGAGAAATAAATTGCAGAGACGAAAATGATGATGAAAGGTATGAGGGGAATTCGTACATATAAAAACTGGATGACTATGATGGAATATATAAAGGGATATAAAATCTGAAACTTTCATATATAGATTGATTAAAAGATTCGACTCCAAAAGGGTGTAATTGCTGAGACGCTTTAAATCCGAAAGGAAACAAATGAGAAATCCTTTGCAAATAGGCGGATGTAGAAGGGTGCGTCGTTCAGAGAATCAGTCGATTGAAGGAAAGAAGACTTCTTTTGTTGAAAATAATTGATGATTCAGAGAAGAGATGTGTCGTGTGAGAAGGTGACGATTCCCCGAAGAGATGCCCGAGACTATCGTTTCGATGACGTAAGCCACTTGGAGCATGGAAACTTTATAACGCTTAGAGCATCTTTAACCTTATTCTTAATTTTTTTTTATTTAAAAAAATAAATAAAAACTAACCAATCGTGGATCGCCACGTGTTAGTGGAACCCGCGAAAGTTGCAAGAACCAAGCTCTTAGAGAAGAGATTTAGACACCAACTCTTAAATTTTTTATGGATCCCACCTCTTAAGAACCCTCCTAAGAGGTGGGGATAATCATGCTCTTGGATCATAAAAACAAACAAATCTAAGAAATCAATTTGGGTTTGCTATTATATATAGATATCTAAAAGTTTGGTTAGTTTAAAAATAATATAAAACTAAATTATTATTTGTTTTATTTGATAACTACAGTTTTTAAATAGTATTATAAATATAAGAAATCTAATATGATGATGTTTATGGAAGCACATACACACTAAAGATCTTTTATAAAAGCATGTTTGATAAAAGCTTATCTAAAACTTTGGTTAGGCTAAGAATAATAGAATAACAAGTTATAATACATAAATTTAATTATTTATCATGGGTAATATATTATTAAAGATATCAATAATTTTAGTCGTTTCTAACTTTTAACATAATCTAATAAATAATTTTAGTTATTCATTAAGTAACAACGACTAAAACCATTCCAACTTTTAACCTTCAGAGACGAAAAATTACTTCTTAAATAATAATAATAATTTATAACTTGTTTATTTTATTCAATCTATAATGTAATCAACTACACAAATATCTAATTGTTTAATTAATGCATTTTATTTTGTTTAAATCCCAACAAATAAGAATGATATATATGATTTAAAAATATATAACCCTTTATAAAAAAATACTTGTTAATTTAAATTTTACTTAATTTAAATATTTCCACATCAAGTTTTAAAATATAACTATTTATTAAATATTTGTAGATTCTTAAGATGATGTGAGATAATTTTTTATATACTACTTGATTGTGATTGAACTTTTAAGTCATTTTTTTTCTTTTTTCATAAACTCAAATTAATTCTACCATATTGATTGGCATAAATGTATCAACATCTAGTTTCACAGATATTCTGGATTTTACATTAAATGAAAATTATTTATAAAATCATAATATATACAGAAATCTAGGAAATACAGATATGCTTTCAAATTAGTTTAAAAATAAATTATTTTTTTGTATAAAAACAGAAAATATAAAAATATATATTTTCTTGAAAAATAAGAAACTGTAACTATTATTATCAAATGTCTATATCACAATTAAATTTATACACATTTTATTTTTGATATTTCCAAAATTAATTTTAAAAATAAAGTTTAGATAAGAATAAACCAAAATAGAAATATCAATAATGATATTTGTCAAAAGAACATATATATTTCTGTATTTAATTTCGTAAGGATTAACAAGGAGAGGTAAAAGATAATGTAAAATAACCGTAAAAGGTAATGTTAGATAACATTAAATAATGTTGCAGGTTCTATGCTTGAACATGACGAACTTGGACTCTTCATTGTGGTAATAAATGGGGACTGCTGTTTTAACAAAAGCGGAACGGTATTTGTTGACAGTGACGTTTTGTCACCAATCACAAAAATTAATCAAGTCTAGTGCGTTATTGATTTTTGCATAAAAGAAAACTCAAAATACAAGTGCCGTTTTGTTTTGTGAGTGAAAATTGGTGAAAGTTATTACGCATGCTATTTGGTGAGGTATTTAATGTGTATAAAAAAAACTTCGTACGCTGAGATACTGAGAATTGTCTCAGTGACATCTCCAGTGTAGTTTCCAATGTGGGAGGTATTTAATGTGTATAAAGAAATAAACCTCATAGGCTGAGATATTGAGAATTATCTCAGTGACATCCCTAGTATAGTTTCTAATGTGTGAGATATTTAATATTAAAGTAATCCTTGACTTTCTTTTTATCGATTGAAAGTTGACACGTTTCCTTCTCATCAGATGTTTAACCTTGAAACTTGGAAAGAGAAGACACATGTTGCAGGTTTTATGCTTGGACATGACGAACTTAGACTCTTCATTGTGGTAATGAATGGCGACTGCGGCTTTAACAAAAGCGGGACATGTTGAGAGTGACGTTTTGTCACCAATCACAAAATTAATCAAGTGCAGTGCGTTATTGATTTTTGCATAAAAGATAATTAAAAATACAAATGCGATTTTGTTTTGTGAGTGAAAATTGGTGAAAGTTGTTACGCATACTATTTGGTGTGGTACTAATTGAGTGCGGTTTTGACAAAACATTTTTTTAAATGTAAATGATGATAAATAATTGTATTGAATTTGGGCATGATAAAAATAATATTTCACATTATGATATTTCAAATATACCATTTAAATTTATATTAATTAAACTTTTATATTATTAAATAATATTATTTAGGTTTACTAGTTATTACACCTTGTTTTTTAAAATATAGATTTTAATCATCATTTGACAAGAAAAATATTTATAAAAATCATTAAATTATATTTAACCATTGTTTTGAAAATTTGATTAGCCGACCGGTTAAACCAATTGAACCGTAACTTGTTTCTCTATTTTGTTACATGTGGTTTTGAAAACCGTATTTAAATTAGGTAAAAAGTAGTCGAAATTGGTAAATTCGCCAAATTAGTAAAAAAATACTTGTTAATTTGGATTTTACTTAATTTAAATATTTTCACATCAAGTTTTAAAATATAGCTATTTATTAAATATTTGTAGTTTCTTAAGATGATGTGAGATAATTTCTTATATACTATTATGATTGAACTTTTTAAGTCATTTGTTTTCTTTTTTTCATAAAACCAAATTAATTCTACCAAATTGATTGGCATAAATGTATCAACATCTAGTTTCACAGATATTCTGGATTCACATTAATTGAAAAGTAATTTATAAAATCATATTATATACAGAAATCTGGGGAATACAAATATTCTTTCAAAAAAATAGTTTAAAATAAATTAATTTTATTGTAAAATAATAAAATATAAAAATACATATTTTGTTGAAAAAATGAAAAAAAAACAATTGTAATTGTTATTATCAAATGTCTGTCACAATTTAATTTATACATATTTTATTTTTGATATTTCCAAAATTAATTTTAAAAATAAAATTTCAGATAATAGTAAACCAAAATAGAAATATCAATAATGATATTTGTCAAAAGAATATATATATTTCTTATTTAATTTCGTAAGGATTAAGTAAAAAGATACTGTAATATAAAATAACCGTAAAAGGTAATGTTAGATAGCAGCTAGGCCCAATTTAACTCGACACGGCCCATTTGTAAACTTGTAGTTTCCTTATTAAGAAGAGGAGAAGGCGTATATGAATCAAAGCTTGACGAGTCCGGGGCAAAACTTACAGTGTCTCTTGGCAACCTCACCACCGTTACATCGAACCCTCTCGCCGCTCTGCTTCCTTCTCCGTCGTCGATTTCGTCTTCTGAGGTTAGATTCGCCTCCTTGTTTACGATTTAGTTCGACATCGAGAAGTCTGACGATGTCTACCACTAACTCTTTTTAGTATCCCCAGTCGTAGTCGCACTCTTAGGGTTTTGGTGCGAAGCTACTTCGATTGATCGAAACGAACCTCTTGTTTGTGATCTTCGATTGATCATCGGTTTTCTTAGGGAAATCGATTAGGTTTTGTTATCGGGAGAGGATCAGTCCTTCTTCGGGGTTTGGCTTCTCCTTTGTGACGTATTGAACTATATCGAGAGCTTTTTTGAGTTGCATTGCTTTGTTGTGACTGATGGATCCTTATTTGATGCAGTTAGAAGGTGAATTGATAAGGTCAAGCAAAGATGGCGAACTTACAAGTTTCTGGAATTATTGAAAAGGTCTTTCATTATCTATATCTAACTAAGATCGATTTTGTTATTGATTATACAAACTTTTCTTATATCTGTGTGTTTTCTGTGTTAATGTTTAGATGACTGGCAAAGATAAAGATTTTAGATACATGGCAACGTCTGATTTACTCAATGAGTTGAATAAGGAATCCTTTAAACTCGATACAGACTTGGAGATGAGATTGTCGAGCATCATACTTAAACAGCTTGATGATGTGGCTGGTGATGTTTCTGGATTGGCTGTTAAATGGTTTGCTTTCTTCTCTCAGCACCTTCGGTTTTAATGGTCTTGAGATTTTTGTAAATTAGCTGACTGTATTCGAGCTTTGATTTATGATTTTTTCTTCCAGTCTTGCTCCATTGGTGAAGAAGGTTGGAGAAGAGCGTATTGTGGAGATGACCAACAAGTTATGTGAGAAGCTGCTGCATGGGAAAGACCAACACCGTGATACCGCAAGCATAGCTCTCAGGACTGTTGTCGCTCAAGTTGCTCCTTCGCTTGCTCCATCTATTCTTGTTACTCTAACTCCACAAATGATTGGAGGGATAAGTGGCGAGGTTAGTTGCTAGGAGGCATATTCCTTTTTTCGATTCTACAGGCCCTGACAATTTCAGGATGCCAGCAAAATTACCAATTTACAATTTAAAGAAAAACTCAGGCTACATATTAGATGGACTGATACTTATAGTTGAATTGATTTTACCTGATAGTTTTGTTGGCGCTGTTACAGTTTAATAGCTCTTTCTGAATTACTCTGAGTAAAGCAGAGAACAGTAGAGGCTTGTAATTATGTTTCTACCCTAATCTACTTGTTTTGTTTTGCAAATAACTAATTGTTTGCTGTCTTGCTGCTAAGGGACTGAGCTCAGGGATTAAGTGTGAGTGTCTTGAGATCATGTGTGATGTTGTTCAAAAGTACGGAAGTTTGATGGCAGATGATCACAATAAGCTACTGAACGCATTGCTGTTGCAATTGGGCTGTAACCAAGCCACAGTCAGGAAGAAGACTGTTACATGCATTGGTAAGTTAGCAAAATTGAGACAGTAAGATTGTTGCCTAGTTCAGTAGTTGGTTAATGTGAAACCAGTTTCTAATTTCATGGGGATTGAGTGACTACCCAGTAATAAATTTATGAATATGGATCTCAGCTGTTGGTGTTAGTTCATGTGATACCAAAGCGGGTTTAAATGATATATTCAACTCCATATGTTCCCCCCAGACCCCAGTCTTATATAGTAAGCCTTAATTCGATGTTGGATATCTCATTTAAGTTCCATTTTTTGGGTTTCAGCATCTCTTGCTTCGAGTCTGTCTGATGATTTGCTCGCAAAAGCGACAGTTCAAGTTGTGAAAAACCTAAGTAACAAGAATGCGAAATCGGAGATTACACGCACCAATATTCAAATGATTGGAGCTTTAAGGTACTTCCTTTTTATCCTTCTTTGTTATGGTACTTGTCTTTATCCATGTATATGTTTCTGTTAGTTGTGGGTGTCCTGACTATTCATTGAATGGGATGCATGTTTTACCTTATGTATTATGAATTTATGATTAGAGTTGCCATGGGTGTGATGATATTTATTACGTTTATTTTTGTTTCAGCCGCTCTGTCGGATACCGATTTGGGACTCATCTTGGTAATACTGTTCCAGTATTGATCAAATACTGCACCAGCGCTTCGGAGAATGATGAGGAGCTCCGCGAGTATAGCTTACAGGTCTCACACAAGATTCCTTATTTTCTACTTTCTCACTAGGCGTGCATCTTTTTATTTTCTTATCCAATTTCTTGATCGGCCAATTACGTAGGCGTGCTCGTAGTCTCTTTTCTGTTACTCTGTCGTCTGAAATTTGGATTTTAATCTTCATTAAGCTTCAGTGATAGTCGTATGAAAAATGTTTTTGATATTTTACTGCAGGCACTTGAAAGTTTCTTGCTACGGTGTCCAAGGGACATCTCACCATATTGTGATGAAATTTTGAACCTCACTTTAGAATACATAAGTTATGACCCAAATTTTACGGACAATATGGAGGAAGATACTGATGATGAGACTCTTGAAGATGAAGAAGATGAGTAAGTTATGATATATGCATTGGATCCGTAACCTTGCTTCTTGCTGTGCACATTTGTCTTAGTGATTCGTGTCTTTCTCCTCACAGTGAGAGTGCGAATGAGTACACGGATGATGAGGATGCCAGCTGGAAAGTTAGGAGAGCTGCGGCGAAATGCTTGGCAGGATTAATAGTTTCTCGTTCTGAGATGATCTCTAAAGTATATCAAGAGGTATATCTTATTTTAACACCTATCAAGAGGATTATATAATAAATTACTTCTCTTGATATGTTTAATTAAAATGGGAAATCGATATATACTGTAGTCTCTTGAGGAAATTAATAATAACTCTTCTTGTGCAGGCCTGCCCAAAACTGATTGATAGATTTAAGGAAAGAGAGGAAAATGTGAAGGTATGTAAAATAAATGCTTGATCCTGCATTGTTAAACGATCACTGACCCGCGGTACTGTTGTTACAGATGGATGTTTTCAACACATTCATTGATCTGTTACGGCAAACAGGAAATGTCACAAAAGGTCAAACTGACACCGATGAATCAAGGTAAATTCTGCATCCTTTCACTCCATCAGTAACTATGGATGGTCTGTCACATTAATGATGAATTTTGCTAACAAAATATATAACTTTGATCGATGCAGTGCGAAATGGCTACTGAAGCAAGAAGTCTCAAAGATTGTGAAATCCATAAATAGGCAGCTGCGTGAAAAGTCTGTTAAGACGAAGGTACGAAAGTGTGAATTTTTCTTTTCGGCTTGGTTCCTTTTCAGTATTTTAAAAACTCCTTACCTATTTGTAGGTTGGTGCATTCTCTGTTTTGAGAGAACTTGTGGTCGTCCTGCCTGACTGCCTTGCTGATCATATTGGTTCACTAGTTCCTGGAATTGAAAGAGCGCTTAATGTAAGTGGGGATATTCAGTACACATATTTACATTCTCTCGGTGTCGTTCTTTGTTAATTTGCTCATGTTTCCTCCTTTTTCCCCTCCAGGATAAATCTTCTACTTCAAACTTGAAAATCGAAGCTCTTGTCTTCACAAAATTAGTATTGGCATCGCATGCACCTCCTGTTTTTCATCCTTACATTAAGGTTGGAACTTAGTTTTCAAAACTAAATGACGTTAACAGCTGATGAAGGTTGATTTGACTGACTCTTTAACTTTATGTCAATCTAGGCTCTTTCTAGTCCTGTTTTAGCTGCTGTTGGCGAACGCTATTACAAGGTGACCGCCGAGGCATTAAGGGTCTGTGGGGAACTTGTCAGAGTAGTACGCCCAAGTACTCAGGTAAATCAGTGTCAGCGTTTTTTAATTATTATTCGACCCATACTTTTACCCGTTGACAACCCACAGATGTTTGCTTCCACTGATATCTTCTCTTATGTGGTTTAGGGTATGGGCTTTGATTTTAAACCATTTGTTCATCCGATCTACAATGCGATAATGTCTCGCTTGACAAATCAAGATCAGGACCAGGTTTGGAATGAATCCCCTTTTTTTATTTTTTTCATCGTTTTTTGAATATCCTGGCTTTGGGGCATTAGATCTGAATTTTATTTGTGAACTCTTTCAATTTGTTTTTATGATTAATTACTGAAATTGGAAAAGATAAGGAAATTGCTATGTGTTTTATGGTACTATTTATGTTTCTTAATCTCTCTTCGCTGTAACAGGAGGTCAAGGAGTGTGCTATTACCTGCATGGGTCTTGTGATTTCAACATTTGGCGATCAACTTGGAGCAGAGTTGCCTTCATGCCTTCCTGTGCTTGTTGACCGAATGGGAAACGAAATCACTCGCCTCACAGCAGTAAAGGTTGTTCTCATGCTTTGGTTGACGCTTTTATTTTAAATTTTTTAGCTCATTTTCGTGATTGTGTTGGTGCATGCAGGCATTTGCTGTCATTGCCACATCTCCGCTGCACATTGATTTATCATGTGTCTTGGACCATTTGATTGCTGAATTAACTGGGTTCTTAAGGAAGGTATATCAGTATATGGCTTCTTACTAATAGGCATCAAATATGCTTTTTATGTTTACTGACTCATAATCTGTGAAAAAATCTCTGAATACAATAATTTGTACTTAGGCAATTTGTATTTATGTTTCTGTATAACAGGCTAATCGGGTTCTACGGCAAGCAACACTGATTACCATGAATACCTTGGTAACAGCCTACGGTGATAAAATCGACTCAGATGCTTATGAAGTTATTGTTGTGGAGCTTTCATCTCTGATATGGTATGTTTGTCCAGAACTTCCGCAAATGTTTTTTTTCTCTCTAAACCTTTTATGTTGGCGGTTTCATTAGATGAATGACTCTCATCTGTCTTTTCAGCGTTTCGGACCTCCATATGACGGCTCTTGCACTTGAACTCTGCTGCACTCTGATGACCGGAAAGAGTTGTAGTGAAAATATCAGTTTGGCGGTTCGCAACAAAGTTCTTCCACAGGCATTAACTTTAGTTAAAAGTCCATTGCTCCAGGGTCAAGCACTTTTGGTAATTTTATGTGTTGTTTGAATTGTTTTATACTTTACCTGGATCAAAGATACAGCTGAGCTGATCTTGTGGATGCTTTGTCACAGGCTCTGCAAGGATTCTTTGAAGCTCTGGTGTATCATGCAAATACGAGTTTCTACACCTTACTCGACTCATTACTTTCTTGTGCTAAGCCTTCCCCTCAGTCGGGAGGCGTCCCAAAGCAAGCATTATATTCAATTGCACAGTGTGTTGCAGTTCTTTGTCTCGCGGCAGGTGATAAGAATTGCTCGTCTACAGTTAAAATGCTTATAGAAATCCTTAAAGATGACAGCGGCACAAATTCAGTAAGCTTTCGGATTAGACAAATTGCGTATTTTCCTTTGTAGATCTACATCTATTGGAAGGCTTATTCTGTGGTGATGGTTTTTCTCGTGCAGGCAAAACAGCATCTTGCCTTATTGTCTCTTGGTGAGATTGGGAGAAGGAAAGATCTGAGCGCACATGCTGGCATTGAGACGATCGTCATTGAGTCTTTCCAATCTCCTTTTGAAGAAATAAAGTCTGCGGCTTCATATGCTCTTGGAAACATTGCTGTTGGCAATCTGTCGAATTATTTGCCTTTTATCTTGAACCAGATTGATAATCAACAGAAGAAACAATATATTCTCCTTCATTCGCTCAAGGAGGTTTGTTTTCCTGAACAAGTGTCCGTATTATATATCAAATTAGATGTATTGTTAGATTTCATACCTTGTTCCTTGGTTTTTTCAGGTGATCGTGAGGCAGTCTGTTGATAAAGCTGATTTCCAGAATTCCAGTGTTGAGAAAATACTTGCGTTACTGTTTAACCACTGTGAAAGCGAGGAAGAGGGTGTAAGGAATGTTGTTGCTGAATGCTTGGGAAAAATGGCGTTGATAGAACCTGAGAAACTAGTTCCTGCACTTAAGGTAGCTGCAGAACAATCTTACTATCTTCATTTACTCGTTTTCTGTCATGAGTGTGAATGATGAGTAATAATAAATTTTACAGGTGAGGACGACTAGTCCAGCCGCTTTTACTCGTGCGACTGTTGTTACCGCTGTGAAATATTCTGTCGTGGAACGGCCTGAGAAGTTGGATGAAATCATCTTCCCCGAGATTTCTTCATTCCTCATGTTAATTAAAGATGGTGACAGGGTAGGGTCAAATAAAATTTAACCTTATTCAATGATCTCAAGAATCATTGATCTTGTTCCGACTGATCATAACTTTCTTTTCCTGGTTCCTTGATCTTTGCAGCATGTTAGGCGTGCAGCTGTGTCAGCTCTGAGTACCTTTGCTCACTACAAACCAAACCTCATTAAAGGACTCCTCTCTGAGTTGTTACCGCTTCTTTATGATCAAACCGTTATCAAGGTCATTTCTGTAAAAAGGTTCTTAGTGTTACAACAATCCTGTCATAATATTTTGGAATGCATTTGGCTGAGACCTTTCTGTTTTGTTTTGCAGAAAGAGTTAATAAGGACGGTTGATCTAGGGCCATTCAAGCACGTTGTTGATGACGGGCTTGAACTGAGGAAAGCAGCTTTTGAGTGTGTATTTACTCTGCTCGATAGCTGTCTTGATCAACTGAATCCGTCTTCTTTCATTATCCCTTTCCTCAAATCCGGACTAGAAGGTGAGTGTGTCAATCTCTATCTTGCAAGTTAAATTAACATAGAGTTACGTTGTAGCGTTATAACAAAAATCTCTGTTTATGCAGATCATTATGATCTGAAGATGATTTGTCATCTTATACTCTCACTACTAGCGGATAAATGCCCCTCGGCCGTGCTAGCTGGTATGTTAAAATAGCTTTCCAAAATCATTGTTTCAAAATCGGGTAAAAAATTGCTTATCATGATGGTTTTGTTCCAGTACTGGATTCGCTTGTGGAACCACTTCAAAAAACAATAAACTTCAAGCCAAAGCAAGATGCCGTGAAGCAAGAGCATGACCGTAATGAAGACATGATCAGAAGTGCTCTTCGTGCTATCTCATCGTTGGATCGGATCAGGTTCTCTTTCCATTTCTTAAAGATTATGATTTTTTCGCTCTTTTTCGTTTAAATCCAAACTAGTCTGATCTTCTTTTTTTCTTTAATTAAATGAACAGTGGAGTGGATTACAGCCACAAGTTCAAGAGCTTAATGGCTGAGATGAAGAGGTCTGAATCATTGTGGGGGAAGTATCAGACAATCCGCAATGAGTAAAAAGAGTGTATGTTCTTTTATTACATGAGGAACCATAAAAGCTATCGATGATGTTATAGCCTTGTTTTTTTTTTACAATCCGCAACAAGTCTGTTCTTTTTTTTTTCTGCTTTTGAAATTTTCTTTTTGTGACAATTCGAGGGATTTTATAGCCTTGTTTTATTTGGCTTTTCAATTGTTGGTAGTGGTATTGTGCTTTCATACTTTTGATTGACTTTTAAAAATGAGTAGAAACGTTAACTTGGTGGCCTCGAGTAAAAGACTCAGAAGCTTGGACTGTATGAAATTATTGGAAACAAAGCACATGTTACATCATAGATAGGAATTATAAAGGGGTTTAGTTGCATAATAGCTATATATAGAATATAAGTTAGGTAAGTGTTATTGATTTTGACATAACATAACGTTTTTTTTTTTGTTTATTGGTCTGTTCCTAAAGGTTTTCTAGACCAAGGACTAGAAAACAATAAGTATATATTATGTTTTGGAATTGTATCATATTGTTTTGTTATATTCTATTTGACGAATGTAGAAGAGGACGGTGTAGCTATTCTCTCTTCCTCTTATCTCCAAAAAAATCTTTCAGAGGAAGGAGATATCTTTGGTTTTGATGCTTTCTTTTCTTTTTCTTTAGTTTCTTTTTCAGAGAGAGTGATCTTTGTGTTAGTTCGCCGGAGTTTAGTCCGGTACAAAGTCCCGACCTTTGGGCTCTGACTCTGGGAAGCGGTTGCTCGCTATCACCGGCTTCGCCAGTTTTTGTCTCCGGGGAGTGATAGCTTCTATAGTATTTACTTCGCCGGCTCTCTTCCGGAGTCTTTTCTCCGGGTTTGTGTTTGATCGGCGTTTCATGTGTTTCTTTCGCTCATCCGACTCTTGAGCTAATCGTCCGATGTCTCTTTCTTTCCCTTCGGCTGGGTTGTTTCATCCTCAAGCTTGTTCGTATCAACAAGGATGTCTGATCGTTAATTCAGGAAAATCGATGTTGATTGGCTCGATTGAAGACGGTTGATTTCTCCTCTCTGAAACGTTTGATCCGTCAGTCTAGGCTTAGCGACTTTGATATTGGTGAGAGTTTCTCTGTTTGAGCGGCTTTTCACCGGCTTGTCTCTCCTGTTGGTGGAGCTCCGTCGTGCCTCGTTGCTGGCTCCGGAGGAAGACGGTGATTGGTTATCTTGACGCGTGGATCATGAACACGTGGTGGATGACTAATCATCTTTCCTCAACGGTTTCTACTTACTGTGCTTACGGCCGCAAGTTGTATCTAATAGTTGGGCTTTTTTGGCTCTTATGCTATTTGGGCCTTGTGTTGTGCCCTTAGCTGTTTTGTTTGTTTGGTTTTTGTTGGACATGTTTGTTGACTTTGTTTTTGTTAATAACATCAGTGAAAAAAAAAAGAAGAGGACAGTGTCATAAGTATATATTATGTTTTGGACGTTGTATCATTGATATATATTTACTCACTGTAAAATCGTATTTTATTCTACATTAGTCAAATAGAATATAACAAAACAGTATTACATTGCACCATTAAAATAGGTGAAGAGACTATGCATAGCAAGGTGGAGAAGAAGACGGTGTCATTATCAACTCTTTCCGATAGTGGTTGAAATAATTATTAACTCGTTACCGTTCAACGGGATCAAACCATTTTTCGAATAACCTGACCAATTAAAATATTAATGGTTAGCTTTATTTCATTTTAAATTACAACTTTTTACAAATTTGAAACAATGATAATAAATAAGATACAAACTACAAATATATTCTAATAAACACGGCGAAGAACATATACTATTCTATAATTTTTTTCACTGGATATAGTATAGTTGACGAGTCATCGTTTACATCTTCTCTTCTTTTCTGACACGCTAACACAAACTCACCGGCTTAGTGTGGTTAGTCCTCACCACCAGAGCTGCAGAACAATATCTATCAGATTATGATTATCAATTATGTAGCATTCATAACCCGATTAGGTTCATAAATCACATTAGCATTAAACTGAAAACCACTTCCATAACACATACCATATTATTAACATAACACTTTATATACTATGCGGGCAGACATATGTACTATTTCATTTATATACAACATCACCGTCCAGCACTATAACATTTATATACTATGCAGATAAATATATGTACTACTATATTTACCAATATGTGTAGTATATTTTACTTACAAATTTATTCAAACAAAGCAATAGAAGTTCACATAGTTATCCTCATCGAGTCTATTCTATTTACATATACAGTCAACTACTGACTTGCAAATATAATATAATTAACATTTTCTTATAAAAAGAAAAATTCAAACTTCTAATTACTTTACTTTAAAACCAGATTCCGATATGCAACGATAGATGAATGCAAATTGAGAAAATTTAAGAGTACCAAAAAACTTACGATGTGAAGTATCCCCCTCTAATATGCGTCGTCAAACTCGAATTGAAAACTGCGAGTTCAACTCGCCATCAGGAGCTGTACCCTCTTCCTCCCTGAACTCGATTCTGGAAGCCCCGAATATCATTACACTGTGTGAGTCTCGTCTGTTGCCACTTTGGTTTATTTAAAGTCCTCTCAATTTTTGGTTGGTAGTTTGATTCTTTGAAAGCTAAGTAGAAATGTCATTTACAGTTAATTTATTTGTTCTTGTCTGAAGTAGTATCTCGAGTTTCTAGTCTCAAACTTGTTACTCGTCAGTTATTTACTTGATTAAGATTTTATTTGTTTCTAAGTAGAAACACATATCACTATGTTAAATTATTTTCCTTTCTTTAGATACTTTGAGTCTTTGTTTGACCTATATAATATTAACAATCATTATTATTACAAGTTAAATAGGTCATGCATAGATAATGTGAAACCATATAGAGGGATGATTGCCTTTTAGCTGATTATTTATCAACTTAACTTGTAGCGCTGTTGAATTTTTATGATATAGCTGGATCCGAGAACATCTTATGATAAAGTGGATCCGGAAACTGTTGGGAAAAAAGTTGAAGTTGTTAAAAAGAATCTGAAAACATTTTATGAAGAGTATGGAGCCAAGTTTTAGAGTGCTTCTTCTACCTCTTCAGCAACATCAACTTCACATGAGTTTCTTACTAAATTGTCATAGAAGATGATCTAAATTACGTACTCCTTCCAAAAAAATGTCCAAAAAATGTCCAGTCAGTGCTTTGTATTCGAAATTGGTTAAAAAGTTTACCAAATTTAAAGGTAAATTTTTAGTTTTGATATTGTGTTTTT
This sequence comes from Brassica rapa, assembly GCF_000309985.2. Classification (NCBI taxonomy): domain Eukaryota; kingdom Viridiplantae; phylum Streptophyta; class Magnoliopsida; order Brassicales; family Brassicaceae; genus Brassica; species Brassica rapa. Next base: position 24,802,267 of record NC_024796.2, read on the forward strand.
TATTTCATATATGAACTTTTATATATCTACATATTATATTTTAGGTATCATTGAAGAATATTTTTATGAAAACAAGGATACAACGACCACAACAAGTAATTCTAGAATATAAGTTTATGATTTTGTTGTTTTGAAGAATTTGAATATAATTTGTCTGTAAATTGTTATCATGTGTTAAACTCATGACGATGTCAAATATGAAGAAGGTCAAGAGAGATGGAGTAAGAGTGAAAAACGATGTTCCAAATTTTAAGTTCATCATAAACAAGTCAGGCCTCAACTTTGTGAAGTCAGGCCTCAACTTTGTGGTTAGATTGATTACAAACACTCAACAAATTAAGTAGTACAATACAAATTTCTGACTGGTGGTATTTGAATCTTTATGACTTTTTATCAGACAGTTCCACTGTCTTTTTAGATTGTATATGTTGTTGTCGTTAAGGTTGATGATTTTGATTTTTGAATTAGTTGTTGAATCATGCATAAGTTGAATTAAACATAAGTTGTATCTTCGGTTTCTATAAATTAGAGAAGACATCATGAGCATTTTTGAATAATAATTAATTAATGGCACCACAAATTTAAAGGACCAAGCACATTAAAATTAAAAAAAATTATGTAAAGGAAACTTGATTTAAAATTAAACATTCAGCAAATTTATAAATAAATTTAGTTAAAAAATGCATTTAAAATATACAAAAAAAATCTACTTGTGGATTATCCTAAACTTATAGAGTTTTGTTTATATTATTTTATTTTTACACGGTTTTTTCGTGTCTTTTTATTTAGTTTTTTTAACGGGTTCATCTCTATTTCGGTCAGATAAAATTATCTTACCCATCACAACATCTCTAATTATAGAAAATGTTTTTAATATTCGACTGGAAACTAAATCGGATAATTGTTAGATCACAGTTTAATATAGTTTGAATCTCAAATTATATATATATATATATATATATACATGTATTAATTTGAAAATAATTATAGTAAATATAAAACAATAGAAATATTAACTAATTTCTTCCATCGGTTTCAATTTTTCTGATAATTTTAATAGTTTTCATTTGGTTCTTTAACTTAGATCCAATATAGCCGGCTATGTGACCGTCTCGTCTAACCACCGTGTCCGTTTTAAAAACACTGATCATAGGCTAAGTCTCTAATAGCATGCAGCCCGCTATAAAACATAGTTTGTTCAAAAAAATAAAACTTTAATTCAAATAAACTTTTTACCAATATGACTAGTGTGCGATCAGTAGCGCATTGCGATTATCGACTAGTTCCAAGTGTCAGCGACATGGAAAGAAACATCGAGGATCACATTACTTTCAAATAAAGAGATGCAACTTTGGCATGTTATTACTAGTCTGAAAATCCTTGGACATTACTCACATTTCTTCTAAAATTTTAAATTTTGTGACAATATGAGATTTAATAGCCTTGATTTATTTGGCTTTTCAATGGCTGCCAGAAGTATTGTGTTTTCATAGACTAAATCTCGTTTGTTACAATATGAGTGTACAACTTACTACTTAGATTCTCAGAGCTTGGACATGGTGAAAGTATTATCTATCATAGACTAAATCTCGTTTGTTAATCACATAAATTTTAAATACTAATGACTTGCGATGGGCAGAGTTGCAAGTAGCATGTAAATGAGCATGGCTAAATTGCCAGAACAGCAAATAGTCCAACACCAACACTAATTTTATCGTATTAACCATGGAATGGAACATCGAAGATTACATTACTTTCAAATAAAGAGACATTGTTACTAAGTAAGTACCTGAAAATCCTTGGAAAACATAAAATTCTCTCTTACTCATCAGTGCCCTCAGCATTACCAGACTTAAGATGAAGATGCTTCTCTCGCTTCTGAAAATCTGTCAAACCTTTACCACTTCCAATCACACCCACTTTCCCAAACGGATCCTCTGGGGATTTGAATATACTCTCTTTCTTCCTCCCTGTATAGAACCCTACCTTTTTAGTTTTGGCTTTAGTTGTCTGAAACTGCTGCCAAGCATTCTGTTTCTTGTTCTGTGCCACCTCTAATTGCTCCTGCCTCGCCTTTGACTTGAACGCATGTATCTTCTTCCGCTTTGCAATTTTCTGAGACACAAGTGAGCACGACCTTTAGGACTAAAACAAAAGTGTTAAAAAAAGAAACGAATAACCAATCATCTTTTTGACTTACCACATCCTCGGGATCATTAGGATCGATTTTAAGCTTAGCAGGTAGAGTTTTGGATTGGTAATCAGAACTCGCAGCTTGCTCAATCTTTCTTTTGAGTGCATTCTTGGTAGCTTCAGCAAGTCTTTCAGCTTCCAAGAGAGCATTGTTCTCTATTGCCCTCACATTATCTGGATCAACCTACATTGTGTATGAAAAGGGCAACCTCAACATTAGTTTATTTTTCAACACAAAAGAAAAGAATAAAAAGCATTACCTCTTCCTTGTTACCCCACTCATTGTAGGAAACATAATACCCATTTAGAGTATGCGCCTCAACGGTCGCCTCATACCTGAACATTTAACTAATCAAACAAGGGAAGAAGACGTGAAGAATACAGTACATAAAGAATGAAATTACAAGAGACCCGTGAGTTATTTTAGACATACCACTCGCCATCTTCGCTGAAGACAGCTTGAACTTTTGTTCCAATAGGGAACTTGCCCTCATGTATTGGGTCATTCCTTGATTCCTAAAGAATTAATAACGCTTGAGTTGAGTCACCAATAGTTTGAAGTGGGCTTTCAGCTAACCTGGACAGAGCAGAAAGACGTGATCTGACAAGGAGAAGAGAGAAATAAAACTTACCATTTGTCTCCAAGCACCCTCTAGTAAATTGTTGGGTGAATCAGAAGTTGCTCCAGCATCCGATAGAGAAATCTCATTTTGCTTTGCGGTTGCAAGAAGTTCCTCTGTCAATGCAATCACCTAAGTTGTGGAAGAAGAAAGTGTGTCAGAGAACTATTGACGATTCCAACAATTTCAAACAGAATTTTCAAAAGTAATAACTTCAGACATGAGGAGATAGACAGACGCAGGCTTGGCCATCATGATGACCCATACTAGCACACCTGCACAATAACCAATATAGAACTGATGAATTCCTCGCTAATTCTCCTACATTCAACTGCTTTTGGCTGAACCAAACTCCACTAGTGGAGTTACATGGCACTCAAAAAATATACTCACCTTTCAGATCCAAGAACTGATGAATTCCTCGCTAGTTCTCCTACATTCAACTGCTTTTGGCTGAACCAAACTCCACTAGTGGAGTTACATGGCACTCAAAAAATATACTCACCTTTCAGATCCAAGAAACTGAAACATAACTCCACTGAATCCGCTAGCTGTTAAATGATGTTACTATTTCGAGCAACATGCTGAATCCTTCAAAGAAGGAGGGAAGGGAGACAGACATAAAGGGCATGATATACAAAACATATATGTTCACGTAACCTAATTTAGTGGAGACATAGAGATCAATGACTAAAGGGAGACAAGCAAAATGAGATGGACAACAAAAGATTTGATCAAACAGTGATTCTGAAAGTAAGGATGAATCACCTCTTTAAGCTCCTTTTCCATGTCTGCATATTCAGAGTTTCTAGGGTCTTCAGACAAAAGCTGCCTCACCTGGAAACCAAAAGACTGTAAATTCAATCCAGACGATAACCAATAGCATGATCATTCACAGTCATCATCATCCACCACACCTGTTGGAGCTGCTCTTTGTAGGTAGTGAGGTTCGAAGCCAACTCTTTGATGCTCACTTCTTCTTCTCCTTCCATCTTTTCTCTCTTCACAAGATTTTGTTAGTTCTACGCTGATCTCCCTCCTCCTCCGATCTTCTTTGTCGCGACCAAGTTAAATCCTAAAACGCCGTTTTGCACCGTCTCGATGGATCTCTATAATAATAGTACCGCAAACGCGGCAAGTTTCTTTTAATTGCAACATTAACCCTAAAGTTAACAAAGTTTAGAAAGTTATCCACATTAAATATTTCACTCAATAATACCTCCTTTCACTCTACCTTCCAAATCCAGAAAAGTCCATCTCCTAACTTCAATACTCTCACCCGCTGCCGCTGGGGTTTTTCATCTTCGATTTCTACTATGGAGGAACTCACACCAAAAAATTTCTACTATGATGGAAGCATCATTCTTATGTTTATAATGAAGCCAAAAAATGTGTTAGGACTTTATATATTGATTAAACTGTAACTTATGAACAATTGGGGATGTAGCTCAGATGGTAGAGCGCTCGCTTAGCATGCGAGAGGTACGGGGATCGATACCCCGCATCTCCATTTTTCTGTCATATTATGCTTTAATGGAAAATCCGTTACTTTGAGGGAAGAACACTTAATCATAGCTTCTTTTTTTTTGTTAAATGAAGTCAATTCAACCTATTTTCGATCCTTGTAAAATGCGAACCAGTCAGGAAAATAAACAAACTAAATAGCAAAATCGTCATATATAATCATATGATGAGAAGTGCAGCGAGCCAACAACTATCACTAATATTCCACGTTCATGTTAAATAACGAGGCTGTGAATAACTTTAGCATCCGTAGATCGAATCCACTACAACTCCTGATGCAAATGGCAAAAACTCTGAAAATGTAGTGGGAGTTATGGGCATGTTTCGTTTCTGAACCACAACGACTGTCTCTCAGCCTATATATATACATAATGCTCCGTTGCCGAATGTGCCCTAGCTATCTATATAAATTTGACTAACAGTTCTAATTGTATGCTTTAGAATTTTGTTTCTCGCGTATGTGTACATGTCATCACGAGTTAGCACCTGACTACAACTCTGACTGCATTATTCTTATAACTAGGTGTGTATCCCTAGCCTAAGCGCGGGGTCGTTGACGAAATTGTTGCTTTATATAAATAATTTGGAGATGTTGTGCTGTGAAGTGTTCTTTCGCATGTGAATATTTGTAATTTTATTGGATTTATGGTGACGTAAAACGCTGCGTCGCTGCGCTAGCATGTTTTGGAGAGAAGACGTTGTAATAGAGAGAAACAATGCAACTCCGAAGTCAATGCATCATGACAAACAATTCTATGTAGAGTGATTGATAGAGAGAATGATTCAACCGTGACGGCACATTGAGTTTAGTGGGATAATAAATATTTCGTAGGTATAGTTTAGTGGGATTCTATTGTACTCTTTGATATACATTTCTCCGCAAATATTTTTATAATGATGAGTAATTCAGCAAAAGTTTTGTTCTTTTCTTATTATAATGGTTCTTTATTTGTACTTTGTAGCATATATTGTCAAATGTGGGTCAAGACTTTTTTCTCTTCTGGTTGTATTGGTTTACTTTTTTTGAGCAACTGGTTGTACTGGTTTACAAAATCCTAAATTTTGATAACGTGGCCTGGCCAACAGAGGTTGTTGCCTTATCAAAATAATTAATAGTAGTTCGTGGGAAAATTTGTAGTACTAGTCGATCAAATTACACCTGAGAGAATATATAAATCATGTAATGTATATACATGATACACATTTGATGATTCACTCTTTAGTCTGCAACTGTGACGCAAAGCAACGGTGGAGAGATGTGATGTCGTTTTCTTACAGATGTTCTGTGTAAAGGTTTAAGTTTCGGTTTGCTTTACTTCAAATTCTTAGTTTAAACCGGTTTATATTCCAAATCATTACTTAAAATTTAAGATCGATAGAGCGGTTTCACTTCTAAGAGTTGCAAAATCACCCCAATTGTCTAGTCAAGAAGTACAATTTACATTCACTTCAATAGCTCTCATAACCATTTTACAATATACATGTATCAGCCACTAAAAATGGACGGTCCATCGTCGTCATATAACTACATTTGGGCTTACTTAGTATATATGATTAATTAGGTTGAGATGATTCTTAAGCATACAATTAAAGTTGAAGTAGATCTACTTTGCTATCTAAAGAGAAGTCGGCCAAGTTCCAAGGTAGGCCCAAATAGATTCAACAATCAAAGCCCTTCCACAGAAAGAAGAAGATAAGAGCAAAGCGAAAAGCTTGAGAGAAAATAGTGTAGCAGCTTCCTAAAAGCAAACAATGTAGTAATGTAAGTTTTGATGGAAGACGACAAAACAGACTTGGGGAGAGTCGGTTCACTCGAAACGTACTGATGCTCGACAAATGTCACAAGATTAAGGGGTTCATCATGTTAAAGTTGCTATAAAAGAGAGAGGGACGTCGTCGTCGTTCATCCTAAAGAAAAACCCTAAAGTTTCAACCTTTGGTAGTAAAAAAACAAACCATGGATTTGTTCTCCGCACCTTACGACAGTAAGTTCTCTCACAAAGTCTTCAACTTTATAGATCTGGTTTGATTTCTATGATGGTTTAAAAAATACAAAACAAGAGACTTGAAAAAATAAAATAAAAATGTCATATGTTACTGATAATTAAAGTATTCACGTATCGGAAGGTTTCTCCTTTCTGTCTTGAGAGTATATGTGTTTGTTGTTTCGCTGTGTCCGTACGTGTAATAACTGCATCTGTGTCTGTGGGTGTTTTTTTTTTTTGGTCAGCGAATGAGACAGGAGTGTTCTGGGACTTTGACGAATGCGGTATCCCCGATGAACTCAGTGCCGCTGGGGTCTTACAGAGGATGAGACATAGTCTGTTGCATAAGGGTCACCGTGGTCCTGTCTCGATCCAGATTTATGGTGATTTGACCGGTCTTGACTTTCAATCCTCCGACATCAAGCTCAATCATTTTCACTCAGGTGAACGAACGAACATAAACTGCTTGATTAAATTACGCTTTTCAAAAAAATAATGTTTTTTACATGCGTAATTGCGTATGGTTTCAGGAGAGAAACGTGAGAAGATGACGAAAATCTTGGAAGACATAGTTTCGTGGTCAGGTGAGAATCCAGAACCATCGGTGGGTTTGCTAGCCTTGGGAGACGTGGGAGACGCTGGAGATGACATTGTGGAGGTTGTTGAACTTCTCAAGAGTCAGAAAAATTACAGGTTTATGGTTCTGACTCCTCCACCACTCCCAGTCTCCCACCTCCTCCTCCAACGGTGGTGATTATGATGGCTCCTCTTCCTCGTGGTGGACTCTAGTTTTTTGGTTTTATGAAGCTGAAGAATAACGTTTTCATGAAAAATAACAGTTGTTTGCATTGAGTAAATGTTGGGATAATCGGAATCCTATTTTGGAAACTTTTGTCATTCTCGGAAGCAAAGAAGTAGATGAGATCTCTTCTATTTATTTTCTGCTTTTTCGTTGAATTCCATAAAGCTAGGAATCACTGATAAGTTTATTATGCATCATATAATTAGTACTAATTTTCTTTGAACAAAAAATGTTTATTTAACAACGAACTAGCAGGTTAAATTACACTTGAGAGAAGAATACGTACATAATCATGTAATATATATCGTCGTCATAATTATAGCAAGCCGCCAATAAGCTTAACATCGTCGTCAATCGTCATACAACTATATTTGGGCTTATTTAGTATATATTATTAGTTAGGTTAAGTCGGACCAAAGTCGGCCCAAGAGCCCAATCTGTAACGGCTCTAATAAGGGCAAAGCCGAAAGCTTTAAGAGAGAAAATAGTCTAGCAGCTTCCAAAAAAAGCAAACTGTACGGAAAGATGTGATGGAAAACGACAAACATACTACTAGCGAGAGCTGCAGACTCGGATCACTCGAATCATACCGATGCTTGACAAATGTCACAAGATTAAGGGTCCATGCAGTTGCTAGATATAAATGAGAGACGTCGAGGGTAACCCTAAGTTTTCAACCTTTGCAATCACAAAATCTTATTATGGCTATGTTCACCGGACCTTACGACAGTAAGTTCTCTCACTCACTCACATACTCTCTCTACGTTAGATAAAGTGTTCAACTTTTATAGATCTTGACATAGTTTGCTTTGAGGTTTATTTTGATCTGATGATAATTTATGTGATTGATTGATTCCCCTATAAACAAAACTAGAGACTTTTTTGATATGATTTTCATCAGTTTGAAATGTCATATGTTACTTATTAAATGTATTCACGTATCTGAAGGTTTCTCTTTTCTGCATTTATTTTGATTATTGTTTCTCCGTATGTGTAGTAACTGTGTTTTCTTGTCAGCGGCTGCGACAGGAGTCTTCTGGGACATGGACGAATGCAGGAACGAATGTGAGATCCCTGAGGAGCTCACTGCAGCTGACGTCGTACCGAGGATTAGACAGAAACTGTTGGATCTTGGTCTACGTGGTCCTGTTTCGATCCGGATTTACGGTGATTTGACCGGTCTTGACTTTCAGTCCTCGGGGGATGTTAAGCTCCATCATTTTCACGCAGGTTAAAAATCTTTCTCTAACTTTTTTTTCTTAAAAATATATGTACATGACATACTTGAACGGTTAATTTCAGGAGAGAAACGTGAGAAGATGACGAAAATATTGGAGGACATAGTTTCGTGGTCAGGTGAGAATCCAGAACCATCGGTGGGAATACTAGTCTTGGGACACTTGGGAGCCGCAGATGATGCTGACATCACCGAGGTTATTGAACTTCTCAAGACCCAGAAAAACTATCAGTTTATGCTTGTGACTCCAGAATCTCCACCACCTCCAACGGTACGGTGAGGTTTCTGAGGGCTATTCCTCGTGGTGGACTCTAGTTATTTTGGTTTAATAAGTTTGAATAACATTTTCAAACAAAAAAAAAGGACAAAAGTAATTTGTAGTTTCTTAATTTTGTTATTAGTTAATGTTGGATAGTCAAATCCTTTTTTCTTGGAAACTTTTGCTATGTAAGAAGCAAAACATGATTATCAAATGTTTAATTTACAATCTCTTCCATTTATTTTCTGCTTTTTCTTAACTTCTTAATTTTAAAAAAATGTTTATTCAACAATTAACTAGTAGGTTTAATTACTTGGGAGAAGAACGAATATATACATCATGTATTAAATATATGATTCATCTAAAGCAAGCTATCAATGCAAACAAGCTGGAATCACCTTAGATAATGGGCTTAACAACGTCGTCATACAGCGATATTGGGCTTATTTAGTATATATTATAAGATAGCTAATCTATACTAATGCCTGTATATTAATTATGGAGCATTACAACATATTTTCGTAGTCACGTGTCATTACAAGAATAATTTTTAGAATTGTTAGAAAAGTAAGTTGGTCCATATAAACATATACTATGTTTTTTTATTAAACTAACTATCAAATTAATTAGTAGTGTACAAAATAATATTTTTTCATTCCTTAAATAAAAGCTACGGAATTACCTAATATGGTTAACATTTATATGATAATTAATGATTATGAATAATACATAGTTGATAACAATTTTTCTAACCTCTCTCTTTTTTGTTTAATTTTATATTATTAAAAAAATTAAACAATCACATTAAACATATAATGAAAAAAATTAGATTTTTTTCTTATATGTTATATTTTGAATTTTTAAAAATGACTATAAATTACTAAAAATGGTAAAAGTCCCAGATTGAAAATTTTGTGATCAATGCTTTAACTTTTTTTTGTTCAAGCAAGGTACAAATGATGATCATATATCGTAGGGGTGGGCGTTCTAATACACGTTCAGGTTTGTATCGGATATTTTAGTATAAAGGTATAAAACCCGTTCAGATATTTCCAAACTTCGAGTCGGGCTCGGGTATTTTATGTTCGGGTTCGGATATTTTGGTTTAGGTTCAGATATTTAAATTTTGAAGAAAAAATAAATAAATGATTCATTGTTTAAGTTTTTTGTATTTAAAATATATTTTAACTGGTTTTCTAATTTAAAAAAGCATTAAACTATTAATAGGTTTGAAGATAAAACTTTTAAAATAGAAAGACACTAATTTAGTTGTTGTTAAGAAATTTTAGATGCAACTTTTGTTAATGCAAGAAACAAGAGCTTGATATATATTTTAAGTGAGTATCAAATAATTTTGTCCATAATTATATGTATATTATCTAATTTTGAGCAATAAGCATCGTTAATATAAATATTTTGAATAAAATGGAAGAAGTATTCTAGAAATATAGGGTTAAGTATACTTTTTTGGTTATCTTCGGATATCCATTCGGGTTCGGATATTACCCGTTTTGATTCAAATATTATCCAAACTGGTGAAATAAGTAATTTGTTTTGTTGTTCTAGAATTAGATGATTTTTAGACCGAGCTGGTGAATATATATTAGATATACATTTATATTTTGAGTCTGCACTTATATATTTTATAACAGTTTGATATATTAGATTTGAACACTAATCTGTTAATATAGTTTACCGGTGATTTTTTTCAAAATTTTGATTCTTAAATATGTATCTGGAGTGAAACTAATTTTTACAGATGTCTATTTTTTTTAAATGGATACTTATTTAATTCACTGAGTTCATAGAAGAAGTTAAAAAAAAAGAAACTTAAGTCATATCAATGAAACAAAGACGAGAATGAAAGCACAAATTTATAGAGGTAGAAAATGAATTCACTTATGGAGAGTCAATAGTAAACAAATCGAGAGCAGAAAACCTAATCCCCTTTCGTCATTATACAATCGATGTTGCCTATTTGGTTTTGATGATTTGTGTCAGCCGCAAAACTTAATTTTCTTTTGTGCATATGAAGTTTTAAAAATAGTTAAAATGAGATGTAATATGTTAACTCTTCAACAACGATTATATATTTAAGAGACCAACATTTGTATTCGTCATTTTATAATCGATAAAGATTGTAGTGTGGTAAAATGTTACAACCGTTTAATAAACAAACATTATTATAAAAACTCACTCCGCGCATGCGCGCGGATTATCATCTAGTTTTTAGTATTCGAGCTTTCACGTTAAAAGTTAGAGTGGCTAAATACATTATCGCCCATAATGAATAGTTAATTTTATTATTATATAATTAACCATAAATCTATTAGTAATTAACAAATTATACTTGATCATAATTTAATATAATCAAAACTGATACATATTATCTGTACTATTTTCCTATCGATCATCAATTAATATAATATAATATTTTAATATACGTATTATTATCATCCTATTTCTTCGTAGGGTTTTTCCGTATTATTATTCTAGGTTGTCATGAAATTTATTTTTTTTTTTGTCGGGGATTTATTTAGATATTACAATTAGAGAAAGATTACAAAGACGATTCGATAACCGGCAATACTACCTGCCTTATGAGGATCTACGCCTAACTGCATCATTTGAGCCGTCCTATGAAGATCATGCCTGACTGGATTTACTTGCACCATGTTGAGAAATCCTTGTAAGCTTTTCTTCCGTAATCGCATAATTGTTGAATAAATCGCTTGCTCCGGAAATTGAAACCTGGATTTCCTGTGCAATCTGCAAGAAATTGCATAGTCTGAGATTTGAACCCCAGACCTGGGTGTCATGAAATTTATTAATCAACATATTTTGACTACTGACTAAAAAGAATGAGGTATTAGAATGGTAGGTTTTTGTTCTAGGTGTTACCATTATTCTAGGTAGTCATAAATTTTATTAATGACCATATTTTTGACTACTACTCAAGCATATGCTGTATTATATACAAGAAAAAGGTGAAAGATAAAGATGAAATAGTCATCTAATTACTAGATCAATTCCTTGTATGTGTCATGAAAGTAATTCTTCTGTCGTCTAAAGGTTAGATCAATTATTTGTATTGCCTTTGTTTATCGATAGAGATGAAAGTAATTCGCCACTTTGATAATGTGTTCCGTTTTTCATATAGAGCACAAAAAAAAAAAAAAAAAAGGAAAAACGAGACTAAGATAATAAAAACGATTGATATCATGATGTCGATTAAGAACAAAAAGAACAATAATATGAGGAACGAAAAATAAGAACAAAGATAAAGAAAAAATTTACATAACTATGAATTTGATCAAAATAAAAAATATATTACTATAAAAAGTATATTTTTAACACCAAATGTTTATATTAAAAATTAAAGACTAAATCGGTCACAAGAGAAATACTCGACGGTAAGCTGATAAGCTAATATGACTAAAACACTACCGAATATAAAAGTGGTTAAAGAGGGAAAATTGTAGAAAAACTCCATTTGTAGTTTTATAGCACCTACGTTCGAAAGAACACATAGATAAATCAACGTTAAAGAACCTAACCAATGGATTTTAAAACCACTTGAAAACCGTCTTTAAAGATGATTAGATACCTTGATATTGCAGTGAGATTTGGAGAGACTGTAGGAGTAGAACTACCCACAAAGTCATCGACGGTACAACTTCTGATGAAAATACCAATTTATAAATTCGGGAGATGCTGAATTTTTGTGACTAAAAAAGTACTTCAATATGAAGTTTGTGATGAACATTTTTGACATATTTTATTTGTCATATTTTATTTGAAATCAAAATATCAATCAAACAATGTCGACAATCCTTATTGTTTCTATGTAAGTTTGTAATAAGATCTCTTTACATCCAATGGGTGGCATCTTTAGGGTCGCCGAATTCCAAAATGCACAGAGATGAAGAGAGATAATAAAAGAAAATTCTAAATCTGAAGGGATAAATTGGGATCGAGAGATGAACCCGAGGAGACTATATAAATCTTCTACACCGCAATAAATAACCGCCCAACACAACTGTTCTGTCGCTGGCGGCGCCTATTAGCACGGCCCATATGAATCATAAGAAGACCGACACAAAGCCCGTTAGTAGCCAGCAACGTAACAAGCAAGAGTTACCGTCAGTGACAACCAGAGCACAAGGATGTTGTGTGGGACGTACGGAAAAGCATACTCTACAGCTGGGGAATCGATACTCGCTACTCTCTGTCGCCACGTGATTAGGTCACAGCTGTAGAGGATCCAGATCCTTCTTCTTCTCTTTATATAAATATCAAACATTGTAACAAGAGAACGTTAAGCAATAAAGTTATAAGCTTGAGACAAACCCTTTGCTCTGTTTTACTCTGTTAACCTTCATGGTATCAGAGCTCAGCAAGTAGATCATGGAACCAAATCCAGATCCAGTTTCTGCGACGAATCTTACCATCACTCAGTGTGTTACGCTCAAGCTCAAGGATGACAACTATCTCATCTGGAAACTGCAGTTCGAGCAGTTCCTTTCTTCTCAGGCGCTTCTGGGCTACGTCAACGGAGCCATGCCACGACCTCCTCAAACCGTCACTGGGACACAAGGAGAACAGACTACCGAAGCAGCAAACCCTGAGTTTCTCCGATGGGTTCAAAAAGATCAGCTCATCATGGCTTGGATCTACGGAACCTTATCGGAGAACGCTCTTCGCACTGTCTACGGTCTCAACACTTCTCAGGAGGTCTGGCACTGTCTCGGTCAGAAGTACAACCGCGTTTCTGCTACCAGGAAGCTCGCTCTTCAGAGAAAGGTTCAAACTTTATCAAAAGGAAACCGAACCATGTCCGTCTATCTCACTGAAATCAAGACATTGTGTGACCAACTTGACTCGATTGGTGCTGCTATTCCAGAAAGCGAGAAGATTTTTGGTATGCTTAATGGTTTAGGAAAGGAATATGAGTCCATTACTGCTGTTATTGAAAACTCGATGGACTCATTTCCCGCACCATCTCTTGATGACGTCATGTCCAAGCTTATCTCCTTCGATGATAAGCTTCAGAACTATGCTGCCGCCACTGAAGTCACTCCTCACCAAGCATTCTACACTAACCGCGGTGGATACTCTGGCCGTGGTCGTGGTCAGTCTCGAGGAGGATACAGAGGACGTGGATACTCTACACAAGGAAGGGGCTTCTATCAACAGTTTGGTCCTAGCAATGGACGTGGCACACAACAGAATACTACATCTCCTACTTGTCAAATCTGTGGAAAGTTTGGTCATGCAGCCTACAAATGTTACAGAAGGTTTGATCAAGACTTTCAACCGAGTCATCATCCTCAAGCAAACACAGTTATGCGAACAGTGGAAGAGTCAGACTACGCTGGCAATGACTGGTATCCTGATACTGCTGCTACTCATCACATCACCAGTTCCACTCAGCATCTTCAGACTGCTCAGCCGTACTCTGGTTCTGATTCAGTGATTGTTGGCAATGGTGACTTCCTTCCCATCACGCACGTCGGCTCCATTGCTATTCCATCGCTTTCAGGTACATTACCTCTTAACGATGTCTTAGTTTGCCCTCAGATAACAAAATCACTCCTGTCTGTGTCGAAGTTGACTGATGATTATCCATGTGAATTCACATTTGACTCACAAAATGTACTTGTTAAGGACAAACAGACACAGCAGCTTCTCAGTCAAGGAAGCAAGCGTAAAGGTCTGTATCGGCTTGAGAATCCACAGTTTCTTGCGTTCTACTCATCAAGACAGCAGAGTACGAGTGATGGGACTTGGCACAAGAGATTGGGGCATCCTCACCATCAGATACTTCAGCATCTATCATCAAGCAAAGCTATTTCTATAAATAAAGTCTCTAAGACTGTGTGTGTGTCTTGTCAGTTAGGAAAAGTCTGCAAACTTCCTTTTTCCAGTTCTGTTTTTGAGTCTCTGAAACCTCTAGAGAGGATACATTGTGATGTATGGGGTCCTGCTCCTGTAACTTCAGTTCAAGGCTTCAGATATTACATCATTTTTATTGATAATCATTCAAGATTCAGCTGGCTATATCCACTTAAACTCAAGTCTGAAGTGTTTGCAACTTTCAAATCCTTTCAATGTTTAGTGGAAAACCAGTTTGAAAGAAAGATACAGATTCTACAAACTGATGGAGGAGGTGAGTTTGTCAACAACCAATTTGCCTCTCATCTCACACACTGTGGAATCAAGCATTATCTCTCATGTCCTCACACGCCAGAACAGAACGGATTAGCGGAAAGAAAGCATCGTCATCTTGTGGAATTAGGAATGTCGATGATGTTTGAAGCAAAAATGCCTCAGTCGCTCTGGGTTGAAGCACTGTTTACGGCTAACTTCTTAACAAACCTGCTTCCTCACACAGCACTTGGGAAAACAAGTAGTCCTTATGAGAAGCTAAATGGATTCACACCTCACTACTCAGCCTTGCGTGTTTTTGGATGTGCTTGCTACCCCTATCTGCGCCCATACTCGCAAAATAAATTTGATCCCAAGAGTCTGTTGTGTGTTTTCTTGGGTTATACGGAAAAGCAGAAAGGATATCGCTGCCTTCATCCTCCAACAGGAAGGGTATATCTCAGTCGTCATGTTCTCTTCGATGAAACTAGATTTCCGTATGCCGACACCTATCAATCATTTCTTCCTCAAGCTACTACTCCGCTACTATCTGCTTGGTTAAAAGGTCTAAGTCCCAGCCAAGAAGAAGAAAAAGAGACAGTATCTGAAAAGGTTGATGATCAAGTTATCACTGGCAGTAGAAGACAAGCTACTCCACCTCAGGAACAAGGCAATGCAGCTGAGGTCTTTCAACTTGTCGAAGATGACTTCCCTCCACTCCCACCACCATCTCCAGTCCAAAATCTGATCCAACCTCAAGAAGACAACACTCACACTATGGTAACTCGGGCAAAAGCTGGCGTGAGAAAGCCAAACCCCCGTTACGTCCTTCACACGGTGAAAAGTGAAGTAACAAAACCAAAAAATCTAGCAGAAGCCTTGCATCATCCAGGTTGGACTGCAGCTATGGTCGATGAATATGATACATGTCAGGAGACGAAAACTTGGAGTCTTGTTCCTCCTCCCTCGCATGCTCACGTTCTTGGCTGTGGTTGGGTTCACAAGATCAAGCTCAACGCAGATGGAACAGTAGAGAAGCTTCGCTCCAGACTAGTGGCAAGAGGTAATGAACAGGAGGAAGGTGTGGACTATCTTGAAACCTATAGTCCCGTTGTGAGGACAGCAACGATCCGAATGGTTTTACACACAGCAACTGTAAATCGATGGGACATCAAACAGTTAGATGTGAAGAACGCGTTTCTTCACGGGGATCTATCAGAGACTGTCTACATGAGACAGCCACCAGGGTTCGAAGACGCTGCTCATCCTGACCATGTGTGTCTTCTTCACAAAGCTATCTACGGACTGAAACAAGCCCCGCGTGCTTGGTTTGATAAATTCAGTGCATTCCTTCTCAACTTCGGGTTTATATGCAGTGTCAAAGATCCCTCTCTCTTCATATATCATCACGGTGATACCACTATCTTCTTACTATTATACGTTGATGATATGGTGCTTACGGGAAACGACACGTCTGTTATGAGAAAGCTTCTTCAATCTCTCAGCTCAGAGTTCAGAATGAAAGATATGGGTCCTTTAAGCTACTTTCTTGGAATTCAAGTGAGGTATACTCCAACAGGTCTGTTTCTGAATCAAGAAAAGTATGCTTCTGAGCTTTTACAAACCGCAGGGATGCTTGACTGTGCTCCCATGCCCACACCCTTACCCCTTCAGATAGACAGAGTTCCGCACCAAGACGAGCTCTTTACTGACCCCACTTACTTCAGAAGTCTTGCAGGCAAGCTTCAGTATTTGACATTGACCAGGCCAGATCTTCAGTTTGCAGTCAACTTGGTCTGTCAAAGGATGCATAAACCGACTTTGGCTGATTTTCATATGCTTAAACGTGTTCTACGGTACGTAAAAGGAACACTGACGATGGGACTACACTTTCATTCTGACTCAGACTCAAGTCTCAAAGCCTTCTGCGATAGTGACTGGGCTGGGTGTAGTGAAACAAGAAGATCAACTGGAGGTTTCTGCACCATACTTGGCTCTAATCTCATCTCTTGGTCTGCTACTAAACAAGACTCTGTATCTCGCTCATCAACTGAAGCAGAATACAGATGCTTATCTGACACAGCAGCTGAACTTTCTTGGATAATTGATGCTCTCAAAGAACTTGGCTTTCCTGTGACAAAGCCTGCGGAAGCCTACTGTGACAATCTATCTGCGGTTCATCTTACAGCAAATCCCGTCCTGCACAAGAAGTCTAAACACTTTGCTACTCATTACCACTACGCTCGAGAACAAGTAGCTAAAGGTACTCTGATCGTACGACATGTTCCAGCTTCCTCTCAGCTGGCTGACATCTTTACAAAGTCACTGCCTCAAGCAGCGTTCTATTCCTTGCGGTCCAAACTCGGTGTTGTGCCTTCACCCACCACGAGTTTGCGAGGGGATATTAGCACGGCCCATATGAATCATAAGAAGACCGACACAAAGCCCGTTAGTAGCCAGCAACGTAACAAGCAAGAGTTACCGTCAGTGACAACCAGAGCACAAGGATGTTGTGTGGGACGTACGGAAAAGCATACTCTACAGCTGGGGAATCGATACTCGCTACTCTCTGTCGCCACGTGATTAGGTCACAGCTGTAGAGGATCCAGATCCTTCTTCTTCTCTTTATATAAATATCAAACATTGTAACAAGAGAACGTTAAGCAATAAAGTTATAAGCTTGAGACAAACCCTTTGCTCTGTTTTACTCTGTTAACCTTCAGCGCCATCTCTCTTGCTTCATTGCTTCGAACTCTCGTAGCCCAATTAAATAGATATGTGAGCATATAACTGAAGAGGAAGACAAACAATCAATAGTCATAATCAAGCAATAACCATTACATAGAGAAAGAGAGAGAGTGAACAGACGATTTGTGTCAAAGAAAACGGAGGACGTGGATCGACAAATTCATCAGGCATAAGAGCAAGAGTATTAGAGGTTTAAGAGGGAGGTTCACACGTTTTACGAGAAAAAAAAAATATTAAAAAAAGCAAAAGTGATGAACTCGCCCCTTCTCACCTCTTCTGCATGATACCCTCTCATCACTGTAGCGCGGGCCCCACGACACGTGGCGGCCCGCGATTGGTCAATTTTTTTTTTTTTTTAAAGAAAAAATCAAAATGAAAAAAATAAAAAATTTAATAATAAAATATTAAGAAGATGAACCCCAAAGGAGGGTTCACTAATGCTCATGCTCTAAGTAATTAAGTACCAATTTTTCAATTATTTTCCCAGTGGGACCTACATGATGACGTGAAACTAGCCCAATGGACTGTTTTACAAGGTTTGGCTTATTACAAACGGGTCAAATAACATAAACAAGAGAAGTCCTACATATATAAGTCCAAAAATAGAGATCGGTTTGTGATTGATGTCCTTCAACGTGCCGCCTGAAGAAGAAACTGAGAACACAGGTGATGCTACGTGTCCTCCATGCGATGCAGCAACCTTGGCCGATTCTTCGCCATCGGGAACTTTGTGAACCGAACCTCCGTCTTTTGCTTCTCTCCATCGGAGCTTCCGTGATAACCTCGCTGTAAAACACCAAAACCTTCTTTACTCCACCTCTGCCTCAACCTTTGCTTGTGCTCATGGATCTCTATCTACCGCCGATTATAATTCTGAGAGAGTTCGAGTTAATCAACAAGAGATCTTTTTCTGGACCGTCTTCAGTATAGGAAAATGCTGGCTCTTCTAAACCTCCATTGAATCAGCCGATATCAATCTAACTCAACCGCCTCCTTGTCGCAAATATACTTTACTAAAAGCCTATTCGCTTCTCCATTAAAGTAAAGATTGACTCTTCTTGAGAAAGATTAGGTGTATATCGTTGAATAGAGAGAGATCATCCCAAACAAATGGAATCTAATTTTTTTTGCAGAAGAGGAGAGATAATTTATTATTCAACCCAATATCAAAGAAATAAAATTTGAATGAAACTAACAGCTTCGAGTTAAGATTGAAAAGCACTCCAAAATCTCCAAGGGAAGAAAAGTTCTGCTACCGGAAAAACTAAACTCGATCTATAGATCGAAAACCATATTTTACAAAGCAAAAAGAAAACAGGAGGAGTTGGTAACCGGCGACCTTAGCCACCAGCCACCAAAAGCAAATTCTGATTACTCGAAGCTAGTGAGAAGTTAGAAAAAAGAGGTCTAGAGAGAGGTTTTTTTTCAATTAATTGTCTCACTTTTATTATAATATAGATTTCTAAACAGCTTGCTTACCGTATTTTAATAATTCTGACATTTCCAAAATATATATATATATATATATATATATATATATATATATATATTAATTATCTTTTCATGTATTCCATATAAGTTCTATGAAAATATACTATTTATTGAACCGATTTTATAATAAATTTGACAAAATCCCTTATATATTAAAAGAGAAGCATTGTAATAAATGCATTCACATTATAATAGACACGTGGCAGCTGCACAATGATTTGATAATAAATATGTTAACGCGTTCACACTATAGTCATAAATGTGTTCACACTATGTACTTTGTGATTTTTTTAATATAAAACTCACATACATAGTTCCAATAAAACTCTGGATTTTTCGGTTCGAATAAAAATAGATAACGAATCAAAAGCCAAACTATATATATATTATTTTTATTGTTTACAGATAAAATTGAGCAAAATATTCATAAATTTTGATTCGATTTGTTATCCGTTTTGATTTGAACCAAAAAATCTTGATATTTGAAACTTTACGAAACAAATCAAATACTAAAATACAATATCCAAAAAAGAAGCAAATCACTAATACCAATATTTTTAGGAACATATATCTAATTCGATATGTTATATGCATATATATACATATATGAAAAGAATAATATATATTATACTATATATCAGTTTTACAATATAAATTTATTATATTAGGTACTAGAATTAAAAGGTTATATAATGTTTTATTTTTGTAATAAAATGTTATTATTAAATTATTTTTAAAATTTTATTTTATTTACGAATCAAATCGGATATTCTTTAAAATTCTAAAACATTTCGGATATCGGAGTCACCGAATATCTAGGTGGCTAAAGATCGAATTGACAAGAATGCTTCCAAATATCCAGATACTTGATATGTGTCCACCCCTATTTACGAATATAATTTTATTTTCTTTTGATGAAAAAATGACTAATGTCAAGGTCTTTTTATTTTAAATAAATTTTAATTTTATCTTTCATGTATTATTCTGAACAAAAATGTCATTTAATATTAATTAACAATATCTTTATATATTTTTCAACTATTTTTATATACTTTTTACATAAACATACATGTGCACCTTGATGTGAGCATCTTATAACTAAGTATTCACCACAGCTGAAGTATCTAATTTTTTTGAAAGTTGAAATATTTTTTCTTAATGTTTCTTTCACTACCGACCAAATTGTAGTGAAATGATTTGTCTTAATAATTTTCTTTTCTTTTTCTTAAACTATTATCTGTTTAAAAACTATAATATGAAACTATTGGTTCGACATGACAACTATCTAAACTTCATAATATGAAAATAAACATATAATATTAATTTTAGATTTTTATCCGAAAAAACCAAAAAATCAAATGTTTTAACCGAATAAACTAAAATGAATATTAATTTAAAATAATAGTTATATTTTAGAAGATTAAAAACAAAAAAACGTAAAACCTAACCAATATCCAGATTAAACAGATTTATTGTCTTTTTTATTAAAAATAACGAAACTAATAATCACATCCCGCGCAAGGCGCGGGTTATTACCTAGTTGATTGTAAAGAACACATTTACAATTAATATCAGGTTTGAAAGACAAAGATAATTACTGAATATGTATTCCACAAAAGAAGGATAAAACAAAGAAAAAAACAATAAAAACCAGCTAAACTATAATTGGTTTTTGCAGGAAAACAAACAGAGAGTTGTAAAAATCAATGGTTACCTAATAATTACTCTGTTAATCGTTAATCCTCCACTAATGCATTTCATCTTCTCTCTCTTCAAAGTTCCTTGTTATTTAAGCAAACCATGAATCCAATCATCTAATACTAACCCTGGGCCGACCAGAAAACTTTTTGGACGACCCAAGCTTCAAGGGTTATCCTTTTCACCAGAATAATCAAAATCTAATAATCTCATCGTCGATTTCAAATGGCGTTTGCTTATTTGAACCTTGGGAGCTACGTTATCGTCTTCGTCTCATTGTCTATAGCCATCGTAGCTCCATCGGTTCAAGCTCACATCGCCGTCTTCGATGATTATTGGACCCAGCGTCAAGCCAACGCGTTGAGACAAACAATGGAATCTTATGAACCCAACCCGTTGAACGTCACGAACCACTTTAACTACCATGCAGCATTGTACGTTCTCAAAAACAAGCCTCTTTAATTTATCCTTTTTAACCTAACTTCGTGTAATCTAAGACAAAATGCGTGAACTCGTTAAAGCCTTAGATGAGCCACCACACCGTGTAACGCCGAATATGAGATTTGGGATGTTAAAAAGGATTTTTTTTTTTTTTTTTTACATTTTAGTACCTACGTGAAAATTTAGGAGACAAGATGAATGTTTCATCCGGTTGGTTGTATTGGTGTAGACCATTTGGTCACTCGAACGTTTTAAACAAACCTGACAGCAACTTTTCTGTTTGTTTTTTCTTGCTCAGAGCAATGGAGACGACTGGTGCTGACAACGGAACAAGGAGAGAGCTCGGACAAGTTAAAGCCGGTCAGAAAGCACGTGGCGGAAGGTTCAAATCCCTTAACGCGATTGACAGATGCTGGAGAGGAGACAAAAACTGGGCGAAGAACAGGAAGAAGCTAGCGGACTGCGTCCTAGGGTTTGGTCTGAAAACAACCGGAGGCAAAAACGGACCCATCTACGTAGTCACAGACGCATCGGACGACGATCTGTTAAGCCCCAAACCAGGAACTCTAAGACACGCCGTGACTCGCGACAGACCACTTTGGATCATATTTGCTAGAACCATGGTCATAAAACTACAACAAGAGCTGATGATAACAAACGATAAAACCATCGACGGTCGAGGAGTGAGTGTTTATATAACCGGAGGTGCAGGATTCACGTTACAGTTCGTGAAGAATGTGATCATACACAATATTCATATGAAGTTTATTAAAAGAGGATTCGGTGGGTTGATTAGAGACTCCGAAGAACATTTTGGGCTTAGAACAATTAGTGATGGTGACGGGATCAATATCTTTGGAGCTACAAACATATGGATCGATCATGTCTCCATGAGGAACTGTTCTGATGGTATGATCGATGCCATCATGGGATCGACCGCCATTACTATCTCCAATTCCCATTTCACCGACCATAAGGAGGTAAGGCTAAGCACAAAACCGGCCGAACCAAAATATGGAAATCAACGTTTTCATAACATAATATCTACTATGCTTAAGATGTTTTACGCATGTGGTTTCTGTTGAATAACACAATATATGTATGCATTAAACGCAGGTGATGTTGTTTGGGGCTAAAAACGGTGACGAGTTCGACAAGAAAATGCAGATCACGGTTGCGTTTAACCATTTTGGTAAGAGATTGAATCAAAGAATGCCAAGGGTGAGATACGGTATGGTCCATGTAGTGAATAATGACTACACTCACTGGGAAATGTATGCAATTGGTGGAAACATGAACCCTACCATTATAAGTCAAGGCAATCGTTTCATTGCTCCTCCTAAAGAAGATTGCAAACAGGTAAACAAACACACGAGAAGCTGACCTAGTGTTTAAAACTCTTAGATTACCTAGTAGGAATTTAAGGTGTTCAATTTCCATTAAATTACCTAGTAGGAATTTAAGCTGACCTAGTGTTTAAAATTGTGTTATTCAACGGAAACTTAAGGTGTTTTCCTAAAGAAAGTTAATTTAAAATAGTTTAGGCTTCACACTATAAGAGATACTTGGACATTAAAGAAACATTACGCTGATAAACTAATCACTACACAACACTTGAGACAATTGATAGAGATTATTTTTTTCTTTCTAAAAATGCAGGTTACAAAGAGAGAGTACACAGCGTATCCAGAGTGGAAGTCATGGAACTGGCAATCAGAGAGAGATTACTTTTTGAATGGAGCTTACTTTGTGCAATCAGGAAAGTCAAATGCATGGAGCGCTGCACCAAAAAATCCAATCCCTAAAGAGTTTACAATCCGTCCTCAGCCAGGAACAAAGGTAAGAAGTCTCACCAAAGATGCTGGTACGCTTGATTGCAGACCAGGAAAGTCCTGCTGATAATAAAACTTCATTTGTGGTCCGTACGTGTGTGTTTCCGTGTTGTTCTGGTAACAAAGAATTGTATTTGTTGTGGATGGTGATTTGTAACAAATTGTGCATAATGCAGTACGGTTAATCATTAGGCTTCTTCGTTTTTTTTTCTTGCCCCCACAAGGACATTAGTTTAAACATCAATACATAATAATCACACTCCAAATCTCGGTACCCTAGACTACATCTATTATATCATCAAATCTTGATGATATATATTTGGTACCATATGAATCAGTCTTCATTATAAGCTCTATCTTATCGCTTTTTTTTTCCAAACCCTGAAACATGTCAAGACACAGTACCACCAAACATGCTATATATGCATTGCCTCAAAACCATCTCCAATATTAGCAAGATCCTCATGAGCTAAACCCACCTGTTCCATATATAGATCTGAAATTTATTAATACTACCATAAAAAAAAAAAGAAGAGAACTACTCTTGGAACTAGTTAATATTTAATGCCATATTTGTATATAATTGAAATCCCTTAAAGACCATACATATCCAAGGCCTGATACAAGAGGCAGAAACAACTGATAGAAGAATCACCCACAGAAGTAGCTTTTAAAACGGTATCCACATGCTTAGTCAAGTTAAACACTGCATCTTCCATACCACATGAGAATAAGCAAGCACCAGCTGCAATTTTTACCAGTTTGCTTCACATCTATTACATGCCTGATACTTTCTACATTTTGCCATCATTCCAATGCAGCATATATGCTGGACAAGATCACAAATGGAGCTGGAATCTGTGGCTCTAACTCTACTAGCTTCATTGCCACTTCCTCTCCAAGCACTGGATCTATGTGTTGCCTACATGCACCGAGCAAAAGAAGAGTAAACTGAGGATAATTGACTTATGACATCCTTGGCTTCTCTTAATCTCCCAAAGAGATACAAAAGTTCAATCATACAACCAACGTGCTCTGAACTAGGGTTAATCCATATCCTTCTTGAATTAAACTAAAAAACTTGAAGTCCTTTTTTTGACATTACCATAGTAACTACAAGTAGACAGAACGTGAGTAAACGTTCTTCTACCTTCGCCTAGCTCTCGTAGTAGGTCAAATATATACCGCTAGAGATGCAAAAGCGAGCACCAAAGGATCAGATCGGATCAGATTAAACACAAGAAGTTATTGTTGGTTAATGTCTGGTTTAAATCGGTTATTTAATGAGTAACGGTTAAATTCGGTTAACTGTCATGTTGCAGCGCCTGGAGCAAATATCTGAAGCTGACTGTATGTACACAAAGATATGTTGATTAGATCGAAAGCCTTCTAGAAGATCACCACAGCGTGCGTTATACGAAGCTCCACATCATTTCTCAACCACACGGTGAAAATTCGAAGATCACCGATCGGAGACTCTCCACACTTCACCGGTGGTTATCCTCGTCGCTTAAAGTTCCGATCTTTTACCCTTTTTAGCTCAACGGTAGGTAAGATCAGATCTCTCTCATGAATTTTTTTTAATCTAAATCTCTTTAGATCCGATCTTTCCATAGGTTAAAGGGAACTGTTTGTAGTATTGAAAAGAGACTTTAACTTTATCGACTTGAAGTAGATGATGATGATGATGATGATTATAGTTTTATATAACAAAACTAGTTTGATTCGACTATGCTTAGGCAAATGGGTTGTTGAAGCAGATTGAAAGTTCTGATTTTGAGTTGGTTTTGATAAAAACTTGTCTTGCTTGGTTGGTTATAGATATATATAGAGTAAAGGAGAAGGATGTCGACACCAGCGAGGAAGAGATTGATGAGGGACTTCAAGAGGTTGCAGCAAGACCCACCCGCTGGTATCAGCGGTGCTCCTCAAGACAACAACATCATGCTCTGGAATGCTGTTATTTTCGGGTAAATGTTTATACTTTTTGGTTACAGAAACGTTCTATGTCGTTCACTGTACTTACTATGCCTTTTTGTTTGTGGGTTTGCAGGCCTGATGATACCCCATGGGATGGAGGTAAGGTTTTGTTTATTCTAAGTAAAGTCACTTATCTTGAGGTTTTAGCAATATTCAATATCTTTCCTTGTGTGATATTGTCCAGGTACTTTCAAACTTTCACTGCAGTTTTCAGAAGATTATCCAAACAAACCACCTACTGTTCGGTTTGTTTCACGGATGTTCCATCCTAACAGTAAGTTAAAAAGATAACAACAACACACCAGTTTTGTCTTATTATCCTGAGTGCTTATAATTCACGAACCTAACAACTTGGTCATTGTCACGTGTAGTTTATGCTGATGGGAGTATATGCTTGGATATTCTCCAAAACCAGTGGAGTCCAATTTATGATGTCGCTGCTATTCTTACCTCCATCCAGGTATAATATATATATATATAGACATGCTTCTCATGTCCCACTTGATCGTTGATCTCCATTTTAAAGTGTTGGTGTTGTTTATCTGATCACATCTTTCTCTCTTTCTTTTTAAACTACAGTCATTGCTCTGTGATCCTAATCCGAATTCTCCTGCAAACTCGGAAGCTGCACGAATGTTCAGCGAAAGCAAACGCGAGTACAACAGAAGAGTCCGCGAGGTTGTGGAACAAAGCTGGACTGCTGACTAAGTAGTAATAATCTTTCTTGTAGCATTTGTCTTGAGAAACATTGAACCTCCTCTCTCTCGTGTTTGATTCAACCAATACTTCCCTCTCTTTTTCTTTCCTGTCTTTTTGTTTGTTTTCAAACTATTTGATTTGTTTCCTTTTAATGTTTCCATGTATTATCCTCTTCATAATGGCATATGTATTTGAGTTCGATCATTCTCTACACTCATATCTTGCATCGTTGTTTTACAACTTTCTTAACGATCAACTTTTTCTTGAGGATTTTTCATTCATATACTGCGTTCATGGATGCTTGCTTCATGGTTCCCAGTGTTTGTCCATCCTTGTTGCACTTGAGGATCCGGAACATCTTCTATCGATGGTCGCTTGCTCTGATCTTAACAAAGACAGTACAAGAACACTAACCAAATGCAAATGTCTTAGATTTGATAAAACTTCCATCTTCTGAGCTAAGCTCTGTGGAAAACTCTTCTCTGCTTCATTTTGGTACCTCTCATTTTCACTGCTATGCCTTCCCTGATACAACCTTTGTACAACTGTTGGAATACCCAAATATGTCAATCCACCATGCCTAATATTATATAGTTCATGTTATGTTTGTTTGAGTTTTACCTGTTCACAGAACAAACTTGCTGCACCGAAGTCGTTAGTAGTGTCTTCCAGTTTCTCCGAGGAGAAAACGTGGTAAGGTGGCAAACCAATCACTGTAGATCTCATTGTTTGTGGAACACGTTATACGATTTTGTTAGTGAAAAACTCAATTCAAGATTTCTAAATACTAGTAATAGTCTTTGTTTCTTTGTTTACTTAAATCTGGTTATGACTTTGTTTATTTTTGGTTGTTTGTTCATTACACAACCTCAGCTCGACAGGCTGGTTTTAATGCATTAGAAGAACATGACTGTGTTTTTTTATTTTTCTTTTCTTAACTTTAATGCATTGAAGAACTTGTCCAAAAAAAAAGCATTGAAGAACATGACTAGCTATGATTTTTATTTTCCATTTTAACTTCTAGTTCACATAATATATATGTTTTTTTTTTTTTTTTTTTGTAACATCACATAATATATATGTATTCTCTATATTTGTGTAATCAAAAGTCTTCAGATTTAGATAGTATTTTTTTTGTTTTTATTTAGCTCAACTTGCTAATAACTAGTAGTTTTGATTCACCGGTATAGAACTCTGAAGTCAGAAGACTCAGCAAAACGTCAAAAGGATTGACAATGGATCAAACGTTGTTTTGTTGATGTAATACAATTTTCACAGCTAAACCAGATCCTCATGGGACACTTGAATAGTTTTTCTTTTGTTAATTTTTGCAAACTGATTCATCATCTTTTTTTAATAAGGGACCGACCCTTTTCTTATTGCAAGTTGCAACACGTGATTTTATTCAAAACATCTATGATTACACTTTTTGATTAGAACCTCTGTATAATTGATCAGATTACAGATGTTTGGTCAATTGTCGTTGAGAATGAGATCAAGAAATGTATGTCGTTTTATGTTTCTCGAGAAAGCGAAGCGATTACGTCTTTGTTTTAGAGATATTTATTTTATGTTTTATCTAAAAAACTTAAACTGAAATTAAGCGATAAGATTTGGTGGTATCTATACTATTATTTGAGAATTGAATTTGTTTATTTGTCATATTTTCCATGATTTTAGTTAATTTGCTTACTTGTCATTTTTTCCATGATGTTAAAATAAAACATTAATTTAATTAATATTATTATTTAAAATTTTGCTTAATTATCATTTTTTCCATGATTTTAGTCCATGTTCGAAAACGCGGCCGCCGAGTCCGAAAACGCGGCGAATAAACGCTTGGCGTTCAAGCAGCGTTTCGATTTGGCGTTAATCGGACAAAAACTCGGAGACTTTGATAAACTTCGTTTTTTGCCCATTTAAAGTTAAAAATCAATCAATATATACAAGATCTGTAAGTATTAGGTTAAAGAAACAGAGAAAAGTGATGTAGCTAAGAAAACTAAAGAATGCGGCTGTGTTTTTGAGTTGCAGAATCGCAGCCCTAAATGAGGAAGATGAAGCGAGAATTACAATTATACCATTCATTAAAGAAAAACAAAAAAAATATGACAAAAATTCGCTAACTTGCCTTCGAACCCAGGTTGCTGGGACATTTAAGATGCCGGAAACCACTGCACCAAACAAACAATTTAGTTTATATGCTAAACTATATAATAACTAGGCCCCGCGTAAATCCCGCTTAATCCTCGATTTTTCAGTAACTCGCTAGGCCCAGGACAACCGCCCGACTAGCGCCTAACGTAGTTTCGAACAGGGATTTTAGTTAATTTGCTTACTTGTCATTTTTCGATAATTTTAGAATAAATTATTAGCTTAATTAATATTATTATTTAAAATTTTATTTTAAAATATATATATTTATCATGAAATTAAAGATAATTAATAAACATTAAACTATTCTACTGATATACATATATACTATTATTTTAAATATATATATATATATTTAATATATAATTATCATGATATTTATGACATTTAATTAATAAATAGATAACAATCTATACTATTAAAGTAGGATCCTATTGTCATTTTTACCTTAGCATGCTTTTTTCTTTACTAACATTGCATGTTTCATTAAGGACAAACAAGTAATATTAATAACACATCTATATTGGGTCATTTTTTTCGGATCCAACCTACATCAGATCTCTCTTGGGCCATTTGGGCCGATTAAAAAATCATATCTAATTCTCATATTTTTTTTCTTTTGGACCATTGAATCCAAGTTCAAATAATTATTTTCAACGATTCTTAATTATTTTTTTTTCTTTTCTTAATATAATTTAAGCATTCATATAAAAATTAATTTTTTTCATTGAAAAGTATAAAATATTATCAGAGTTATACCAACTTAATTCATTAAAGAAATAAAGTTTGATTTTTTAAACATAAATAGTCATTTAAATGAAATACAATAAATAAAGATAAAAAGTTTAAGTCTTTTATAAAATAAAACACAAATATATGAAAATATGACATTTACTAAATATTTGTCAATTGAAAAAAAAAATAAACCGCGCTTTCAAAACGCGGATCAAAATCTAGTATCTACTCATAATATAATCATTACTTTTATCTTCTATTAATTTATGATTTTAATGACTAATATTATAGCTATTTCTTTGATTTTTATAGGAAATACTGATGAAATACATTTTTATATATAAGTATTTTAATATATCTGAATTAACTGGTTTCTTTGGTTTATTCGATTTGATCACTTAATATAATCAACGATATCCATATACTGCGGTTTCTTAAAATAACATCTATTCAGTTTACTCGATACTACCAAAGCAAGACCGTTTACCCTATTTCGGTTTGCTCCTAAATTATTGTTATTTTATTAATGTTTTATAGTTGTGATTTTTTATAATCTTTTCCAGTACCACATGGTTTCTTTTCAGTCCAAATACTACATATATTTTATTTCAAATACAAGTTTCCTAATTTAATTATTATTATAGAAAAAAAATTGATCTAATAAAACATAATTTAGTACAATGATTACCAATATGAATATTAAAGCTTTATAATTTATAATAATTTAAATTTTGTATTTAGTTTAGTTATTATTGTTTTATAAAAATAAATATTAAAATTAAAAATTATTAGATATATAGATATATTAATTCACACAAGATGTGAAACATCAACTAGTTAACAAGTAATAAATTACACCCAAAAAAGTAATATAAATGAAAAGACTCTTTTTTTCTTTTCTTTTTTTCGTTCAATAAATGAAAAGACTTTTTAAAGTATAGGAACAGGACACGTAATTAATAATCATCTAACGTCAGGAATCAGCAGATTTTAACCTATGTTACATGGAAACGGAAGCGGCTACGTGGAAGCGGAAGCGTAAGGAAGCGCAGAAGCGAGATTTTTTAAAATATTAGGAAACGGGTACGTGTTGGAAGCGTATATCCATATATATATATATATATGTAAATTTTTTAAAAAATTAGGACTAAAATTATATGATTTAAATTTGAAATAAAACATTTATTCATTTATAATAATTTTGAAATGATTTTAAATTAAAACTGTAAAAATACACATAAATTATGTTTACAAAAAATATTATATTAATTATTTTTAATACTTCATAAATAATTGACACAATATGTTTCAATATGTGCTATATCTTTAATAAAAAATCTCAATGCATAAAGATAATTTATATTATTATTTTTGATATTTATATATTTATATATTTATAATTCAATATTCATTTCTATTAATTTTTTTTATTTTATATAGATTAAAATTATGGTTTTATATTTTATTGATATACATTGTATTTTTTTTAAATGGAAGCGTGATTCCAAAACGGAATTATAAGCTTCCAACAGGTTTTTAAAGATAATATTTTAGAAACGTTTTGGAAGCGAGATTCCGCAAGCTTCCACAAGGTTCCGATTCCGATTTCGGTTCCGAAGCGGGAAGCAGACGTCCGATGAAGCTTCCGTGCAACGTAGATTTTAACTACTTCGATAATGACAGCCTTAATTCTCAACTTGAAAAGAATCTAACCTATACTAAAAGGGGGATATAAGCCATGGAGAGGGTGTCCACATAGGATAGAAAAATCAACCAATCAGAGAACCCGAAATTGCCATGTCATCTCATTTATTTTTCGTAAAAAATAAAAAAAAACAATGCGAAGGTGAGAATCGAACCCGGGTTGGTATGATATATATATATAGGACAGTTACCACTAAGCCATTGACACTTTCTTGGACACATATAAAGAACCACTAAGTATATAATCACAAACTTTTATGTACATTTACAATAATATGAATTCAACTTTCAAGACTCCGATACTTTGTTTTGTAAAAAAAAAAGTAAGTGGCTAAGTTAATATATTCTTAGAAAGTGTGAGAACGTTGACAAATATGAAAAAGTATAGATTTTTGTTTTCGTGACAAAGTTAAGAATTTTGTAAAAGTAAGTTTAACATATAAATTTTCGTGACAAATATGAAAAAGCATCTATCCTACTATATAAAAGGAGCTAAATCCTAGCTTCCTAAGCCTTGCCACATGAATAAAATAATCAGAACCAACCATTATGCCATGTCATTCTGGACTGGACTTTAAAAAAAAAACCAACCATTAAAATATGCAAAGAGTCACGGTTTAACCCGGTTCAACTCCAGTTACATCATAATAAAACAATGCATGCATTGATTGTTGATTATTAGTCTTCTAGCTACCACATCTTTGCCATCCTAAAACAAAATCGATTTTTACAACTTTAACTTGCCCCATACTTAATATTCTTATAGCTGGTGAACAATTTAATTTAGGAAATCGTTATATTTCATGCCAAAAATGCCTACTGTATTCATTGAAAATTAAATAACATATATTCTACCATTAGGATCAAGAACTCTAATCTGAAGACAATATATTCATCCCCTCTCACTCTGAAAAATACACCACCGCCAACCGTTCAAGATTTTGTGTAAGTCAATATTTGAAAATCACAATTTTGTCAATTTCTTGGCATAAGTGATATGTTTAAGAGTTGGATAGTTAAGTCCGTATGCGGTTGGGGACGTGGGGTTTGGCTCACCTTCCACTGTTTATTTTCAATTGTTTTAATAATAGATTCATATTGATAATCTGTGCGAACAAACGTATAAGATTTTAGTTGGTTAAGATTAAACATAGACCGACAATCTTCCGTCTTTAGCTATTGGTCTCCGCCAAAAAAATTTGATTTAATATAATAGTTCCTGCCTGCTAAGCTACTACAATTGTAGTTCACATCTATCGGTCATATAAAATATTTAGTTTTTTTTTGGCTTTATAAGATTTTAGTTTGTAATTAATCCATGGTTCAATTTTATCCATTGAGACCTTTTTCACTATGTTTTATTATCAAACCATTTCACTTTGCCTAACATTTAAATATTCTTTCCTTTGTTTAAGGATTGATTGTTCTTCAATACCATGGTCAAACCAACCGCCAAAGATCCTCCGCTTATGGGAGGTATTTTGAATTTACAAGTACATTTTTGAATCAAAAACATTATTAGTATTGATATATTAATTTAATATTTTAATCCAAAACTTTAATAAAACAAATATAAAATACAAATTATGTTATATATATATATATATATATATATTTTTTGACTATTTACATCTTATTAAATTTGAAGTGCACAAAAAAAAGAAAAGTTACATCTTATTTGATAAGATTCCAAATATGTAAATGAAATGCTACGTTTTGATTTTTGTTTATTGCTACGAAACGTTTTAAAAATTTGAGAAAAGGTAAAAATACAGACGACATGACCGGCCACTCCTTTTCGCCCGGTTTGCAAGAATCTAATTGAGTTGCTTAATATTTGTTCCAAATTAATATATAGTCTCATCATAATCATAAATTAATAATCTATCTCTATATAATTTTATATAAGTACTAAATAAAGATATTTTTATTCATTTTATAGTTACAAAACTCTAATAAAACAAATATAAACATTATTAGTAAAATATGTTTTTTATTTAAAAATACAAATTATGAAAGAAACCACAATTAGTTCTTAATAAAAAAATCATGCTCCCAACTGTATCAACAGATTTGTCATTCACCCCTAGAAGACACATATAGGAATAATTAAATACTTTGGCAAAAAAAAAAAACATTTTTGTGATGAAGATTCTTAGATAATGATCGTTTTCTATACAAACATGCGGCACCTCTTCACCATTGTTTTAATCTCAGGAAAACGCGTAGAAATCTATTAACACAAATATTAATATACTTTAATTAAATATGTAATCCGCGCGGAGCGCGGACACCGGCTCTAGTTATAAAATAATAATGTCAGACAAAAGAAAGGTTATTTGAGTAAACCCCTCATTTAGGCTTATGCCATCTATAGCCCATTAATAAGGCCCATGCTGAAAAAAAACAAGCAAAACATATCTTAAACGCTGTCGTTTACGAACCGTCTCTTTTCTCTCTCCTTTTGTCGCTCCTCTTTTACCTTCTCTCTCTCTCACATTACAAACGGTGAGAGTGTATTTCTCACTGTGCACTACTTTTATTGTTATTTAGGTCACTGCTCCGACGAGGAGCCAAAGAAGACAACAATTTAAAAGAAAGAGACGGTTCGGTTGTCTCTTCGTCTCTATTCAGCTTACACTGGGGATTCTATTTGAGGTCTGACATTTTCCTAAATTTTCTTTTTCGACCCATTTTAGAAAGTTTCCTGCTTTTGATTTCTAACTCGAGATCTGGCTACTTCCTTATCTTCTTTGTGAAACCGACATGGGTTTTCTTCTGTTATCATCAAAATCTCTGCTTTTTCAGTTTATCTTAATTAATGAGTCTCTATGTGTTCCTTTGTCTCTCGTTACCTTCTGATTCATGCTTCTTTCGCTTTATGTTACTGCACCGTTTGTGTTCCATCTGTTAGGGTTAGTCTGTCTCTATCTGGTTCATGTCTTGTGTTTGTTTCTAGGGTTTCTATTAACAGATTTGTTAATCTATAGGTGGAATGTGTGTTCAGCTTCGGTTGAAATTGTTGATTGCATTCGAGACTGTAGAGTATTACTTGCAATTTACAGACTTATGGAGGTTTCTATTTCTGTGGCAACTTTCTATTTGTAGGTGTTAAAAGATGGGAAAGACTCCAAGTCCTGGTAAATGGATCAAGTCTCTTCTTGGGAAGAAGTCATCAAAGTCAAGTTTGGAGAAAGGAAACGAGAAATTGGTAAGAACAAGACATTGTTGTTTTTGTCTTTTATGTCAAAATGATATGTAACTGTAAACATTGTTCATATGTGATAGAGATCTGCAAAGAAAGAAGAGATTGTGGTGAAGGTGAAGGATAAAAATGTCTCAGACTTAGCTACCAATCCTCCGGTACTAGTTTCATCACAGGAAGTTGCAGCTACACAAGCTGTAACAGTCCCAGATGTTGTAGTCCCCGAGAAGCAGCCAAGCGAAGAGTCGAATGTGAATCTTGAGTCAGGGAATGACACAGAAGAACTCAAGTTCGAAGAAGCTGCTACAAAGGTTCAAGCTGCTGTCAGATCTCATCAGGTTACTTCTTTTTCTACATTTCAGTAATGAGTTTTCGGTTCTTATTCTGTTGTTTTTCAAATGCGTGAAGGCTCGTGAAGAATTACAAAAGCTTAAAGGTATCGTAAAGCTGCAAGCAGTGATCCGTGGTCACTTGGTTAGAAGACAAGCTGTTGCTACATACTCTTGCATTTGGGGAATTGTGAAGTTACAAGCTCTTGTTCGTGGGAAGGAAGCTAGATCTTCAGAGACCGATGATCAACTTCAGAAAACAAACTCGGTAATTTAAATGTCTGTTACTTTGTAAGTTCTACTCTAATAACCTTTACTCGATTTCAAAGTTGTATTCTCTTTTCTTTGATAGGAACCTGAGAATCCTGAAACTTTGCAAGGAAGCACTTACAGATGGCTTGAGAATCCCACAAAGCTCTCCATGATTGATAAGGTAACTAACAACAACAATTTGCTATGCAATTATGTAACACTCTCTTACTTATTTGCTTTCTTGACTTTTTTCAGCTTCTAGTTTCGTCTCCAAAGGCATTGCCTCTGAAGATTCAGTATGGTCCTGAAGATCCTAACTCAGCCAAGGTGTGGCTTGAGCGCTGGACGCTGTTGCAGGTTTGGGCTCCTGGTCCACTGGTGGTTAAGAGCCTTGTTGCGAAATCTCAGACAAAGAAGCGAAGTTTTCAAGCAGTTGAAGCAGACAAGGGGAAACTGAAGAAAGGTATCAAGAAACCACCCGGTGGTTTAAGTACTGCAAGTAGCTCTAGTAGCCGTTCTACAGCTGAAAAAGAAAAGCCTAAGAGAAATGTGAGGAAGGCTTCCACGCTTGGTAAAGAGGTTTCAAGAACCGAGAATGATAATAAGTCTAAGCAGAACTCGAGAAAAAGTACAAGCGCTGTAAAGGAAGTGTCTTCTTCATTGGAGATTAAGGAGGAGAAGCCTAGAGTTAGTCTCAGAAAGTCTTCACTTTCCAATGGGCTAGAGAAACCTACTCGCAAATCTGCTGAGAAGAAGAAAGAGATTGCAGATTCAGTGCAGAAAGAATCGCCTGATTACGAGGTTTCACCTCCTGCTGTTGATACTCCTGAAGAAGAAAAGATGAAAGACAGCACTGAAACAGTTTGTAAAGAAGCTGATCTCGATAAAGATGAGAACCCATCGGTTCTGGAGCAAGATGAACTCAAAACCGAAGAGAGAAATGACAAAGCTGAAGAAGAGATTCAAGAGCCAGACGTGCAGATAAGCTCTGAGAATGGAAATGACACAAAGGCAAGCGATAGAAGAGCATCTCTGCCTGCAAAGATTGAGAATCATCATCAAGAAGAAGGGCTTACACATAGCGGGAGAAAGATCCCAAGCTACATGGCTCCAACTGCATCTGCAAAGGCAAGAGTAAGAGGAGGACAAGGGTCTCCAAGGATTGGTGGTCAAGAGAAGCTAGAGAAAAATGGAATAACTAGACGCCACTCTCTTCCTCCTGCTGCAGCCAATGGTAAGCTGAACACAATGTCCCCAAGAGCTCACAGACTTCTCATAGCTTCAGCTAAAGGATCGATGAACAGTGACAGATCTTTTTCGTCCTCCAGGGATATTGGTGGTGGTAAGAAGTTTAAAGTTTTTTTTATACACAAGCCTCTTGAAAGTTTCAAACCTCTTAAACCCATTTTGCTCAATGTTTATTTCAGATAAATCGGCGAAAGCTGAGTGGAAACGGTGAATTTCTTTTGAGGCAAATAGAGAAAGCAATGCAAAGAGTCATCCTGATCATCTTACACTGTTGAAAAAAAGAAAGCTCTGAAACCTTTTTTTATCTGTTTTAACTGTTTTGTTTCTATGTTTTTTGCGTGTGTTTACTTCGGTTTGGTGTGGTGAGTCTTTGACATGGTCCCTTTAGATTTCTCTCAGATGCTTTGTCTTCACAAACAAAAAAAAAGGGTTTTAGTAAATAGTTCTTTATAATGCTTCTCTTAATCATTTACAGTTTGTTCATGAATTTCGCCTTTTTAATTGTAAAACAAGAAAAGGTAGACTGTATAATCATTAGCTAAACTGAACTTTTTATAAGCCAAACTGAAATTTGTCTGAAGTAAAACTGCACCAAAGTTTTCTAGTTCAAATCTTATGTGGCTGAGCCAAGGATAACTATATTGTAACAACAAAATTATTTCTTTAATTTTTGTTGTTAATATGTTGATCAAAGTTTCAGCTCTAATAAGAATAGATAAATTAGCAAATATTTTTTTTTTGGTCAAACAATTAACAAATTTGAACACCAAAAACTAGACAAAAATTTTCAAAATGCTTATGCCTAAACAACACCGAATCCAAGTAGTGTGAACAAAATGAATTATATTACAAACAAAACAAGTACAAATTACAACAGGAAAAAAAAAAAGAGAAAATAAATTACAACAGAAAAGTTATTACAGTGATACTATCTTACACGAGGAGATTGATTGTGAGAAGGCAAAGGAGAAGCAATTGGAGTTAAGTGCAAGAGAGGCCGATCATAACTATACCTCCTTGGAGATTTCTGCACAACAGATCCGTTACTACCTCTAGGAGAATCAATCTGGCCCTGTCTGGTTCCAGCACCATTACTACCTCTTGGAGAATCAATCTGGCCTTGTCTGGTTCCAGCACCATTACTACCTCTTGGAGAATCAATCTGGCCTTGTCTGGTTCCAGCACCATTACTACCTCTTGGAGAATCAATCTGCCCTAGTCTGGTTCCACTACCTCCAGGAGAAATAATCTGGCCTTGTCTGGCTCCAACCCCAGTACTACTACCTCTTGGAGAATCAATCTGAGCTTGCCTATTACCTCCAGGCTTGGTAGTGGTTGTTGATTCAAGCTGATCAAGTTTGGCCAAAACTTCAGACATTTTCGGTCTGAGTTTTGCATCAGGGTTTAAGCACTGCAATGCAAGACTAGCAGCTGTGTATGCTCCTTTCTGAGGATATTGACCTCCTAATCTCGTGTCCATTATTCGAAAAAGCTTTCTCTTGTCGCCAAGATACGGCGTTGCCCAGTCCACTAGACTCTGCTCCACTCCTACTTTAGATTTGTCCACTGCTCTTCGTCCTGAGAGTAGTTCCAGTAGTACCACACCGAAACTGTATACGTCACTCTTAGCTGTTAATCGACCTGCACATGAAAGTCAAGGTATAAGCCACAAAGGACATGACCGGCCCTGAGATTTTAGGGGCAGTAGGCGACTTAGTAAAGATTTCAATAAAAAAAAATTATTTTTATAAATTTGGGGGCTTTTTGTTTTACAAATTTGGGAGCCTATGTCGATGTTATTTTCTTCAAAAGAATTAAGGAGGCTCTAGGCGAATGTTTCATCCGGCTTTGCCCAGAGGCCAGAACCTTACAAAGGCTAAAGCTATTGAAGCACATGCTAAAAGTTTATAAGCTAAGGCCAAAGTTTTTCTCACCTGTGGCTACATATTCAGGTGCTGCATATCCGTGAGTACCCATGACTTGTGTGGACACATGTGTCCTGTCACCAGTAGGACCTGCTTTGGCTAGACCAAAGTCTGAAAGTTTAGAGTTGAATTCCTGTGATTAAAAGATCAATAATATTAGAGGTTTTGATCAGAAATGAAGTGATAAGGTGTTGAATAGAGAGCTTGATAATCAGTGTTATTACCGCGTCTAGTAGAATGTTAGCAGCTTTAAAGTCTCTGTAAATCACTTGCGATTTAGCGTCGTGAAGAAAAGTAAGTCCTTTAGCTGCTCCTATAGCAACTTTCATCCTTATAGCCCATGTTAGTGGCTGCGCACCACCTGCAATACCCAAAGGAAAAATCATTTAACGGGGAGATAACAAAACACGGTATAAAAGAACCAAAGATGTTGTTGACATTACGTCTAAAGAGATGATTCTCCAAGCTTCCTTTTGGCATGAACTCGTACACAAGTAACCTGTCTTCACCCTCCACACAGTACCCAACTAGTTTGACAAGGTTTGGGTGACTGAGCTGACCAAGATAGTTCACTTCAGTCTGAAACAAAACAATGTCACAACACAATCTCATGATCAAAACAAAGATTAAGAGAGGAGAGGCAAAAGTTGCTCACCAGCCACTCCTTGTGACCTTGAAACCCTTCAGTTTTAAGCTTCTTAACGGCTACAACGATACCAGAACCGGGTTTGGAAGCGGTTAAAGTTGTTCCATCGATCCATCCTTTGAAGACGTAACCAAAACCTCCTTCACCAAGAAGACTATCAGGTCGAAAGTTCCTAGTAGCGCTCTTGAGTTCGCTAAAGGTGAAAGCTTTGAGATTTGGGGACGACAAGATCTCTCCTTCTGTTCTCGGTGTGGGTAAAGACTCCAAACTACTGTAGGAGTTTATGCTTAAGCTTGAAGGGACAGTGGAACGGCTTGTCTTGCTAGAAACTCTTGACCCTGATGAACCTTAAATTAGAGATGGATCATTTATGAAAGGTTCCATCTTTGGACATTCCAAACAAGAACAACAACTTTGGTACTAAAACCCAGAAGGAAAGGAAGAAACTTTATGAGCTATGGAGAAGATAAAGAAAGTTACCAGAATTAGCATGAGGACTGTGGCTGCTACTTTCCACTTTAGCTGATGAATCCAAACAATTACCCATTTTTTCAAGACAAAGCCTTAACTCTTTGTTGGTTCGTTCTCTAGACAATGAACAGATTCAAAAGAGTAATTGAGATCGTTAGTGAGAGAAGAAGAAGAAGGAACGTGAGATTCTGAAAGAACACAGAGAAGCACAGCACACCATTCATACAAAAGTCATGGTGGTGGGGGGGGGTTTTTATGTAATTACGATTCTACCCTTATGCTTTGGTCGCCGTGGTCCTTGGCTTTTATCGTTAAATGACTACTACACCCTTAGATTCTGCGAATCTATATGGTTTATGCCGTGGATTTTAAACGTCGAGAAGGGACAGTTTGGTCTAAAGCTGGCTGCGTATTTGCTTGCGTCAGCAAGTCCACGTCAGATTGTAAAGTCTTTGCTTTATTACATTTTACCTTTAAGCTAAAGCAAAACTCCTAAAGATGTGCATCAAATCTAAAAATGATTTTCCATCACTGACTGATTAATTTTGGTAAAAGATTCGAATGAGTTTTCAGATAAAACCTTGGGCTTAATTTAGTATATATATTCAAATAGGGCACGAAAGGTTTTAATGAAAAAAGAGGTGGTTAACACGCTTTTGTGATATTTTAATTTCAAGTGTTATCTAAACTTTATTCCATGCATTGACCCAACACATTCCTCTCTATTCACATTGCGTTTTGGACCGACACATACAAGAGCTTTTTTGTCCGTATTACACCTTGACACGTGTGAATAATTGTGGAACATTTTAAAATATCCTAGAATTCTGAATGTATAAAATAACACAAATCGTAATTCAATAATAGTTTTGCTTCTTGTTGTACAAAACAAGAGACTAAATGGTTAGTTATTCAGAATAGTTTCGTTCTCATAAATTCTCAAATTAGTTTCTTTTTTCGTTTGTTAGACAGGTGTACGTGGTTGGCAACATATTACGAGTAAGGTCGAACGATATTGTAGTCCTTTTTTTGTCGGCAATTGTATAACATTAAAAGCAACTTGATATATGATATCACCAAGTGATTGGTATGAATTATATCAATCACAAGAGGTTTTAACTACGAAGCATGTGAATGGGAACACGACAGAAAGTATGTGAATAGTAAACTTTTGACTATTTGAAACTCTTCAATACTATTTATTTGTCAACCATATCATAATATATAGTATTTATTTATTGTCATATTTTATGAGTCCAACCTTTCTTTCATTTGTCAACAATATTATCTTCTTTGCCTTGAAACAAAAGCATCTTATCACCTTTGATTTTATAACATCTGTTAGTACTACTTTACAATTATTCATATATAACTTGATGTTTACATAATTACATATCAATATGTAATATAAGTTTCTTATATTGTCCTCTGAATAGTTCTAACAAAGCTATTAGACAATAAAATGTGTGATTGTTGAAGAAAAAATACGAATCATGTAAATACGAATCATGTCATTAGTAACACGACAAAATGTATGTGAATAGTTATCTTTTGACTATTCCAATCTCCTCCGTTGCAATTGATGTTATAATTTAATAAAAACCATAAAATAAAAAATCATTTATTATAGTATTATGATTGTTTTTATAACTAAAACTCATTTTCACACATAAGTTCAACTTAATATTTGTATTTTATAATCATGGTGCACATATGAATTGTTATAAACTTTATATTAAGGATTAGAGAAAATACTATACATAAATATTCAAACTGAATATAATCCAAAAAAAAAAGTAAAAAGGAAAAATTTTGAAGTAAAAATTACTATTAAATAAAATTTTACAATTCTCTCTGGTCACGATTTTTTTTAAAAAAGGAAAAATTCTTAATGGAAAAGGAGAAGTTATTTTCACATAATAGAAGTTTTTATTGATACATTATCAATCTATTTTTAATTGATACATATCACAATCATATCAAGTGAAATATTTGAAGTTAATTTTAGTTTATATTTTTAACACAAAATTATTAAAAATTAAAGTTAGTTAATTATAAGAAAAATAAGATTACTTTTACGTTTTTATTTTATTTAGACTTTTAAAAAGGAAATTAATTATTTTATTTTTTTAGATTTTTATACAACTATTTTATTTTTAGTAGAAAAATTATGTTTAATTATTTATATATTTTGTCCTATACATACAAACACATATTTATCATATTCACACATACTCATGTACGACAATAACATCAAAATAAAAAGTTATGCTAGCATAATAAGATGTAATAAGGATAATAAAAAGTTGAGTTGTATCAAGAAATTAAAAGAAAATACTTAGAAAATACTTTTCATGTAAATAATATTGTGTTTTGTAAAAATATGTGTAAGCTATTTTTTGTTTAAAAATATAGATGTAAAATATTTATAGCTATTTTTTGTTATAATTTTATAACATACAATTATCTATTAAAAAGGAAAGATATTTACTTATAAGAAAATAATAAGAGTACTTTTACAAAAAAAAATTAATTATGCTTTTAAAAGTAATATTATTTATTTTAAATTTAGTTTTTCTTCATGTTTTTATTAAATAATTTATTGTACTTATAGGGTTTTACAATTCATTTTTGTTTAACATTTTTTTCTTAAAATTTAATGTTTATCTTTTATAATTCTCTATCTTTATTATCTTGTAAAACAAACATTATAACAAAAAATAATAATAACAATAATAATAATAATAGTAATAATAATAATAAGACTATTAAATAATATTTATAATTAAACTTTAAGAAAAATCGTTTTTATTATTTTAGTATATATAGTTTAACACATATCACATTTCTATATATATAACCACCATGTGTCACAATCATGTTAATTAGCAACTTTAAAGAACCAAACTCAATATAATATTTTACAATTATATTTTTTAAAAAAATTTAGAAAATAAAAATTATATTAAATAAATTTTTCATATCTATTTTAGGATTTTGAAAAATAAAAATTTCTAAAAACATTACTACTAAATATTTTTCATAAATCGTTTTTACTATTAAATAATTTTAAAAGTAGATTTTTCAAAATTCGTTTTTATTATCTTATTATATATATATTTTAATCATTATATATTTAAACACATGTCACAATATTAGAAACAAATTATTATCAAATAATCTTTTGAAATAATCTTTTTATTAGGATTAAAAAAAGGAAAATTACTATCTATTCTATTATTTGCGAAGTAAATTTTTGGATTCGAGCTCTCACGTTAAAAGTTAGAGTGGTTAATATCGTTTATACCCTTAATGAATAAAATATATAACTAAATTAAAAAATAAAAACGAAATTTTAATTGATTTGATTACATATTGATTAATATTAATAATAGTAAGAATTATCCAAAATATGAAAATATAATTTAAGAAAGTGATAATTTATGTATATATTGTATTGTTATCTGAAAAAGTCTTTTAGTAAAAAATTAAAAACATAAATTATATAACAAAATATTAATCAAATAAAATTCTTAATTATATAAAATAAAATATTGAATCATCCAAAATCTAAAATATAATTAAAAAAAGATAATTTCTCTATATATATATTGTATTGTTATCTGAAAAAGTATTTTAGTAAAACGTTTAAAAAATAAATTATATAATTAAATATTAATCAAATAAAATAAATTTTTGGAATCAAGCTTTCACGTTCAAAGTTAGAGTGGTTAATATCGTTTATACCTTTAATGAATAAAATGTATAAATAAATTAAAAAAATAAAAAAATAAAAACAAAAACAAAATTTTAATTGATTTGATTAGATAATTGATTAATATTAATAATAGTAAGAATTATCCAAATCTGAAAATATAATTTAAAAAAGAGATAATTTATGTATATATTGTATTATTATTTGAAGAAAAATCTTTTAGTAAAAAGTTAAAAACATAAATCATACAACTAAATATTAATTAAATAAAATTATTGATTATATAACTAAAAATAGAATATTGAATTATCCGAAATCTAAAAATATAATTAAAAAAATGAAGATAATTTATACATATATACTGTATTATTATCTGAAAAAATATATTAGTAAAACGTTAAAATCATAAATTATATAACTAAATATTAATCAAATAAAAGTTTTTAATTATATAATTGAAAATATAATATTGAGTTATTTTAAGATTTGTTTTAGTAATGGATATAGTGTACAAAGAACTTTTCAAAAATTTATGAAAATGTTTAAGCCTGCATCACGGGGAAAATACCTAGTTAAATAATATATATAATAAAAAATTTAATGAAATTCGGTTTTGTTAATATCTTAGTATATATATTTTTAATTATGAGATTGATTACCACATGTCACAATCTTAAATATATAATTGTTATGTGTCGCGATCATGTTAATTAACAACTTTGAAGAACCAAACTTTATATAATAAAATATATATATTCAGCCACATTATTGATGTGTTGTTATCATATTTTAAGCTTTCAACCATACTTTATTTGTCAACCATATATCATCTCTTCCTTTACGTAAAAGCATATCTTATCACCTTTGTTTTGATAAACATTATTCAATATTTTATAAACATTCATAAAATATTTATGTATCAATATCATCAACCATTGTCTCATTTTTCCCATGAAAATTTCTGTTACAACTCGTAGAAAATTCGATATATGAAAAATCAAAATATCAAATGGCCCCCAATGATTGTAACCCACTCTGGTCAACAAAGCAGCCAGCCACCGAAACTTCCTAACATGTTGTAAACTTTCGAGGCAACGTGTGGTTATAATAGCAAACAAACGGTGTGTAGTTTCCCTTTCAACCTCAGACACGGAGACCATTTCACAAGCTGAACCCCAAAAGTGTATACGCGTCATCTTACCCAATCAGAAGCGTAAAGCGAGATCATCAGTCCAGTGTTTAACCTCCACGTGGAACATCGACGTGTATTTTCGCGCCTTTTGTAACAAATAATAAAAAATTCGTCCAAAACAAACATCTCGGTCGCCGGAGGAATAATCGGCGGTGCGGAGGCGTTTCCCTGAGGGTGATGGAGGCGAATGGATCTGGATTCCGGCGAATTCTGCTGCTGGCGCTGTGCATCTCCGGAATCTGGTCCGCCTACATCTACCAAGGCGTTCTTCAGGAAACTCTGTAAGTGGAATCACTCTTCACATCGGATCCGATTCTCGTCAGCTTCATTGTTTCCAATCGTCATTTGATCGGTGCTACGAGCGTGATGTAGCCTAGTGCAACGATTCTCGTATAGATATAGCTCATGCAGTAGGTTGTTCTTAATCTGTATGCAAATGCAATTGTATTCGAAATCTTTGTTTGGAGTTTCTAGAGACGTATTATTAGCTGCAGAAACGTCTAGTTTTCCGTGGAGAATGTGAAAGCTCCGGTGGCCACGCGTGTGGAAATCTGGTGTGGTGCGGATTCGAACTCGGTCTCCTGGGGATTCACAGAACGCTTTGACCACCCGATCACAGACGCGTGGTTAAAGATTTAATTAAAAGGAGGAGTTAGCTTAATCGCTAAAACTCCTGAATTAACTTATAAGAGTCTAAAGAGGTCACATGTTCAGGTCTTCTCGTTGGGAGGGATTGTTTTTTTAATCAGATGAGAGTTAATTTAACATTGTCTGAGTTCACCATAAGAGATGTACGCGCCTACGAACCTAGAACCTCCTAGTCATTCAATAATAAT
Source organism: Brassica rapa (assembly GCF_000309985.2). Lineage (NCBI taxonomy): Eukaryota > Viridiplantae > Streptophyta > Magnoliopsida > Brassicales > Brassicaceae > Brassica > Brassica rapa. Next base: position 24,846,335 of record NC_024796.2, read on the forward strand.
AATAATTATCTGAAACATAGCTGCAGTAAACTTGTTCTTTGTCCATGGGCTAACACTAATACTATTTCTGATTAGGTCCACGAAGAGATTTGGTCCAGATGAGAAGAGGTTCGAGCACCTTGCATTCTTGAACTTGGCGCAAAGTGTAGTCTGCTTGGTCTGGTCTTTTATTAGTGAGCATTTTGTCCAATCCCATCTCTGTCTCCTCTATCATGGAATACAGACAAATAGAACTGAAATTTAAATCTGATTTTTGGTCCAGTGATTAAGCTTTGGTCAAACACCGGTAACGGTGGTGCACCATGGTGGACGTATTGGAGTGCCGGCATTACTAATACCATTGGTCCTGCCATGGGGATTGAAGCCTTGAAATACATCAGTTATCCAGCTCAGGTATCTTTTTTACCTGATCAGTCATACTCAGATCATGGATTTTGATTACTTCTTAGGGTAAGCGATGGGTTGAGTTCTGATTTTTGTTTCGTGCAGGTCCTGGCAAAATCTTCAAAAATGATTCCAGGTAAGGCATCTCATCTCTATCCATAGTTTTGAATGTTGATCCAATATTATCTCGAAAAGATTATATGAAACACTCTTACCATGATGCAGTTATGCTGATGGGAACTTTGGTTTACGGAATAAGATACACTTTCCCTGAATACATTTGCACCTTTCTTGTCGCGGGAGGAGTAGCTGTGTTTGCTCTTCTTAAGGTATGCAAATCATCTCATCCAAAAGCTTTGATCACAGCATATTTGTAAGCTTATGATATATTTTGTTTCTTTTCAGACAAGCTCTAAGACAATCAGCAAGCTAGCTCATCCAAATGCACCCTTAGGCTACGCACTTTGCTTCTTAAACCTCGCCTTTGACGGATTCACAAACGCCACCCAAGACTCCATTGCCTCAAGGTACCCGAAAACAGAAGCTTGGGACATAATGCTGGGGATGAATCTATGGGGCACAATATACAACTTGGTCTACATGTTTGGATTACCACAAGGGATGGGATTCGAAGCATATCAGTTCTGTAAGCAGCACCCGGAAGCGGCATGGGATATTCTGAAATACTGTCTATGCGGTGCCGTGGGACAAAACTTCATATTCATGACGATAAGTAACTTCGGGTCACTAGCTAACACGACCATAACGACGACAAGGAAGTTCGTTAGCATCGTTGTGTCGTCGGTGATGAGCGGGAATCCATTGTCGCTGAAGCAATGGGGATGTGTTTCGATGGTGTTTGGTGGTTTGTCTTATCAGATTTTCCTTAAATGGAGCAAGTCGAAAAGAGTGGAGAAGAAGAAGCAAAAGAGTTGAACAAAAGAGCGAAAACACACAATGTGTATGGCTCTGTTACCTTTTCTCATATCTCTAAACTGAGTTTTTAGATTTTTTTTTTCCTTTTAGCTGTTTATGTTTAACCAACCGAAACAGTCTCAAACCAGATTAGTCAACTGTAAAACTAGTGATTAGCAGAGAGGTAATAGTAATGATGATTCAAATATGACTTAACTTTTGCGATCCAAATATATGACTTAAATTCTTGGTCGGTTCGACTAGTATGGTTATGTCTTGAAAACATTGATTACAAACTGAAAACCGGTTTAGAAGAGGACTAATAAATAAGAGCGGTTGAAAGTTTTCAAACTAAAAAAGGTAGAAAGTGATGATTACGTTTTGTCTTCCACTAACTAACATACTTAACTCTTGCCATTTTAAAGAGAAGCAGATCCAGATTCAACTAAGAACCCTCTTCATTTTGAAGCTTTGTTTCTGCAACTACATGCAGCCACGGAAGGAGGAGAAGAACATGAAAGCATAGCAGGTAAGTTTATAAAAACAATAATAAAAGATAGTATATGTCACACCAAAATCAAATCATTTCCACCCATATAATCATCTCTTTACAAATCATATGAATCTTCTGAGAAGGAAACAAAGGGGAAACAAAAAATATATTTTTCTGTTTTTCTTCTTCTCACATCTATGAGAACTTCTCACACCTATGAGAAGTTACACTACAGAAAGAAAATGAATTGAAAGCAAAGTTTTTTTTTTCTTCTTCTCCAAAACCTTATGCTAGTCTTGGCTTATCTTTTCTTATTCTTCTTCTGTCTGTTTTTTTTCTAATCATTACTGTATATAGAAAGGCGACATGCCTCTCTGAAGTTGTTACTATATAGGTTTCTTCTGTACAGAGAATCAAGAACACAACAAATTAAGAATTCATGGGGGAGGCAAAGACCCAGATTATGTATCTGGGTTTGACCCTAAAAGAGGGGGAGATGAAACCAAAGAATCTTTCTTTTTTCTTAGACACACGAACTATAAACTGAAGAAACACTCATACTTGAAGCCTTTTTTAAGTATGAGAAGAAACTCTCTGAATGAGTTGAATGCTGAGTATCTGAGAGAGAAACTCAGTTTCTGAGATTGGTCTAGACTTAGAAATGTTACCTTTAACATTCAATGGAGTCTAGACCACTGAGGGGGAAAAATGCAGATCATGGCACGCCCGCTTCACTAAAACTTTTTCAGGCCGATATGGCTGCAAAACCTATGAAGAAATTTCTAAGCAAAAAGAGAAGAAATGCATGTTATGTCCAACTCCATGAGGACACAACTGCGGTTTTAGGTTCGTTTTTTTTTTCTGGTTGGGTTGGTTTGGTTTACAAACTATCAAGAAGGACTCTTTTGCAAGGAGGTGGTTGTGAAGGATTAGCACTCGGACATGGATATGGGGACTCCACACCCAGTGTTTTTAGAAGAAAGCTCCTCTCCTGCAGTGACACAGATCAGTCAGTTCCATTCCTATAAAACTATACCAATTCAAATGATTCGGTGCAAGCTTACTTACACTTTCAGAGAATTGAGGGCTTGGGATGCCTGCTGCTAGAGATCTGAACAGTGGAGTGACTTGAACAGGCGAGTTAAACTCTTCTTCACCAGACATGGGCACAATCTCATTACAGTTCTTTAGGATATCATCATGACAAGTTGAGAGTAAACCCACTTGTTCCACAGTTGCATCAGACACAATCCCTTGATCCTGTAGTACCTCCACGACACTTTGCTTCTGAGATATTGTCTGAGTATCAGAAGACATTGGTTGCTGTTGGGTCTTATCACCAGAAGGGTGCGGCATTACAGTTGATCCTGAGCTATTCTCAGAGCTTGCTGGTGAATCATGGAGATCAGGTTGCCTATAAGATACTTGACTAGCTTCATTACTACTCCTCAAATCTTCAACAAGATCCTTGAACTCCTCCTCAAGCTGGAAATCCATCTCCGGAAGTCCATAACGGAATATATCATTCTCTTTGCTTTTATTCAAGAAATCCTGCAGGACCTGCACATTAGTAGCACCAACAACAACATTTTTGTTAAACAGCCTCTTGAAAAGTGTTTCCTAATCATTGCAAAACCGCATAGTTAGTTACCTTCCATGCATTCTCCATGCTTTGTTCAGTGTTGTCTGAGTTTACTTTATGCGCCAATGAACTGAGAAGCTCAGCTTGTTGCATCAAGTTTGTTACCTTTGGATCATCCTTCTTAAGAAACACTTCTTGGTTACCTATATACCCAGAAACACACAATTAACTTACTATGCTGCATCTTTACTAATGCTCTCATTACAGGATAAGCAACAACAACATAAAGAAGAGATTTGGGCAGAGTTGTTTACCGTCATTTTCTTTCACATTGTCTGTTTGATTCTGCTCCTCCGTGCTACCAACACTTGTGGCATTGTGGGGTAGTACCGAAAATGGAGGTCTTACTTGCTGATTCACACTTGAATGAACCTTTATATGTGATCTATCCCCATAGCTAGTGATCTCTTTAAGGTCTGGAATGTGACTTCTCCTGAAATATAGAGCATAGTCAATCCACAATTCAAAGCTTGCTTTCTTCTATGAATCCAAAAGAGAAAACCCAAAACAAGTTTCTCACCTTGGTTTCTTAGCAATAGGAGATTCACTTTCGACTTTGCAGGGTGCAGTAACACCATCTGGGAACAGGACTCTCTTGTTGTTTGAGTTCACAGAACAAGCAATACTATTCTCTTTAGCCATGGCTTCATACTTAGCTCTCTTCTTGCACAGTGTTGTGAACCTGTTCTTCACTGCATTATCAGTTCTACACAACAAACAAGAGAAGAACATTTTACCATCTATACTTTCATTTTCATAACTTGATTCATAAAAAGCTTTTCTTTATGTTCTCTAATAGATATATACCTGCCTGAGACCACTTTTGCAATCTCAGTCCATCTGTTCCCAAACAGTCTCTGTGCCTAAAAAACCAAAACACAGAAAGATCAGACACAAACTCTTATGGGATTAAAAGAAAGATGTCTTGTCTAACCTCACACAAAAGAGTATCTTCTTCAGGAGTCCAACCACCTCTCTTGAAATCAGAGTTTAAGTATGTATACCATCTGCAAAACCAAAACCCCATGATCCGATTTAAAAAAAAAAAAAAACACCAGAAACAATCATCTTGATCAGAGTTTTAAACCAGACCTTCTTCTACACTGCCTTGTGCTCTTATCAGTAAACTTAGATGCAATGATCGCCCAACTGAGAAACCAATCAACACAACAACAACATCAGAATCAATAAAACAGAAAACTTTGTCCGAGAAACTGTAAGAAAGAAAAGAGACTAACTTTTGAGTTCCATTTAAAGTGATTTGCTGTCTGAGAATATCATCCTCCTGCAAAACTCAAAGCAAAACCCATCTCAGAGACTAGACAGAGCAATGAAACAGAGATTCATTATTATTTATATAGAGAATAGAGAATAGAGAGAGAGAGAGAAAGGGGAAGAGACCTGTTGAGACCAGGTAACAAAATGACGCTCCTTCTTTTTGGAATCATCTTCTTCGTTAATAACGATCTTATTCTTCTTCTTCGTTGTCTCTTCCATTGTAATATATTTTTCTCTCTCTGACGCTCTCCCTCTGTTAATATTCTTTGTCTATTCTTGGACGCTCCTTCTCCCTTTATTATAAAACCCACAGCGACGAGACGACCCCTCCCAACTTTTTTTCTTATCTGGAAAAATAAAAATCCAAACTTTTTTTCCAGGAAAAACAAAAAACAAATACTAATAATAATCAAAAAAATCACTTTAGAAAGGGACTACTTATATATTCATCACTCGTGCTTTTAAAACCCTCACAGAATCGTCTTGATTCGTAAGTTTTTTTTCTTTTCACAACGGTTGAGTTTCAAACAAAAAAAAACGAAAAGGGTTGTTTTTTTAGAAAGAGAGAAAATAACAAAAGTTGAGATTTTTTTCCTAAAATTGAAATATAAAAGAATCACCTTTTGGTTCTATGAATCATGAGCATTGGTTTCCTTTAGTAACCTTCACTGTTATTTGGAAACAAATGAAAATTTGATCTCTTTCTCTCCGTCACATGACTCTTCTTTTTGAACTCTCATCTCTCTCTTTCTCTCTCTCTGTAGATTATATTTTCAATGATTTTGGGAATTTAATGAAAATAAATAAAATTATTAAAAATAAAATAAAGGGGCAACGTCTATGGATGGGGGGGGGGCTAGTGCGCGGGTATGAAAGGAAGTTTGAAAAATAACGCTGAAATCCATGTGTCTCCTCCACCCATTCATGTTTTTATTTATTTTTAACGACTTTATTTTTCTTTTTTCTTTTTTTTGGTAAAAATGTAAAGACTTTTTTTTAATAAAATAAAAAATAAAAATAAACTTTATTTTTCTTTTATTTCGATTTTTTTTCTTTGTAATTACCACATCCATAAAAATACAAGAGAGTCTGATACATTCAAAACTTGCCTTAAGTTACACACAACGGAACGTGGTGATTTCATTGTCTATAGTAGTGTGTGGGGGAATATGATTACTTTTATGGTTCTCTAATTTTTTTAATTACAAAAAGAATATTTCAAAGTGTTTGCATTTGAATAGTGCACATGGTTTGATTCGTGATCTTCAAGCGATAAATTAGTGTCTAGAATACTGTTTTCATTTTTTTTTACTCTTATTTTCTACTTAATTGTGTTTAATCTTTTGGTGATACAAGTATTTAGTTTGAAATATAAACTGATGATAACACTTGTTTGACATAGTGCAAGAAAAATTTTGGCTTGATTTGATACAATTCTAGTATGAGTTGAATTTAAACTTTTAATATTTAAATGTTAAGTTTAAAATTATGTTCGAGAGAGGTGTATTCTTCAGGCTCAATGTTTTTTTCTCTCTCGTTTCTTTCTATCGAATAATCGTTTGGAAAGATGCTTTTTCTGGTCTCTGGTGTCTTGTCGGACCATGATAAGGCTTCATCTTTCCCTCCTCATTTGTCTCTTCTTTTTTTGATATCGAACATAAATAGTTGTGGTTTGTAGGATTTAGCGGCAGTGTGTCTTTTTCTTTTTGAACTTCAGATAAATTTTCTAACGCCATGGATCTATAGGAGAGTGTCGTCGCTGCTTGAGGACGGTGGTGAGGTTTCCAGAGACTCCGCAAGTCAGTCATCAAGGTTAGGTGCTTGGACTGAATGTTGTGAGGTGGTTTCGACGACGATATAACTCTTTGGGGAGACGGTTACCAATTCTACTCTCCCTCTCTGAATTGTAGCTCCTCTTGACTGGATTGAAATGGAGATGTGTGTGGGCTTCAGGATTTGATCGACAGCGAAATGCTTGTAGTATACAGAGCTAGATTTTTGAGAGTTGGTTCTTTGTTGGTGTCAGTGTTTGAGAACGCGAGACTACTCTGTGGGGATGTGGCTTATCAGTTATCACTAATAGTTTACCGTGCACAAATCGAAGGGCTGGTCATGACATCGCGACTTAGAGAAGTCACGGAAACATTTGATTTGGTCGCTGCTAGTGTTCGTTGGAGGTGAAGCTTTGGCTTCTACAGTCCATTGGACCATATGGACTACTATGTAAAAACTGTTATGAACTTATGATCCTCTTTATTAGAGTTGATTAATATTAATGAAATATATATTTTTTAAAGAAGATTAAACTTGTGTTTATTTCATGATTCTCTTAGATGGTGATTTGGTTTGGGTTTTGTTTTTGTTTTCTAAAAGAAGATTTAAAAAATACGAAATTACTTCTAGCCGAATGTCCTAAGATTTGTGAGGCAATATTGAACAATTATTTTTTAACAAAAAAAATTGAACAATTATTGCAAGGAGATTGACCATGTTGTTCTTGTTGTTTTGTTAAAAGAGTATAGAACGGTGAACCAAAAAAAAGAAGAAGAAAAAGCAGTGAGTAGAGGACAATTTTACGTGACACAACTAGCAACCGTTGGTTTTGGCTTTCAAATTCTTTGTAAGACTTAATTAAATTTGTTTCCTCTAGCTGTAACTTAAAAAAAAAAGATCATGCAAAAGAGCTGCTTCAATTCAATTAACCGAACTTAAACCCTCCTTTTTGGTAATTATTACTTGGACTTGGAGCATCTCCAATGTATTACTTCATTTTTTTTACTTTAAAATGGTGTAACACTAAAATAGAATTGGGGTTTACTCTAATGTATTACTTCATTTTTACTGTAAAAAATATTTCAAAATAATTATATTTTTGTTTAATTAATAATTGTTAGTAATATCTTATACTTATAAAAAATTATCAATCAACCCCAACTAATTTATGTTTACAAAACTTCCATAAAATATAATTTATTTAAATTAAACATTTATTATTAAAAAGTACAATAATCATAAATATATATAAGATAGCATATTTTGGTTCAATAATGAACATGTCAACTAATACATTTTATAATGAATAATGAGTTTTTTTTATCTTTGAATTCCAAAATTGAGCAAAATATCTTTTTGAATCTGTCATTTTTATCGCTTGGACAATATTTCGCTGATTTTGATGGTTCCAAAAATGATTTACTAGATTATTAAATCATTTATTTTATTTATTTTATATTTTTATGTTTATTTTTGGTATTTTTATTAGTTTATGTATTTTTATTTAAAATTATTAAATATTTTCTTAAATCATATTTTCATGTATTGTATTATTTTAAATATTAAATATTAAATAGAATGAGAAAAAAGTATGAAATAAAAATATTTAAAATTTAAAAAATACTCATAAATAGAGATGGAGTAATCCTAACCATTATTATATTTTAGAGTTGAAAATAGAATTAAGTTGGAAAAAATTTTACTCTAAAATGATGTTTGGAAAAAAAAAATCCAAAAGGGTTAGAATCTCCTAGACTATATTTGCGAAGTGATTTTGCCACATGTCCTCTCTACAATCAATTTCACAAAACAAATATGACATGGCTACTGAAATTGATGACATGGCTTACAGAAAAATATAAGATGAATAATTTCATTTAATGTTGATTTATATTTTTGGCAAACTTATTAGAATATGGTAATAATTCATATATTACATTCAATATTGATTTTTCTTTTTGGCAAACTTTTTTAAAATATAGTAATAACTCATACATCATCTATAAAATAAATATATTCATATATAACATTTTAAATTTCGAAATATTATTATTTTTGTATAATTATACAATTTGTATTACTAAAGTTTTCAAAAATTTCTATAGTTTTTAAAAATTTAAATATCTAATCGTAAGATTATTAGTTTCTTATATATCTACAAATTTTATAAATATCGTTTAGGCTAAATTTTTGATAATTATATAATTTTATATCATTTTTATTAGTTTTATACAAAATGATTTAATATATATCAAATCTCTATTAAATATTAGTAAGAAAATAGTAAAATCTATAATATTTAATAAAATTTTTGAGTAAATATAAGTTAGATTTAAAAAAAAATTACTGCATATGGTGTAGAAAAACACCTAGTTGCTTTTATACGTCACTTCAAACCGGTGTTACTTTTTTTTTTGACAACTAACCGTTGTTACGTAAAACAGTTCAAAAGAATGAAATGTAAATATATTTTCTTGAATCGGACTTATATATACTTTCCTATGGGTAATCACATGTCATAAGATAAACTAATCTCACTTTTAGCTAAGACGTAAAAGTTAAAACTAAATAATTAGTTGGGATCAGTTAGTTCAAACTTTGACCATAAGGGTTCAGGTACGCGTGAGACCTTAGCGCGTCATGTTTGGAAACCAACGGCTTATTTATAAACAGCGAAGCACTCTGAGTCTCTGACAAATCACTTACTTTAGTTTTGCAAAGTAAATATGATTAATGCTTTTAAATTATATCTTAATTACTTGATCAAAAAAAATAAAATTATATCTGAATTACTATAATTCTGCCTATACTATAATTCTGCCTATACTAATATACTATATATTGTCTATACACTTCTTGTCGGAAGTGTGTTTGTAGGTTGACAGTACAAATTTAGGTTGTGTTTTAAGATTTTGTCTGTAAAGAAACTACAATTTGACGTACAAATTAGGATTATAACATTATATGTTATATGAATTTTAGGACAGGGTTATAAAGCCTTTCTAATCTATTTGACATAGAAAAAAGGGAAAAAAACTGATCTCATGTACCATATGAGAGACACTTTATAATCAATCATATTTTATAGTTTAATTATCTTATATTCCATTCTATTTTTGTATTCTACTAGAAAATGGTAGATATAAATTCATTTAAATGGTGGTGGGATGATGATGCATGTAACGTGGGACATATTGAACAAACTTGTCGTCCTATATCATATAGGCTATATGTATATGAAGCACGCGTACATATGTGTTTGTTTCTTCTTCAAACTTTTCTTTTCCATCTGATTTTGATTAATAAAACTTGTAGAACATACAAGGGTGAGATCCTAGAACCCATAACAAGGAGACATGAACCCAAACAAGGGGTGACTTAAACCTAAACAACAGGTTACACTTAAAAAGAACTACAAAAATTACAAAAAGACTCTAGACTCATATTAATACCATTAAAACATGATCATTCTCAAATTATATCCTTAATGAAAATTGTATTTTTCTCAAAAACACCCTTACTTTTACAAGAAATTAATAAAATTCATTAACGGCATTTAAGTCTTTTGGTTTTGGGCCTACATATACACCTAAATGGATCTATAAATAATGAGTATATATATATATATATAAAAGATATACTAACTTTAAATTTAATATAAGTATAAATATATTATAAACTATAAATAAATTAACGAACATGAAAATATTATATTTATTTTCTTAAATATAAATATCAATATTCAAAATAGATCATTTGAATATTATACAGATTTTCAATACAAACCAAAATCATATATCATATACCATATATCATATACATATTTGAATATCATTTTTCCATGTATAATGTTATTGTATACATAATATTGATATGACAATTACGAGTGTTCAACAATATTTTAAAAACTATCTTAAAATCAAATTTTAAATCTATAATAAAGACACAAACATATAATAGGTTATTAATAACGAAAATAAACTAATATTGTCATATCAATAAGATTTTTTATATTATCATTTTTTATTTGGATAACATAATAAAATTTCATCAAATTCTAAGGAATCACTAATTTATGTAATATTAAAAAATATGAGTAATTTAATCAATTTTTTTTTAAATACTATCAGATACTTTGTGTTTTATCGGATCAATGGTATCAGATCGCAGACTAATAGTGAGTTTTTGGGTTTTTTACCTGGTTATATTGGATTTTTAATTATCTAATTTTTATTAAATCTGAACCGGATTACATACAATGTATCGGGTCTATAGGTTCAACCATGAATCTAAGTCGGATATGAAAACAAATCTTAAAACTCAAACATTATTATAGAACAACTACCATATTTCGAACAAATACCATATTTTAAAGAGAAAAAACCTAAAAACTCAATTGTTATGGTTCGAAACAAAAATAATAGTATTTTGTAAAATCAGTTTTCGATTAATAAATGAGAAACAAACAAAATCCGCGCTTTCTAAGCGCGGATCAAAATCTAGTAACCAAAGTTAAAGACAATCTTTGACAAGAAAAAACAATATTAAGTTTCTTCTTCAAACTTATGTGTATAGGTAGATATTATTATTTGTTCAGATTATTTGAGACTAATACTTCATATATCTGTTTTCTGATTATTATTATTTTTATATAGAAGCATTAGTTTATAACTCGTTATATATAGAACTTTTACTTTCTTATATTTATTGCATTTTCACAAATTCATCATTTTTTAATTCATTTTTAACCATTTGATATGTATTTATATGCATTTATAAGATAAATATTCTATTTACATTTTCTTATTTTTATTTGTGAAATTGCTAGAAATACCATAAGTTAGTTACCACTTTTCAAATACCTTAACACTTGAGTTTATGGTTTAGTGATTATAATTGTTTAGTTCATTTATATTATTTTAAAATAAAATGATTTATTAATTTTCATATGTCAAAATTTTGATAGAAATATACGAAATATGTTATGTCTGGAAAGACAACGTACTACGTTTGTTAAATAGATGAAATGAAAATAGATGTGTAATCAAATAATTTAGTTCTTCGTAATAATCTCTTTAAATCAGGAATAAAAGTAGGTTTAAAACTTTTCTTCGTTTTCAGTATTACTCGACTATGGGATCTTTTTCTTTGTGATCACATAGTTCTCAGGTCAGTAGAACTCCTGAATAGGGATAAAAATTAAGAAACAGTAGTATGGTTAATATATTTTTTGACCGGTTGATTAAACTATAAGAATAGATTAATTTATAACATCCTACTAGTTGAAAATAAAATAAAAATAATAATTTCAATTTTACCACAAAATTGATATCATTTTCCAAATTTACCTTCAAAATAACTATTTTCATAAATATCTTTGTGATGAAAAAGACTAAACTAATTAACATTTATAAATGTTTAATTATAAAACATCAATAGAAATTTATAAATTTAATCTCACCCTTTAAATGCTAAATCCTAAATAATAATCACTAAACTTTAAACCCAAATGTTAAAAGTATTTTTGATTGCATGTATTTTTGAAAAGTGATAGCTAATTTATAGTATTTCTAGTAATTTCTTAAAGTATTAGTGTGTAGAAAATGAGAATCGTATTTTTTTTAAACATAAATAAATAATATACCACTGATCACTATTGTGACAATAGTTTAAGTTCTAATGCAACATTTTTAACATATGATTAAAATGTTAAATCGAAAAAACAGATAGATGCAATGGAAGTAAAAAGGTCGGTGCAATTAGAAAGGCCCACAAGGCCACAAGCAGCCAGAAGAAGGCCGACTCTATGATAAATAATGGAACCCAATGCAAAAGTACACTCCTTTCTCCTCTCGTTTTTTTTTTTGTAAAACTTTCTCCTCTCGTTTTGTCACAATTTTATACACTAAAGTTTTCGTTTTTTCTTTATTTTCTATCTGCCAAAAAAGTTGTAGTCTTTATAATATTCGCTCCCTTTTAAAATAGTTTCTTTTATACTTAAAACTTTTATATAAAAGAATATAGTTTCACGTGATTAAAAATCGGATATTGGTTTTGCTATTGTATTAGACCATCTCAAATGGCAGTTTGAGTTTGTTCCAATGGTACTCTATTTTAGAGTAGAAAATAAAATGATGAACAAAAAAAAACAAATTACTCTATTTTTGGAGTAAACCTATTTTTCACTTTATTATAAAGTGAGAAATAGAGTACTATTGGAACATTTTTTACTCTAAACTCTATTTTAGAGTGAAAAATAGAGTGGGGTTGGAGATGCTCTTAGTACAAATGATTAAATGGATAAGCGTACAAATAGAAAGTTGTTATTCTTCTAATTCTTAGCTAAATGAAGACTAATCGAGAGGATTTTCAATCATCTTATATCTCAAAATAAATCTAGTGTAATATTAAATCGCGTAGAAATGATATATATACAGTCCAAAAGAGTTCATCTATTTCTGCATGACACGTTGACAAGCTTTGTTTACACACTTTAGCTCCACTAGTCCAAAATCTTCGATCCTCTCATATGATTTATCCATGTCCACCTACCAATCCATAATCAATCTACAAAACATCAATTTGACAGGTAGAAATGTGGATCACTTCTACTCTACTATGTGTTCAAATTTAGCAGATGAGTGTGATATATATTTAGCCTATATATATTGTATGCTAATCAAAGATTAGTTAGTTTAATTCTTCTTTTTCTTTTTTTTCTTGTAAACAAATTATTTGGATTTTCTGTTTTTGATATTTGAATATAGAAAATGCATAACAAAAATAAGATTTTTTTTGTAAAACCTAACTTATAAAACCAATCAATTTGTCAATTTCAATTATATGTTTATTATTTAACATATATTAAATAGTAGAAAAAAAAGATGGAGAGAAAAATGATTCTCTCCAAATCAGAAACACGGCGCGAGAGAGAGAAAGAGAGAAAGTAGATCTTGTTTGAAGGTTCGGTGTTCGGACGGCGCGTGAGCGTCCGTGCCGTCGCCGGAGCCCGTCTTCTTCCATCAAGCTCCTTTATTTTCTTTTTTCTTCACCGCCCCTCAATGATCGTCTTGTCTGAGCTCTGGATCTGATTCCACCTTTCAACGGTGGCTTAGCGTTTGGAGGAAAGATGCGGTCGGGTTAGGTGCTGGTGTGAGTAATTTGGTTCGTAGTTTCGTGGTGTTGATTCCGGGAGATGGAAGCTACTCTAGTTCCGTCGTCGCCGGCTTTTCTCCGGGAGGTGGAGGTTTTCTCAGATCCACCGATGCCGGCTTCAGTTCCCGAGAAAAGGAGACTTACTCAGCTCCGTCTTCGCCGGCTCTTGGCTCCGGAGGGTGGAAGCTTTCAAAGCTATGCCCTGTTGGTTATGAGACCCGTTGTCTTGTGGGTTGTGGCTACTAGTTTGTGGTGTGTGAAGTTGAGTTGTGGATCTTGTTGGTGCGGTTTCAGTGGTTCGGGGTTTCCTTCTGGCGGATGAGATCTCGAAGAGTTCGATGAAGCTCTCCGCAGAATGGTTAAGCGTTGAAGGAAAGTTTGGTTTTGGTGGAGGCTCTCGGTACTTGAGCTCCGACGAATTGAGGTGTATGGTGGTGGTGCTCCGGCGGTGCTCCGATGCGGCGATGGTCAAGTCGAAGCATAGGTGACGCGTGTCGCGCGGATGATGAGATCTTAACGCATGTCCAGCCTCCTTGACGCGTGGGTCAGCAAGGATGCGTCCGGTCCGCGTAGTGGGGTAGTTTCGGTTTGGGCTGTAGGTCCGTTTAGTTGGTCTGGGTATGCCCTCACGTGATGGGCTTTAAGTGTAATAGTCTTTTGGGCTTTGGCCTGTTTTTTGTTGTTAGGCTCAGTTTTCCTGTATTAATAAAAAAAAAAACTTGGCAGAAAAAAAAAAAAAGATTCCCTCCATAACATGGGTCGTTCTCAATTCTTTATGCCACAAAAGTTTTGTCATATTGTGACTTTTGGGCTCTACTTTGAAAGAGAGTGAACATTTATCTCCCATCACTTGTACATAATATTCTCACGAGATCAATAATTTGCAGCTTCCTATCTGGCTACTTCCTAAACCTATAATGCAACTTCAACACCACATACATAAACAGTCTCCTTTTCTTTTGTTATATTTTCATATCAAGTAATTGGGGATTTTTTTTCTTGACTTAAATAAATACATCCCTGTTAAGAATTACATTAACTACATTAATATTGTTTGCATGCCATAAAACTCGTCGTCTAACTTATAAATTTTTTACCACATGTTCCACCAGAATACGACTTTACAACAACTACATGATATTGACTCATATACTAAATTAATATATATATATATATATATATATGTATATATATATAAATGCATGTAGTTTAGCAGCATGGTAAAAAAAATTGGAATACAAGCTAAGAATCTTACAAAAATAAATTGGCAATGAAACGTATCATCCTCAATATAAATATATCTATCACATATTATGATTGCAATGGATTTCAACTGATGACAGAAGATGCGAAGATAAATATGGAAAGAGATCGATTGTTTTTTTTTTCCAAGGTGATGGCCAACTCTTATGGACTTTGCAGCAAATAAGTTTTGACTAACTAAACCTTGACACTATTGCCTTTATTCATCCCCACACATTACATATCTCTACAAATACTAATTAGGGTCGGACATCTATAGCTGATTTCTAAAGAGTTCCATTCTCATCCCCATTAAAAAAGCAACACTGTTTATGTATGGTCTACTACTTAGCATGCTTATCAAAGTAAAAGGAAGGAAAAGAATGAACGTTGAGTCCACATTTTATTGATATTTATATAATCTTTATATATATGTATATATATATATATAATCATAATATTTTGAAAATGAAAAATAGAGCACATAACCTTTTTTATTATTTGCGACAAGAATAAACGTCATAATTTTGATACTTAGAAAATCATTATAAAATTTACACATCATATATATATATATATATATATATATATATATATATATATTTTCTTTAATTATATGCAAAATTTCTCACTAAAATCATTAGATTATAAATACATTGTAACCCGTGGTTTATATTTCTTTTAAAGAGTATGGAAATAATTATTTGCAGTGGTATATACACACATAAAGTTTATAAGATATATTGTTTTGGGGTATCTCCAACAATGACACCAAATTTGGTGTTGAAATTACACAAAATTTGATGTTTTTGTGTCAATTTGTTTTTGTCATCTCCAACAATAACATCAAATCTTACACCAAAAACAACATTATATATTATTTGATGTTTTCAGTTTTAAAACTTTTATATTTCTATTATTTGTAATTGATAAATAATAATTTTGTTATATCTAGATTATATTTTTTTTTTGTCGTCAACTATTACAGATTCATACTGACTCTGTAAACCAAACCGGGTGATCTGCATCCATGTGAACGACAAAAGACGGTTGCTTTCTGGCAATGCGTGCTAGTCTATCCGCCATTGTATTTTGCGTCCTTGGTATATAGATGATCTCTGATCTGGTGAAGCTCTCTTTTAGGGTCTTGACATCCTCCAAGTAATTTGCAAAAGCTGGCCATTCATCTGGTTCCGAAACCATCTTCACCAATTGAGAACAATCCGTTGCAAACGTAGCCTAAAACTGACGTAAATTCCTCATACATTCCATTGCCCAAAGAAGCGCTTCCATCTCCGCATGAAGAGGAGAGATACTAGCCCTCACATTCCTTGCTCCCAACAATCCCTCAAATCCTTCTAAGGTGCTGAGCCAACCTTGTCCTCTAAAAATATCCCCCTCTTTCTATGAACCATCTGTGAAACACCATCTTCCTGGAATTGACGGCAATGTCGTATCCACTTGTTGTGGTATTATCTTCTGTTCATTCAATATTTGTGCTTCAGCCCACAGTGTTGATTCTGTTTCCGCTAATTTAAATGTATCCATGGGATCCATATCCAAATTACTGAAGACTTTATTATTCCTAGCTTTCCAGATGTACCATAGTATCCATGCAAACTGATGATCTTTCAGCTGCGGAAAAACTCTCCAAAAATAGATGATTCATGTTTGTGAAGAGAGAACTTGTTGGGAAAATATCTGGATTTGATGGTATCTTCGAGAGAGCCCAGACCTGGAGTGCCGGAGGACATTCAAAAAACACATGGTTTATTCATTCCTCATGGGCTCCACATATTGCACAACAAAGATCCCCTTGAATCCCCCTTGCTTGTAAATTCTTCCTTACTGCTATACATCATGTCACCAATTGCCATAGAAAATGTTTTAACTTTGGTGGACACCTTATCTTCCAACAGAACGCCTTCAGAACATTCACTGTGGGGCCAATCATCAATGGTGGTCTCTCCCTATCTAGATAAATCTGTTCTACCTGATAACCCGATTTGACCGTGTATTTCCCATTTTTTGTGAAGTGCCACCCATCTCTGTCTACCCTCTGAATCCTGCTCAGTGGTAAACTTTCTATAAGTTTCGCATCCTGTGGATCCACCAATAACCGAATTGTCTGTAAGTTCCAAGTACGTGAGGTAGAGTCAATGAGAGACTCCACTGTAAGATCCGGGTATAAATTGTATTGATTTTTATTTGCTGGTCTTAGGCGATGGTTGGGAGCCATGGATCATTTCATACAGATATGGAAGAACCTGATCCCACCCTTTTGATTAGTCCTTTGCTTACCAGAGATCTAGCATAGACGATACTCCGCCAGCCATATGACAGAGAATATGAACGAATCGGTTTCAGAGGTGAAGCATTCTTGTAATACCGACATTTGAAAACTCGAGAGAATAATGTGTTTGGTTTCTCTATTAGACGCCATAACTGTTTACCAAGCATCGTTGTGTTGAAATTAGTGATGTCCTTAAACCCCGGACACCTTCATCCTTATCTGGATTATATTTATATTTTAATTATTTATAAGTGATAAATAATAATAGTTATTTATTAATTTATTTTGAATATAATAATAAAATAAAAATAATAATTTTAATTATATGAAAATAACTTAAAAATACAAATAATATACTATTATTTATGTTTAATTACAAATTTGATAGTAATTGATCTATATTATTAAATAAAACATATTAAAATGTATTTTAGAAATTTTGTGTGATGAATATTATCACACCAAATGTGAAAATAAATTTAAAACAAAAATAATACAATATATTTATATTTTTAAATGAAACATATTAAAATATGTATTTAAAGATTTGGTGTGATGAATTGTGTTACACCAAATTTGGTGTAACACTATTTATATTACACCAAATTTGGTAGGATGGTGTCAAATTTGATGTCTTGTTGGAGATTAAATCACGCTAAATTTAATATTTTGGTGTTTTGTTGGAGATAACCATTGTTTATTATTTCATTAGAACGTTAGCTCTCAGATATTGAAATATCTTCGAATAACCACTTTCTACTATTCTATTGGTTTGAAAGAGGAAGTGGCGATGGTGACGAAATGAATCGTGTAAAACCGATTATTTTAAGAGTTGATTACATTCAGGGACACTTTTTGACTTTTTCTTACACATAGAGACACTTCTTACATGTGACACACTTTGTTATGGGCCAGCTACGGATTTTGGACAATTTTACCCTTAATAGAAATGATAATTGTAGATGGGTGATGTGTGGATGGGTGATGTGTGGATGGATGATTTATGGACGGAATATACGTGGACGTATGATGTATGGATGAACATTTGTGGACGGCTATATGTAAACAAGGAGGGACAGACATTGACCCAAGAAAGTTAGTAGGTGTGAAAATGAACACACGTATAAGTAGTACTCAAAGTCTACAAGTATGTAAAGCCATTTTTCAGTTTCATGTTTAAATACTCTAGTTATAAAAGCTTCTTCTTCTTTAGTGTCCACTTATGCTTAAAGAATCTCACTTTTCACAATTTTTTTTTAACATGTATACAAAATATGTGGATGAATAACAAAATGAAAAATAAAAAATGTGGGTTAAATGAAAACGGGGATACAAAAACGTGGATGGTATACATATGAATACAAGTTCACGTGGACACTATTTTTCCATAACGTGAACAAAATTTTGTGGATGATGTTTCATCTGTTAATCATTAATGTTCTTCAATTTAAAATTTAATAATTTTATGTATAAACGATGTGAAATCACGAAGTCTTGATAAGTTTGAATAAACAACGACGAAGCTTGAAATCTCAAGTTCGCCACAATGAAGAAAAAGAAGAACCACAACGGATTGGAGTGGTGGTGACGGCAGCGGTGCCCGGTGACGATGGAATAACGGTGGAAATGTGGTTTTGTGGGTTTTTCCTTATGAGAGACTATGCCAAAGAAAAAAAAATTAAAGGTATCAACCAAGATGTCCATGTCCACAAGTAATCTGTAATTTTAATATCCACGCTTTGGTATCCACGTCCACATTTAATTTTGTTTATATGATGATATATATATAATATATATATATATGAATATGGATCTTAAAAGATAGAGAATTTTATAAATAACTTATTATGATAATTATTTTTATTTAATATATTTTAGAATTTGAGATAAAAGTAATTGAAAACATTGGTGGAATAAGAAAAACAATAAAGTAAAATAAGAAGAGTAGAGATTCTTGTGATGAGAAAAAAGCGTATGACAATCTATTCTTTTTAGTTTAAGGTCATAAGAGTCTTTTATACAAGAAAAAGTGTGTCTCAAGTGATATGTGTCTTGATGTGTAATTGTAAAGTGAGAAAGTGTCTCTAGGTGTAAAAAACTCTTATTTTAAAACTGTTAAAAAGTCTAATCCAGAGATGGAAATGATTAGTTATGTAACAGAGCTATTGTTAAGTGGCAATTAATGGGTTTTGTTGTTGGATGAATGGCCCAATTTCCCAAAGAGATTTATAGTTTATTCATTTGTTATATGAATAGAGTGAGAGGTGTGTATCTTGTCCTACTTTCCTCCTCTTTACATAATTTCATCATGCCAAGTAGAGCGGCCTCTGCCTCCAATCAATTCCAACCACTTTTCGTCGTGTTATAAGGACATTCCCAATGAGAAGTTCCTCTCTTGAAACTTTTAAAATACATATATGTATGTATATGTAAATAATACTTTATTCGACTTGCTCTAATGTATTCCCACTCGAACTCTCGCGACCTTGCACAAGTATTAAGTTAAAAATATAAACAATAAAATATTGCAGTTTAACATAAATTTGCAAAAGTTGATTAATCAATACATATCTTTTTTTTTGTTCAAATCTTATTTTTCTTATGATCTGAGGTTTCTAATATTAAAATCTTTACGTACAATTCATTTTTTTTTTGTGTGCAACCAATTCTTTTTTGTTTAAAATATACATTTATCATATAGGAATTGAGATGCTAATTAAACCTTTAATAACACACACAAACCATTAATTTATATGTAACGACGTGACAATTATCTTTCTTTCTTTTTATAACAGGACGTAAAAAAAATTTAGCAAAAAAAAAACAGGACGTAAAAATTATCTTTATATGTCTTTTGAATATGGGGTCACATAATGGTTTAATGGAAACCAATCACAATACGGCGAATCATATATTGAAAGCATGTGGTATTGGATGATTATGAGTTTCCACTTGTAATTACGATTATCATATTATGTAGCCCAAATGATCACCTATATCGTGAGAAACGTGAAACTTTATAAGAAGTTCAGAAACTTTCCTATGATACAATAAGAAGGTGGCTAAATATTATAATCATATCCCATTAATTACTATATATACTAGGATCTCTGTGTTTGATATACATAATTTTGACATTGTTATTGGATAAAACCAAAACATATAGTAATGTGTTCAATTTGTATTATATTGTCCGTTAAATTCAATTGTCGTAAGTTAGTTTTTTTTCTTCCAGCAATGTAATATTGAGTTAAGACAAATGAATAAATATTATGAATCACGATTTTAGAAAATTTTGTTAAACCAAAAACTTCTATTAACAAAACAATTACCTCGGAGTTGGAGTGGAATACACATATAGATATGTAGACAAGACGATGCTTATGGATAAATGTTAAAGCAAAATGGTTTTCTAGAAGAAACTAACCAAAATAATGTTTTTGATCGTATTTTCTAATAAAATTTGATATCTTTTGACCAAAAATATCAAAAAGAATTTTGTATACACTTTTGTCTACTGCAGAATGTTATGCTATTGATTTTGGGTATTAGGCCGCTCCCTCATCATCATGAGTTTGTCTTTTATTTTCCAAAACCCCTTCATCATACAAAGTTAACCCAAAAAAAAAAGACGAAATTGAAAAGAAAATCCTGTAACTATGATCTAGATATTAGGAAAGTAATCCTTTTATTTAATTATAATTATATAATAACTATTCACAAGAAAAATTAAATGAACTTTTATAACATGCTAACAATATTGTACCATGAAAAGATAAGAAGATAAATCGAAAATTCATAAATGATCTGTCCCACGTGTGCAAAGAAAAGAACTTGATCATTCTAAAATCTGAATTAGAGATGTGAAAATGATTTGGAGATGTTGTTGAATTGCTTGGGATTCCTACAACCGTGTGGGCACCTCACTTTAGAAACTTGAACCCGACTTTTGTAAAACCCTAACTTTTTTTGTTTCTTTCTTTCATTTGTTTTCTAATCTTTTTTTACCTATATGGCTTTTTTTATTGTACTCTTTCGTGCACGCTCTCCCTATGTCCACAAGCTTATAGGTATCCGATGCCTATCTTAATCTTAGCATTGCTTGATTAAATTTCTGTTACTTGGGCCTTAATAATCATAATTATAGATCCAACTATATGTTTAGCTATGATCCAAATAACTAAGTGAGTGTCTTCTATATGTTTTAATATATATATATATACTAGGTTAAGATCCGCGCTTTGCGCGGGATGAACATTATATATAAATTATTTTATATATTATATGTTTATAACATATTATGAAATAATAAATATATATTGAATAATTAAAAAGTCATTATCTACTACTTATATAATTAAATTGGTGTTAACATATAAATAAATCTTATAAATCGAAAAAATATTTTTTCTATTTGATATGATATATAATTAAATTTAAATGATAGTAACATATATATGATATATTTTAATATTAATATTTATTAGATGATGCTTTTTGCTCATATTTGTTTTTTATCATTTGTATCTGTTATACCAAAAGTCTAAATTAGTGATAACAAAATTTTCACTGTGGAATTAATGGTTTAAGTAATTTATAATATTTTAAGAAATTCAGTTGTCAATATTTTTTCAAATTTTTATCAAAAAAATATTCAAAGTAAATTTCAAAATTAAGATATTTATGTATTTTTGTATGGCATATAGTTTAATTTAAAATGATACATATATTTATATATCTTTTATTTTTGATACTTATTAAATGAGACTTTCAACTTACATTATTTTTTAATTATTTGTATCATGTCATAACAAAAGTTTTAAATTATAGATCACAAAATTTGAATGTGAAATTTTTAACAGTTTTAGTAATTTATACTCGCTTTTAAAAATTCAAAATATAATATATAAATAATTTTTTTAATTTTTATTATATGGTTACTATGATTGTTTAATTTATTTTAATAGCTTAAAATTAAATAAATATAATTATAATACACACTCATTTTTATCAAATCTTTATTATTCAAAATCATTATTTGTCATATATACTTTAGCCACATTAGGCAATTCCGTAATCTTATTTAAGGAAATAATGAAGCACATTAATAATGTATTTATTGGGGTTTAATAAAAAGCTTATTATATATTTAGATGGACCAACTTATTTTCTAAGGATTTTAAGAATCATTCTAGTGATGACACGTGGCTACAAAAAAATGTTGCAATGTTTCTCAAATAATATATAGGGGATAATATAAAAATGATATAGGTTTTGGACCAAAATCAGACTACATGTAGAACACTAGCTGTCGTGTAATTTAAATTATCAGTGATCAATAAAAGCATGTCTAGCGAAAATTAATATATGATAAATTCACTAAAATACCATCAATTAATTTAATGTTTTCAATAACATATACTGAGTATAACATAATTTGAAAATCATAAGGAAAAATTAACATTGAGTTCAAAGTTTCTTTCATACTATTATTTTTATAATTTCAAATGTAAACATCTTAATGGATTAAAAAGACAAAAAAGTAGGATTATTTATACGACATAAGTGCATAGTTTAAGGTTAGTTGTCACTTGTCGGTTTAGACCGTTTGGCCAAAGAGTTGCGCCGCTAGTTAAATGTCGAATCAAAGGTAAACACTATGGTATCCAATATCCATTATCAAATTTATCTTTTGCTATGAATAAATATTATTAAAAAAAATATTGTTCAGATTCTTTTTTTCTGCATAGAAAAATATATCAAAATTGACGTCAACTTTATCCACATTGCCCAAGATGTACGAATGTGTACATGGCGGCATGGACATATGTAGATATTTATGTATAAAAAGGGTATATGTAATAAATTAAGTAATTGTAATACGTACGCAATGTGGCCATATATGCATGTGACTTGAAGCTTTAAACCTTGATAAATCTGCAAATATTTCTGTCTTTATCGAAAGTTGAGATGACCCTTTATTTTCTCTCCCTTTATCTCATTACGCGAATGAATTAATGGTAAACTGATATATAAGACTTCATCAATCAGGCATATATATATGTGTGTTCGCGCGCGCGCGCGTGTATGTGTGTGTGTGTATGTGTTAAGTTTTTGTATTAGAGATGATTAGTTTGATGCCTATTGATTCCTTTTGCAGGTTCCAGCTTAAGGTGGGCTCAGTCATTTTCTCTTCAAGTGTCTAGTGCAAAGTAACACATCTTTAGTTTTAGCATTAATCTAGTTCACTAGATTAGTCCTATTAAGTTCTACAAGCTTTTTTAACTTTTTTTGCAGCTTGTACAACCAAATTAGCTTCTTGAAGCTCTTTGTATTGCAAGTCTCACCACTTGTAATCACTTTCATTACTAGTTAATGTGGTTCAGTGAAGTCAGATAGTATAAAAAATGAAAATAATGAAATTTATGTGTTTCTATAAACGTAAGTATATGTATGCACAAAATGAAATAGAGTTCATTACGCAAAGACAAATGACACATATGTATTATAATCAAATAATATTGTAAAGAAAAGAAGAATGGTCAATGGAAATGGAGAAGACTGCCTCAGATTTGGTGAGAATGTGCCAGGCATCAAAGAAAAGGCTCACAAACAAACTCTAGTTTATATAGACCTATCTACTTAATTACTTCTATTCTCATTTAACAACTCTATCCATAGATCCAGATTAAATTTGGAATTCAATGGACGTTTTATTTCATCTTTATATGGTACTCCCTCGTTTTTTAATATAAATCGTTTTAGAATTGTGCACATAGATTAAGAAATTGTTAATCTTTTATATTTTCTAAATAAAAATATCATTAATTATTTACCTAACAACAAATCAATCAATAATAAAATAAAATGTAAATTATCATTGGTCATATATCATTAAGTGTTAATAAATTTTACATAAAAATTTCTCCAAAATAATATATATAAAAAAACGAAGGGAGTAAAACTTAAAAGACACTAGATGTAGACATAGTTAAAGTCTCATTAAGCTTTCCAAAAAAAAAAACTTAAAAGACATGGTAAACATGCAAGACATAACGCGTAGACTAGCTTCGATTTCGAACGACGATTTTTTAGTTTCGATTATGATTGCTTAAGTCAATATAGAAAGAAGTTTGGATTGTGGTTTCATATAGATAATGTTTCATCCGGTTAGTTTAACCATTTTAATCTGTTCTTATATGACCTAGCTAAGAGATTGTGGAATATAGATAATATTTTACTCATTCTATTTCAAAATATATAAAATTTTAGGATGAAATATAATTATTAAGAAACTTGTCTTTTATTTATAAAAATATCGTTAAAATATAAATTAAAAAATACTTAACCAATTACAAAACAGATTATAAAATATGATTAGTTACATAATTTTTGATAAAGTTAAAAAAATATATTGAAATATGAAAACATCCTCTATTTTGAAATATCGAAATTCTTTAAAATATCATCTATTTTGAAACGAATAAATTAATATATAATGTGAGGTGGCACTCATTTAATATGCAGAGGGCATGACCCCAAAGCTTGAAGGGTGTGTTGGTCCTGTTGGAGTAGGACCAAACAGCAACATAAATTATAGTAATAGATTTTTTTCTGAAAATTATACTATCTTTAAATTTTGGCTGTCACATTATTGTCTGGTTATAATCATATACGACAAGATCATTAGCTGCAGACTCTCGCAGGCATGTTTCATATAAAAATAATTCACTCTATATTTACTGATTTACAGCAAGAGTTTTTATTTCACAATGCAATTAATGTAAAAACGATCTAACAAAAATGAGACATCTTAACTTTTTAATAAAACAAAAACCTCAAAATAATATTTAGCAAAAAAAAACCTCAAAATAATATAATACATTAGCTAAGTTAATGGGCCAGTAAACTATTCCTAACTGTGGGCTTATGCCATCAAAAACAAGTTTCGATTTTATGATTATTGGGCGTAGAAAAGTTAGTTGCTAATAGACTATCCGTTAGACTATATTAGACTATATTTACGAAGTGATTTTGTCGCATATTATTTCTACAATTAATTTCACAAAACTATGGCATAGCTACTAAAACTAATGACATGTTTTATAGCATACGACATGGACAATTGCATTTAATGTTAATTTATATTTTTGCTAAACTTTTTAAACTATGATAATAACTCATATATTACATTTAATATCAATTTATATTTTTGGAATTTTTTTTAGAATATGAGAATAACTCATAAATCATCATTAAAATAAATATATTCAAACATTATAAATTTTGAAATATAATTTAATTATATATTTTAAATTATAAAATTTTATTACTAAAATTTTCAAAAATGTATACAATTTTTTTAGAAAATTATAAAAATTTAATCGTAAAATTATTATTTTCTTATATATCTACAAATTTTATAAATATTGTTTAATTTTAATTTTTGGTAATCATGCAACTTTTACAAATTTATTTAATATATTTAATTAAAATAAATAGATAGAAAAATCTATCTAAGATAATAATTTCAATATATACATGCATATTCTTAAATATAATTTTTTATGTTTAATTAAATCAAATTTATATTAAAATATTGATGCAAAAAAAGAAAATTTTCAATATTAATAAAATTTTATTTTAAAATATAATTTACATTTATCTCTTAAAAAAATATTTTAAACTTGTTTACTGCACATGGTGCAGGAAGACACCTAGTATAATTTCATACTTTTTTTGTGATTAGTATATAATCCGAGAAGTTGAACCTTTAACGTCGCTGCAGCCGATTTTTTGTAAACATTTGGAAACTCAAAACCGTACCAAAAGACAAGGAATGAAGATTTACGATCGATGTATGATATGTGATAATTAAGAGGTGACAGTAGAACCATATCCTCTTACAATGTGACAGTGCAAGACAAAAGTGGGCAGTTTCGAATGTTCAAAGCTTCTTAGTTTGAAAAATGATACCATTTGATCAGGTTATCAAAACAAAAATCCATCCTGACTGGTTCCTCCATCCATGGACAATCTATTTTTTTTTTATGGAATAATCCTAACTTCCTTCAGTTCAAGAACACTTCATTTCGATAAGGTCGTTTTGGAAAAGCCTTCGAGGAAGTGAAACATTGATTGATAGCTTATCGAAAAAACAGAGATGGTTTGCAAAACACCTTTTGTTTGTTTGCAGTTTTTTCATATTTAATTTTCTTTGGTTTATGTAGCACCTTTAGATGTATATTTTCTGAAAATATATAAATATCGGAATATATTCGATATGAAACATATCCAGCTAAAAAAGAATATATCCAGCTTCTCTAGCTCATATCATTAGAAGTTATTAGCACGAAGTCATTTGATATTTGCACGTGTAAATGATCCAGAATCTTCTTGATCATTCTTTCTTTGTTCTTATCCAATTAGGATCTAGATCTTTTTTTTCTCTTTTTATTTAAGGACTTCTTGTATTCATGTAGAAATAACTAAGAAAAGAATCGGTTGACAAAAAAAAAAACTAAGAAAAGAATCATTCAGTTTATCATTGTTCTCTTGTTTATTTCCATGTTTCACATATATGAAAGAAGTCTATTTGAATTTACATCCTCCAAACTATCAAGCCAACTATGGTTCCTTGCAGATACAAGAAAACATCATATGTATTGCAGGTTAATTATTTTAATATGCAAACTTTTTTTTGGTTAATATATTAATATTTATTACCCTATTTTGGTGTTGACTTAATTTATAAAGAAAATCTAGTAACAGAAAAACAACATAGAAAACGAAACACACAACAACACCAAAGAAACAAACGGGAACACAACAACAATTAAGATGTAAACTTTCTTGGATACTTAAACAATTTTTTAGAACATAACAAAGTGAAGATCATAGTACTATTTTGATTGCATGATCGATCAAACGGCCGTGACTGCTATTTTCATAGCGGCTTCACAGTGGCCCGGAAAGTTGCAGATGAAGAAGTTTTGTCCTTTAGACAAAGTTATACGATCTTTCCCTGAAGTGTATGTTCTCGCACGTGCCGGCGTTTTGCAATTGTTGTACCCTCCACTATCTACCGCCACTACGTTGTGGATTCTCGGATTATAGTTAAACACTGCAACAAAATTTTGAAATAGTGAGTTTATTATTTAAATTTATTGCTTACTCTATGGCTCTTCCATATATCGGAACTTTAGTGTCCAAAAGCTATTAGGATTTTTTATTACAAAATTAATTACCATTAAAACTTCAATAAAGAAAAAAAAAATTACGCCAAAACACGATTTCGTTTGTGCGTGGGGATAGTATTGACCTAATTCCTAAGAATTTACTTGTGTAAATGGGTTTGATATGTGAATTTAAATATATAAAGATTACGTACAACTCTTAACTGTACGTTAAGCACTGATAATAATAAACAGATTAACTTTTAACTAATGGTATATATGTAAATCTGCAAGTTGATTGAAATATTTCTTCAGGTGAAAACATTTTCAACTCATCCACTCAAGGTTAAACCAAAATCCTAGTTACTTTTGTAAAACATTTCCATTGCATCCAACATTTCCAGTAGTTAATAGCTACTGGGTTAAACTTGAAAAGGTATGCACGACATAGTCAAGCAAACTATGATATATAAATAAACGGAAAAAATTGGTGAAAATTATTTGTCGCATATCTTGCACAAAAACACACTTACACATATCTAGATCTGGCAGCAGTGGTGGATATAAAGATTATAAAAACTTTAGGTGCTTGTGACCTATATTTGTAACAATATGATAGAATCTTGTGGAAGTTTAAGTATAAGATGTGAAGTATGTATACCTAAAACGTCACCAGCTTTAAAATGTTTGCCTGAAGGCCAACCCACAGCGTTGAAGGCCCAGCCGTTGGATTCGCCGACTGTGTAAGTCGCAGCTTGAACGTAGTCAGCTTGAAGAACCAACACTGAGACCAACATCAAAGCGACTATGGCTTGAGCGGACCATGATGCACTGCCTCTTCCCTTGGCCATCTTTAGAGAAAGAGAGAGAAAAAGATTGTAGATGATGAATGAGGGTGAATTGAAGCGAAGATGGGCAAGGGGTTTTAAAGAAGATGAAACTAAGGCATTCAATGTTTTGTTTGTTTTATTGAAGTGGGTGTCACAACAACCCACGCTATATGGTCATTTATTATTTTCTGGACACATTGTCTACGTAAATTGATTATAGTGTATAGACCAAAAACCAAAGTATCTTTTGTTTGGTTTATTTTTGTTTCACTATCGGAGATGTTTTTTTTGGTTATGACTATAGTACATACATGTAGGTGAAACTAGTTTTGATTTTTTGGGTTATTTCTTTTTAAAATGTTTTGTTTTATATTATATCAAACTAAACTACGAACTTGTGTACAATGTCAACACGGAGACATTAGAGTGGCTATACTAGTAGTATATATTGCTTGTTTTATAATCTTTGTATATGAAAAAAATAACAAAAAAAAGATCAACTAGTTGATGTTTGGTAAACAACGTATACAGTACAACATATATTGATTTAGAGGCTGGACTCTGGAGATTGGAATATGTTGCGTTTAAATTTTTATTTTAATATTAGAGGAAGGGAAACTCTCTTTTGAAGTAATTCAAGACAACGTAGTAATATATTTGAACCTTTCAAGTGATAGGAGAAAGGTGTTTGTAGATTTAGAGTCACATTGTTGTCTTTACACTATAACACAACCATATATATGTACAAAACGTCTATACGCCGAGGGAGGATAACATGGCCAAAAAAAAGAATCGAATGGAACTAAACCTGAATTTTAAGACTATATCGCCTGAAAAAGACTGTGACTCGGTTTAGATATTACCCGATATGGAAACCTGTAGACTTGAACGAACTAGATAGTGTAGGAAGGCTACGCAAAGCAATAACTCCAGCAGCAAAAGCAGCAACAGACGCCAAAACAAATGCCGGTAAGTTTCCTCCTCCAAACAATGCATCCCATGGACCCGCTCCAATCGATACTATCATCTGTTTACATACCAAAACCATTACTCAGTCACTTATTACAGGACTTGAGCAGCATTATGCAGAGATAATGGATTTGAGTGTAGTTTAGATTTGAGAACTTGCCTGGGGAATAACAATTGCAAGATTCAACACTCCTATAGCCAAACCTACATTGAGAACAAAAATTAAAGTGATGAAACCATTTGGGATTCTGCAATCTAACATTTAAGCACAAAGATAAGAATTATTGAAATTTTTTCACAGACCTTGACCGCCACCAGAATCAGCAGTGACTTCTGCAGTGACAGAGAAAGGGACACTGTATGTGATCTGCACAACATAAAAAAATATGGTTTTATCATCACATAGAAATGTTGCAGCAAGAAAAAAAAAAGAAGAGGGTTTGGTTTAGACAAAACTTACAGCAAGAGGGAAACCAAGGAGTGCAAAGACGATTACGGCTGCGGTTCTCGTTGTTTCGTTAGGTAATATGTGTTCGTTTCCTTCAGAGTTATCCCTGAGAGACATCAAGCTAATTACAGCTGTTCCTGCCATGCAGGCAAATACAGTAAAGTTGCTCAGAGCCCATACAGCTCGTGCACCCATCCGCTGACACATTGGCTCAATCAAGAATGAGCTGAACCCAAGAACAACCTACGGAACCCAGAAAAAATAATATTCAATAGCGAGCAAGTGACTGAAGTGCGCAGAGCAGTTTAGAATCTGTTAATAAACATGTATTAGTATATCAATTCTTACGGAGTTTAGTAGCAAGCCAAATGCACCTTCCCGGACACCTTGACCGTAAAGTTTCACGAGCAAACTATCTCCCGTAGGATTCCCATGGTAAACTTCTCTTCCCATCCAATCTGTATCAAACAGAAAGAAGGGGAACCACGATAACTGCAAGGAAGAGAGCAACAATCAAAATATAAAAGGATCTAAGAACGGGAGACAGTATCGCAAAGGTGATAAA
The DNA here is from genome assembly GCF_000309985.2 of Brassica rapa. Classification (NCBI taxonomy): domain Eukaryota; kingdom Viridiplantae; phylum Streptophyta; class Magnoliopsida; order Brassicales; family Brassicaceae; genus Brassica; species Brassica rapa. The sequence continues at coordinate 24,876,497 of NC_024796.2, forward strand.
TAGTCGTAATGCGTTCTTTGGTACTCACCCATGTCAGAGCCATGACTATAAGAACTGAGTGCATATCAGGAGGCAACTGCCTTAAACTGGTTAGCAAATTTACTAAAACAGATCCAGGGCTATCTATATAGGTCTCGTCTTGATGCTCATTGTTTGACTTTCCAAGCTGTACATCGGTATCACGTTCCACTCTTTCGTACTTGATCCCATTGGCAGTACCATTAGATTTTGAGTGCTCAAGCCCTGATGTGCGGGTGCTTGCCAACGGAATCTCTTCAGCGAAATAGATTGTGACAAGAGTGCATATAGTGAGAAAGACCTGGAAAGAAAAATGATAGATCTTATAAAAAAATATACAACAAGATGTTCAGATTGCAAAAAAAAAATAACAGAAGCCACTGGGTGGGATTAAAATGGATTAAATTTTAATTTCAAAATCACCTCAAAAATCATGCAGACATTCTATTGTAACTAATGATCCCCAAAAGTAAAAAAAAAATGACAGGGTTTGATAAAGACCAGACGATCCCATTGCATTTGTAGAAAGCTTAGATGTGTTAGAAAAATAAACAATGCTTACAACTGCAAGAAGAAAAGCTGCTTTGAGATTTCCACATGCAGCGCAACATGCTGTACTGGTTAGGAATGGGAACCATCTGCTCAGTAAAATTGCTAGGATCATTTAACAGCTGATGAAAAATGCGAAATTGCAAATGCGGAAAAGTATACAAGTTTTTTAGAATGAAGATCTCGAGGATTACTCTTGCCATCGTCCGCTAGCACCAGCAGAAAACCCAAGGATATTCCCAATAGCCATCCACAAGCAGAACACAGCATTTGCAGTATTCCGCTGATCAGGACCTAAGGAAAGCGAGAGACATGGCATAAGTGTTTATCTACAGAACTAGAAGCACATCAAATTCAATCTAGTTCTATAATTTTCAATACAAATTATGATATGCTAAGTGTATGGAGGAATTTTATCAATACCTGATAGGTCAGCTAAGAGAGCACGAGCAGGTCCCTGAAACAAAAGCAGAAAACATCATTCCTGGATATTTTAGGTAATGACTAACAGTACACCATTCAACCTAGTAGATTAGATCTGAACCTGCACTGTGTTGTTTGCTAGGTCCAGCAGCCAAAACCCAATGATAAAGACAAAAGCCGCCCTGGTCCGTGTGCCTTTGAAAGTACTGCATGTCCAGATACAAAACAAATCATCAATCACTTTAGTTTTAAGCAATTCCTTACAAAACATGCCATAGGGCAAGGGAGTAGGAGAGCAACCTGCAATGTTCCTTTGTATCTCCTAAAAGATACCCAATGTCTGCAGAAAAGCCGATTATTATCACCTAAATTGCAATTGTTTGTTTAGCTTCTGTGGAACACAACGTAGCATTATCTAAAATAAAAACAAAAACCCAAACTCATATCTTATATTGCCCCTTACTGCTATTGAGATCATGAGTGATCCCACGAGAATAAACGGTCGTCTTCTTCCATACTTTGAAGTACATTTATCACTCCAAATACCAACACAAGGCTGGACCTATAAACCAACAAACAAATAATTACCAACATGAAACAGAAAAAAAAATGTATGCCTAGATAAGAAAACTTGTTTCTGATCATATATTATTCACATTTTCAAATCCAGAGAGGGCCAAAAGTGCAGATCATCACTGAACACACTTGCTAAAATTTTAAAAGAAAATAAAAAAAAAGATTGCAAACTTACCACAAGGCCTGTAATAGGGCCGCAGAGCCAAATAAAAGAAGAAAAAGCGTGCGATATTCCAAGGGTCTGCACCAACTATGCAACACTGTTAGGTAAAGAAAAAACTCAAAAAGGGTTCATCAGTAACAACAAGTTCCATGTCTACCTAAAACCATACCTACCCCACCTGATGCATAAATGACCAATCGAATACAATTCAGCTAGTCATAAACATTGTGAATATACGACAATGTAGCCAAAGTCGGATGTCAAATAAAGCTGTTTATATACGCCGTTGATACCATATAGTTCCATTAACACGTAACCACTATTTCAATTCAATCCAATTCATATAAGAGTCAATAAAAGAAGCCAAATTAGACTTCGCTACAGAAACCATATAAGAGTCATTCTCATCACCTGAATGTAAGGCGTGAGAAGAGAAAGCTGCAACGCCCAACCAAATTGAACACCAGCCGCAACCGTACAGCTAAGCACCAACGTCACCAAGCTACAATCCTTAGCCACGGCTGCACCATCAGAACGATTCAAAGGAGAAGAAGACGCGCTTTCGTTTTGATGCTTCGCCGACACCATCTCAACCTCAACATCCTTCCTCAGATTCCTATACGGCACCGAGATCGACACCGATTCACCACTCTTCCCCGCCATAGCTTCGCCGTACCGAAACTACAGAGATAGATCTCACATTCACCGCAAAAGATAAAGCCAAATCACGAAGATCTAGCTCGTAGGGGAGAAAGAATCTGAGACGACGACTCGAGATCTAAGCAACGCGCAACGGTCTATTTCGAGCGGGTGAATCTTTTGTGGAATCGATTTGATCGGTTTTTCTGATTACGCGGAGTTGCAAAAGAAGATTCGTTTCATAGAGACCGTTGATCTGTAAATGGACGGCGGAGATTTTATCTATTCGTCGTTTAGTATCAACCGGTCGTAGTCAAACTTCCTCGTTTTGGGATTAGCGTAATCGCCACCGTTGATTTGATTTGTACGGTTCTAAAGCGTTTGCTTCTGTTGAAGAAAAAGCGGACGAAACTCGCCGTCACCGACACAGAATATAAGTCCAGTTTTAGAAAGGAAACGCTGTCGTTTAGTTAATGGGCCTTGGGCCCTGTAATTCCCGTAAGCTCAGCCGCTGTTTATTTTAAAATATCTAACTGTGTAGGTAGGTAGGTAGACCAAATTCAACTATTAAGCCCATTAAAGCCGATGATAGTTTACAGCTTGCTGGCAAGCAAGAAAATGTATTTTTGGGATAGATGAACAAAAATAGATAATAATATTTTTTTTTTGATAAATCCTATCGGATGATCCATCCGGACCTCGAGAAGAATGCACTTAGTGTTACAGAATGGATTGTCTACCATACTGTCTGATCCAAATTTAGAATATCTTTTGACTAATGCCATAAAGTGAACCGATCATCCGTTATAATCAACCATGTAAACCATTTGGGTCAAATAATGATAATTTAGTTTTTAGGAGAAATGGAACTCATGACTGATATGAATATATACTAAGCCTCCAGAGATAGTAATTAGGCTACCACCATTTGGTTACCGATGATGACAATATTACAAATACTATATTTACGCTATTTAGGCTATTTTAAAGTGTATTTTATTTTACCAAATGTCACTATTTAAAATATTTTATTTTCAACTACTGTAAACATGTTTTTGGGGATTAAAACGGTAAACATGTTTGTATAACATAATATAGTATGCATATCATGAATATGTGTGTGAACGTGATGGATAGAATACGTACGAATGAAAGAAAACTACACAAGGGAAAAAGACAGAGACGTGTGCCTAACAAATGTATGATGTATTGGAAAAAAAATGCAACGAATATTATTGTGAAAATGAAAGCTATAGACACAATACTTACGTCTTTCTTTCTCCACCTCTCCTTGTCGCTCTCTTCTCCAGGTGTGCATGACCTCTTTTGCCCAATTTATTTTCTTTATGTCAAATGCACTTCTATGTTCTATCAGAAGTTCACAACCAATCCTTTTCACTGTCATTAACCCTATAAGTTTGAGGTCTGTTTAGCTGTTGAGGTGTTCCATTTTCATAAATATAAAATGACCATAAATAAATGTTATTGTACGTTCCATTCATATTTGGATATATATATATACTATTAGTTTCTTGTGTTAAAGCTATGATGAATACAAACGGAGACGGACAGAAAAATTTATGGGAAATGTTAGGTTAAAATTTAAATTAATAACTTGTTTAAATATTTTGGAAGTAATGAAAAAAAAAACTTATTATTTTCACTCTGCAATCTCTATGTAGTTTTTTTCTTCTTCTTACGGTTCCGTTTCCAATATCCGATAGTAATGTTCAACGCCATTAGAGACTTATTGCATTTCTTTTTCGTTTTAGGCTTTTAGCAAACATCTTATAATTGTATCTTAGGCGTGTCTGGTTTTTTCTTTGAGGTCTTCTCAAGCGTGCTGGGTCAAACTTTACCATACATGCTTTTCAATATTCACATTCGTTTGTTCTTGTCATTTCTAAGACCCCATTTGCTCGACTAGATACATTGAAAATACTTTTCGAGTTTCAAGTTGATAGCTCGATTTAATTTCCTCTTTGGAATTATTTTCAAAAACTAACAACTAACTAAAGTATTATTTCTCTGTCTAAATAGTAAAAACTTATACACGATTATATCGAATCGAAAACAAGATCAGGTTCACCTAGTTGCATCTTTGCATAATGGTACTAGATTTCAGATTTTTGCTATTATTCCATTCAAAAACTTTTCTATGTTTGACCGGTTGATCGTCTCCAGCGTCCACATAATCAAAACTCATTTAAATCAATTTTCTCTTAACACTTTTTTTAATATCAGGAGGTTTACGAGCCGGAGTCGTAATCTCTCTCCCCTATACTCCCCTGTACTCTATATGTGAAATTATATCATGTAATATTAAAACTTGTTTCAGCGACCACTCGAACTATAAATTTTTAACACTGCATATTTTTCCAGTTCATTAACGATCTTATTAAACGTTTTTAATTCAAACTCTCACAATATTCTTGCATTACGTAGTCAATCTCAGTTTGTAATTTCACAAACTTGAATTATTCAGGTTTGTATATAAAACACATGTTTTCCATAAAAAGATTTACAGAAAACTCAGTGTTTTCCACAAAAAGATTTACAGAAAACTCAGAGCAGTAATAATTCGGATACTACCGAGTGCCGATCACGCGATATTCGCATACAGTGCAGATAAACTTATGTTCCTAATATATGTGGATAGTTGTTTCAACTGGCAATTAAGTTGATAAATTATATAACTAATTAACTTAATCATATAACTAATTAACAAGTTCTCAAAATAGTTAACTAACAAGTTCTCCTAATTATATAACTATTTTACGCACGTGTTGAACGCGGCATTTGACGCCCATATAGAGAGAGAAACCATGTGTACCGTAATTTGGCACGTCATCTCCATAAGAGCGAACGCGTCAAAAGCTGACGCCAGAGTATATTGCTCTATCGTATGATTTGATTGGTATTTTTGTATTGGGCATGTATGGAATCTAAAAAAATATGTCTATTAAGTTGATAAAATAAAATCACAGTTTGAATTATCTTATGATGTTAATAAAGAATGTGAACGTAAGATAGATGTAGAAATGTGGGAAGAACGTGAAGAAATTAAAAAGAATCACGTCACGTGGAGACTGCTTTTCTTACAAACTCTTCTATCCACTCACTTCATTAAATCATTTTAAAAGTGAAAGATTTTAAAAGCAACAAAAAACAAACATTTTGTTTTACCCCAACAAATACATCGCATTGCTTCTAGAATTTTTTATAGTCAATTTTTTTCACATATCTTGTTTTTTTACCAACTTTTGCATTAAGAGAGATACAACACACACAAAACAATTCTTATTAAGCTCGTCGTTATCAAGATACAAAGAAAAGGATACAAATGATAATTATTCTTTGCTGAATTGCAAAAGATACATTTCAGAGCCTTAAACCAAGAAGCTAAAGAGTCGGGTACAAAAGAAAAAGCAAGTGTCAAAGCTCACCTTTCACACGAACCACAACAAGAAGAAAAGCAAAACTGAAGAAGTTCCAACATAAAACCTCTTAAGATGACTTCGAATCCAAAGACGAGGGCCAAACACCAATCTTTAAAGACCCCACACCCAGAGAAACAAGCCTAGACCGTCCAATGAAAAAAAAAACACAAAAGAGAAAGTCATGGACAGAGAGGTAGAAGGAGTAGGAGATAACACAACTCAATATAATTAATTACTTAAAAATAAAAATAATACACTTAGTTATAACGAGATGTACAAATTTTGGCTTAATTCTTCAAAAAAATGGTGTGACTATAGTCTGACATTTTGTACATAATATCATTTTTTGAAACACAAACATAATATCATTTATGATCCATATATCTATAAATCTCATTACAGTGTACTTTCATAATGCATAGGATATGATGTTACCAAAGCATAATATATATATTTGACAGAAAAAAAAAACATAATATAGAGGATGCTGAGAATTAAAAGAAAAAAAGAATATTGAGTTTCGATGAAACACCTTTTTGATCTGCAAGTAATTAAATTCCTTTTGACAACTAAAAATGAACAGCTGAAGTACTCTGAACATCTGCATTCAACGCTGAAAAGTATATTTCTTTTTCTTCCTGGTTTTTATCACAAACTATGAAAAATCATTTTTTCTGAACATTCTCCGTATAGTATATTTTTAGCTGAGATAACAAATTATGTACTTTTTAAGAATTTAAAGGTGGCTAATTACTTATTCAAAATTTTAAAAGTGGAAAAATTATAATATTTTGGGTCAGTTGAGATAGTTTTGTGTTGGTCTCAATAAATAAACGATTTTTTTCAGTAAAAAAATCTTAAGCCGTTTTAATTTTTATTTGACCGCACTAAATTTTGCATATTATAATTTTCAAAAAGTTAACAAAAAAAAGGAATAAACAAGAGAGAGAGAGAGAAATAGAATTGTTCCTCCAAATTTTTTTATTTTTTAAACTTGAGCCTCTGAGAAACCAAAGCTTCACTCTGATTCGCAAAGCGAATCCAAGAGACTACATAGATAAAACCCGAAGAACAGAACACAGCTCCGAGGGCTTGTAAATTTTATTTATCTTCTCTCCTTAATCCAATCTCGTAAGTTCTTTCCTCCATTACCGATTCTTTTAGTGATTATCATTATAATAATCAGTTAATTACCAACCAAACACCCTTTTGTTTCGTCTTAAAAGAACCATTTTTAATCTCTTTCTTGAGCAGATGGAACTATGAACAAATCGAGATCGAAGATTTCGCTGTTTTGAGTTTCCGGGTTCGATTCTTTCTCCCCTCTTCTTTGAAATTGGAGATCTAGATCTTGAAAAGCTGGCAACTTTTCGTGTTCTTGATGACTAATCTGATTAGTGTATTGGTCTAATCTGCAATCTGAATCCATTTCTCATCTGGGTTTTTGGTTTAGATTCCCAAAGTCGAAGACTTTAATCCGATTCCAAAGCTTTTTCGAAAGACATGTTGGAAGAACGATCACCAGATTCGTGTTTGAGTTCAAGGCTCTTCTCAACCTCTCGCATCTCTGAATCATCCTGGTCCAACTCTTTCATGTTTCCAGATCATGATGATAAGCTCAGCAATGGCAAACGAGCTTTGGAGGTTGCTAGCGAGATCAGACCCACCAAGTCACTCAAACTAATGGGGTTCTCGATTCAGTACGATAGCGATTCTTCTGACTATTCAGGGACCAGTCAAGAGTCTGATTCTAACAACAACGGTGGTGATTCCACAGATTCTCATTCTCTGTTCAACGAGATTGGTCGTGACAACTCCATAGACTGTCTGATCCGCTGCTCACGGTCTGACTACGGCTCCATTGCTTCCTTAAGTCGAAATTTTCGTTCTTTGGTGAAGAGTGGAGAGATCTATAGACTAAGGAGACAGAACGGGTTCGTGGAGCATTGGGTTTACTTCTCTTGCCAGCCCTTGGAATGGGTCGCGTTCGACCCCGTCGAGAGGAGGTGGATGCAGCTGCCTACAATGCCTTCTAGTGTCACCTTCATGGGTGCAGATAAAGAGTCTCTAGCTGTGGGGACGGATCTGCTCGTCTTAGGGCAAGCTGGTTTCTCCTCGTATGTTATATATAGATACAGCCTTCTAACCAACTCTTGGTCTTCCGGTATGGAGATGAACTCTCCTAGATGCTTGTTTGGTTCCGCCAGCCTCGGTGAGATTGCTATATTTGCAGGTGGGATTGATTCTCAGAGGAAGATTCTTGACTCCGCTGAGATGTATAACTCCGAGCTTCAAACCTGGACGACTCTTCCTAGGATGAACAAGCCTAGGAAGATGTGTTCAGGCGTCTTCATGGACGGGAAGTTCTATGTGATCGGCGGCATCGGGGGTGCCGATTCCAAACTCTTGACTTGCGGCGAAGAGTATGACTTGGACACCAAGAAATGGACTCATATCCCTGACTTGTCTCCTCCGAGGAGCCGCGCTGATGTGTCATCAGCCAACGACGCGCCTCCTCTTGTTGCTGTTGTGAATAACCAGCTGTACGCTGCTGATCACGCGGATATGGAAGTGAGGAAGTATGATAAGGAGAAGAAGAGGTGGTTGACTGTTGGGAGATTGCCCGAGAGAGCTGGCTCAGTTAACGGATGGGGGCTTGCTTTTAGAGCGTGCGGGGAGAGGTTGATCGTTATAGGTGGGCCGAGGAACTCGGGAGGTGGGTTTATAGAGCTGAACTCTTGGATACCGAGTGACGGTGGTGGTCCACCGCAGTGGACGTTGCTTGATAGGAAACATTCTCCTAACTTTGTGTACAATTGCGCAGTGATGGGTTGCTGAAACAACACACATTTGATAATATTACTCTCTCCATTTGAAAAGACTCCATTGAAGGTTCCAAGCTCCAACCTTTATGCTACTTCTTATTCTTGTTCCATATTTTGTTTTTCTTACAAAAAAAATTCGATTTGAATACAACCATCTCTGTATTGTTAGAGACAAGTCTCAAAAGAGGAAAGAAACTGAAACAGGTTATAATAAGTTGGTTAAAAGGTTGAAGCTTTTTTAGAGGTTGCCAGATGTGGTTAACATTGTTGTATGTGTTTTAATCTATTTGTTTTATAATAATCTACTTTTGAATCTTCTTATGTTTTTGTAACACCATCTTTTGGTCTTTGTTCATATAGTTTTTGCTTTTTGAGTTTTTAGTTTTTTTGTTTCTGCAAGTACAATCGTTGGATTCACTTTACAGCATTTGTTTGAAGGGTGTGACTGGTAACCATCTTATGAACAATAGGAACGGATAGGAAAGGAATGAATAGGAATAAATTTTTAGGAATGATAAGGAATGATTGTTCCTTATCATTTTGATAAGGAATTGATTTGTTCTATAATTCTCTACAAATTAAGGAATGGAGAGGAATAAAAAGGAAAACTTATTCCTCATGAATGGTAAAATGTTTAAGGAATATTAAGGAACATAGTGTTCCTCTTCATTCCTTTGGTTACCAGTCACACCCGAAGTGTTTGTCATGTTTATGAGGACAAAAGATAAGTGTCACTTTTGTTTTGTTTTTGCTGGGGTAAGGAAAGGAAGGCTTGATGGACGTGTCCTTTAAGATATTTCAACGTGTTGCTTGCAAGTTGCAGTTTTGTTAAGAATGTTTTTGGACTCTTCGTTTAGGTCATGTAGCTTTTAGGCTGTTTAAAATTGTCGTGTTTTGCTGTAGAAGACAATGCGACGATTTTTAATTTTTTGTTTTATCGGTTACAACTCTCACACACACATTATCAGACTTGAACCGAGATTATGATACAACGATACAACGTATTAAAAATATAGTTCCTATTCAAATTTTAGACACGCAAAATCTTATAACCAAATAGAAATACTAACAATCATATACGGATATTGAAACTTTAAAGTAGTTACAATTTGCATTTCTCTTACTCTTTTGGATAAGATTTAGTGAATACTCTTTCTCAACTCACACCTCTATAATTCTTTTTCAAGAAGCGAAAAATAGATTTCACTCCAATGTAGTATTCCTCTAAAAGTACAGAAGAATATTATTTTATACAAACTAACATTGTTTTTTCCTTTAAATTTTTAGAGCATCTTCAATGTAAAACTTCATTTTTTCTTCCAAAATGGAATAAAATTGCTTTAATCCTACTATATTTCTCACTCCATAATTGAGTGATGAATAAACAAAAAATAGATTACTCTATTTATGAAATAAATTTCATTATAGAGTGAGATATAGAGTTGGGTTGGAACATTCCTTACTCTATATTCAATTTTACTCTATTTTAGAGGAAAAAAATGGAGTGGTGATGAAAATACCCTTAGAAGTTGATTTCATGTTTTGTTCAATTGGATTTTTAAAATTATTACTGAAGTTAGCAAAAAAGTTAACCAACTTTTCAAGTTGCTTAAATTAGTATAACAAGAAGGCAAAGCTAGACAAAAGGTGTCTCAAATTATCTTTCAAATCCAAAATCCAAACTTAACAAGCAGCACAAAGCTAGTAGTCTGCATTCAGTTAACATGTCTCAAGAAAAGCCCATTTATTAAATCAGCCCAATAAAGTTAAGGCCCATCTTCTAAATCCCGCAAGGGTTTAAGCTCCTCTCTTCTTCTTCTTCTTCTTCCTATTCAGCAAAAGAAATATCTGATGAACGATACCATTTTCGTTTTCTAATTCGCATCTCGAATTTTCAAACCGGAGAAGATGAACTCTCTTCACCGTATCGTAGGATCGATCACCAGAGCAACGATCACGCACCCAATCTCCTCCAGGGTTCCGCACACCCTCCCTTCGATCCTCGCCGACTTCATGTCCACAACGCCCCGAAACGACGACGACGACAAATGGAACGACGCGTGGGAATCAGCTTGGCTCCCCGACGACCTCACCGACAAGACCCGAGCGCCGTGGGAGACGGACGTGAACTTCCCTTCCACGGAGGGGGAGATCGACGTGGAGGCGAAGGCGTTCGTGGAGGATATGAACGAGCACTGGGACGAGAGGAGAGGGAAGAGCGGGAAGGAGGAGAAGAAGAAAGAGAGGAGAGAGGTCGGAGGAGGAGGAGAGTCGCTGTATAGCGTGGAGACGATGAAGAAGGATTATAGGTTGAAGAAGCAGAGAGTTCACGCGTCCTTGTGGGTTAAGGAGATTGAGAAGATGGAGGAAGCTAAGTTGGGGGATGATTCTGGATCTGCTGGTGGTGGTGCTGATGATATCGATAGGCTTCTTGATAGCTGCTCTGAGTATGGATTCTTCTTTTTGCGCGCTAATGTTTACTTACTAGGTCTGTGATGTGGTTGAGATTCAAGATACAGAGATTGCTCTGAGGATTGACTTCTGGTGATTGCACAATGTGAAGAGCATCTTTATATAGAGATTGTTTATTGTGGATTCGAGTCTGGTGATTTAGGTTTATCTAACGATATGAACAAGATTGTGATTTGCTTGTCCATCTAGTATACAGATATTGCAATGAGGATTTGAATCCTGGTGATTTAGTTTTAGCTAAATCCCTGAACAAGATTGTGATCTTGTGAAGCATGTTTATTTAGTAGATTGCTTCAAGGAATCGAGTCCTGGTATTTATAGGTTTAGTTAAAGGTAAAGCTCCTGTATGTTGAATCTCAAACAAAGCATAGTGTTGTTTCATGAATTAGATAAGTCACAGACCTAGTAAGTGCAGTGAAGATAACGCGTTACTATGATTTGTTTGTCTTGAATCATCTTCAGTTATTAGGTCTGTGATTTAGCTAATTCACGAAACCATTCTGTGATTTAGTTGAGATTTTTACATGCATAGATTGCTCTGAGGATTCGAGTCGTGGTGATTCAGGTTTAGCTCTGGATAAGATTGTGACTTTCTTGTGCACAATGTGAATCATGTTCGTCTAGCATACATAGATTGCTCTGAGGAGGAATCGTGTCGTGTTGGTTTAGGGTTTAGCTAAATCCTTAAAGAAGATTGTGATATGCTCACGATCATCTACTGCATTGGGTTTAACTCAAAAACATTGCAGAGATTGTTTTTGGAATTTCTAATATCCTCACTTGCTTGTTATGTTTATATGAATTTGAATGTTTTTGAAGATCAGTGTGCTTCTTGGTGATGTTTTGATCTTTGAAATACTCAGGATTTTCGACTCGGTAGACCATGATTTCGACAAATTGGAAGTCTCAAGTGGGTCTGAATTAAAAAACAAGCCTGATGGTTGGGAATCAACAACAAAGGAACAAGATGGAAATCTCTGGGAAATGTCACAAAGAGAGGAAGACATTCTTCTCCAAGAATTTGATCGCCGCATTTCCTTCTGCAAATTTCAGGTACCACCCGCTAAAAAAATCCTTAATTTGATCCATCAAACATGTTATCATACCACTGCAACATATGTTATTCGACGTTAATTGATATGTGTATCTTTGATGTGTGCAGATAGCTAGTTTTATAAAGCAACACATATTCAGCAGGAGGAGACCAATTGATGGGTGGAGATATATGATCGAAGTGATTGGTCCAAATGCTAGAAAAGGCAAAGGTAGTGTTTCTAGGCTCCCTGCTTTGTCCGATGTGTCGACTCAACCCTTTAAGGAAGAAAGTGGCAGTCTCAGTACCTTCAAGCGTCGGTCGAACAGAGATTTGTGAGACTTAAGGAGGAGTGAATGACAAATGACAGTGGTTCTATAAGTGTCACAATGTTGTGAGATTGTTTACAGGGATCTACACATTATGTCACGTTAAAGACAATACGCTTTAGATCCTTAGTTTGCAGATATGAATCTGATGTTGTGAACTGAAGAGTTATAGTTATTTTATATGTATGATCTAAGTTTCATTTTTTTTTAGCACCTGAAAATGTACGATCTAAGTTATCTAAGATAGTTGCTCAAACAGCATTAGTCAATTTGAAAAGAAAAATATTGGAAAAAAACATAAATAAGCGAGAGTTGAAATCCAGCCAACAAGCCAATCAAACCATAGATAAAATTGTGAAAAAAGAATGGAGATGCGGGGTATCGATCCCCGTACCTCTCGCATGCTAAGCGAGCGCTCTACCATCTGAGCTACATCCCCATTTACTTTTGTTATTGCAACTGTTTATTAAAAATAACTAAAAACTCCTAAAGAAAATACGCTTACCTAAGCAAAACTTGGGGAGCTTTTTCATCTCTGTTAACGTTGAGCGAACTTTTGATTATATGAATTTTTCGCAACATAATTGAACGAATACGTTTCAGTTTTGATTAGATAAGAAGATTTTCGATATTTGATTTAATTTTATACAAGAAATAAACAATTCAAGAAAACTACAAGTTTTTTTTTTTTTGAATTATACAGAGGTATCCTGGCCTCACAGAAGTGATCCAGACTAGTTACGTGTTGCCACGTGTCGGTCCTCTATTCCTGGCGAAGCCGAAATGTTAATTCTCTAGTGGTCGAGATTCGAACCCAGGTAGCGGTACTCACAGCTGTAAGCCCTTTACCACTAGAGGTAGAAGCCCCGGTTTAAAAACTACAAGTTCAATTAGGCTGATTAAATTTAGGGAAAATTAGATAAATAAGACACTTTGAACTTGGATTTGTCACATTAAGATTTCTAGAAGATATTTTAGGAAAATAGGATTTTAGATCTTGTAAAATACTAAAGTACCCTTAATTTACCAATTATGTTGAATTTAAATTATAAATTATAATAATTTTCGTAATAAATTTTAATGTTAAAATTAAAATCTATAAAAATTAAAAAATAAAAAAAAACACTAAATGGGAAAAAAGGAGACGCGGGATGCCGCAAACCTAATTCCCCTTTCTCCTTGTCTTCTCCGTCGTAGACTCGTCGCTCTCCCACGGCGATTTAGGGTTCAACGGTGAGAAGCTCTGTTCTTCGTCGGTGTTTCATCAGCCCGTGGTCTCTACTCTCGTCTCCGTCACCATCCTTTTCGATCTCACTGAAGACACAACGGCTGCGAATCGTTCTTCCTCTTCGTCGGGTCAAATCGATTTTCGAAGTGTTCTTCCATCAATTCCGCCTCTCAATCTCACAATTATTCACAGAAGGTATTGGATTACATCTATAGATTCTCATATTAAACGAAATCGAAGTGTTCTTCCATTAAAGCTTGATTTTTTTTAAAATGATTTGGCGTGTTTCTTAAACTAATTTTGTTTCACGGATTGGTTAAACATCTTATACATTATTATTTGTGTGATGATATTGAAACCTTTACATGTTGAACTAATAATTTTGTCACGGTTTGTAGCTATGTCTGAGGAGCTACCGAAGAGGCTTTTTAAGGAGGGCGAGGAGCCCCGAGTTACTCAGATCAACAACAACTGCAGGATCGACTACATAATCCGAAAGTTCCAAGCGTGGCTGCCAAAGGAGTTGGATGTCGTGAAGAAAGACCCGGTTTTTCATCAGATTTTTAAGCTCCATGAGAATGGTCTTGGATACTCTGCGAGGGTGATACACATCTTCTTGTGTAGGGAGCTGGTGACTTTCTTACAGCACGAGCTATGGTTTGTCTTTGCGAGGAGACCGCTTCGATTCTCATTGCAAGAGTTCCACGCCGTTACCGGGTTTGAATGCGATACTCATATCTCGCTTGAGGAGTTTGAAGAGTGGAAATATGATGGTGGTTTCTGGAGCAAGGTTTTGAGGAGAAAAGATGGAACAATTACACTCTTCAACCTGTGGACTAAGGACAAGGAAGCTGTAAAGAAATGGAGGAATGCAGATCGCATACGTCTTATCTACTTGGCGATCATTCTTTGTGTGGTATTGGCGAGAGATGAGAAGGCTAATATCCCCCTAAAGTACATCGCGGTGGTCATGGATCTTGACAGAGTTCGAAGGTATCCTTGGAGAGTTGCTGCTTATGACCTTCTCTGCAAATCCATAGCCAAAAATTGTTCCCAACTGAAGGAAAAGACCACTAGATATGTCTTGGATGGCTTCTCATACGCCTTGCAGATTTGGGCAATGGAAGCGGTGCCAAAAATCGGGAAGCTTTGTGGAAAAAAGCTGGATAAGGGTTTCAAGGACGGTCCTAGATGCATAAACTGGATGGGAGCTGCGAAGGTGTCATATGAGGAGATCATTCGCTTGGAGGAGATTATTACACCCACGGTAATTTTATCTATTTATGACGACTCTTTCCGGTTTGAAATGAGTAGTTAGTATCTAAATGTATTTCCCTTTCTTGTGTAGGATGACATCTACCCATACATCTCATGGACAGGAAATTATGATGTTGTCAAAGCTCAGGCGTTTCACAGAGATGATGATGTGGAGGATGACAGAATCAAGGTTCTGATGGAGATGATAAAGAAGGGGCATGATTTTAGTGAGCATGTTTGGGAAACTGAAGAAAATGAAGTGATTTCTTTATCTCTCGATGACGAATCAGCTGTGAATGATGAAGCAAGCGTGAATGTTGAAGCAGCCGAGAGTGATGACGACTTTCAGACTCCGAAAGGATCAAAAAACGTTGGTTCTAGATCAAAGAGGGGTAAAAAGAGGCTTCCCGATCGTGATCGGGGTAAAAAGAGGCTTACCGATCTGAAGTTGTCAACCTTGTAAACCTGGAATCCTTTTGCCTTCACAATTCTCCTATCAATCTTTCTCTCCACCTTAGCGGTTAAAGGATTTAGATGCTTTGAGCTTAACAAGCGACGCTCATAGAACCATCGAGTCAACAGTTCTCTTATACTATCAAGCAAAGGAATAACCGGATATTCTCTAGGTATTCTAAGAACTGAATTTATAGACTCTGCAGGGTTCGTGGTCCTAATGTCATACCTGGAGCCAGGGAAGAGAGAACGAGCCCATTTGCGCACATCAGCCTCCCGTAGATATCTTCCAAGCTCAGGACTCATATCAAAAATTTCGGTGATACGTTCTTGAAATTCAGTGTATCTATATGCCCGTGAAGCCTTTTCCACCAACGCAGTCAATCCTTTTGTCTTGAAAAATGAGACCACATTGGTCAATAAGTGATGAATGCAAATTCCATGTGCTGATCGAGGGTAGACAGTCCCAATAGCTTTAGAAATAGACGCATTTCTATCTGAGACAAAAGCTAGGTCTTGACAATCAGCAATAACCACTTTCAACTGTCTGAAGAACCACCCCCATGAATCGTCATTCTCTGAATCAACAACCCCAAATGCAATCGGATACAAATTAGAGTTACCATCTACAGCAATAGAAACAAGAAGTGTCCCTTTGTATTTATTTTTCAGAAAAGTTCCGTCAACGACAATCAACCTTCGCATTGCATTGTAGAATCCTCTAACTGATTGCCCAAATGACATAAATAGATACATGAATCTTCCCTTCTCATTAGTTTCATAGTGAGTATGCGTACCAGGATTTGCTTCTTTAATCATATGCAAATATGCTGGTATTTTAGAGTAACTGCGATCTGGTATACCTCTAGCAGCTGCAATAGCAAACTCACGAGCTTCCCAAGCGTGCCAATAAGTAATCTCACAACTATGCTCCATTCTCATAAATTGAATGATGTCATTCGGTTTTGGGCCATCGTTTGCATCATCAAATCGATGTTGTATCAGAGTCCCAATTGTTCTTGCTGATGCTGTTTTTCCGAATTTTCTTTTCTTTGAAGGAGCACATGAATGTCTTCCATCACATTGGTTGATCATGAAATATGTAGACCCATCTATTCCTTCTGCACGCACAGTCCAGTTGCACAATGCATTCTTACATCGAATATACCACCATTTTCTCGTGGATTTGATAACAGTGTAATCGAAATTATTCTTCATCGCCAAAATTTCCATTGTTGCCTTCAGAACCCCTTTACTTGTGAAAATTTGATCCTTCTTCACGAAGTCTCCTCTCCAAGCTCGACCATCCTTATCACTGTCTCCATTGTTTTGACAAAGTTCAATGTTTTCACTCCTTAAAGGACCGCAACCATCTGCAGCGACATGATTCGTTCTTTTAACAAAAGACTCCTTTGACGGCTTGACAAACTATGCTCGATTTATCTCAGAAACTTCTTCATCCTCAACATTACTTGAATCACAAGGCTCCTTATTCAAATCGATATTGACTCGTTCCTTTTGATTTACACCAGAAACAGAGAACATCACACACAAGGTAGTAGACGATTCCCTCTTTGCATAGCCCACAAAATTAGACGCTTGCCGATCATTGGTGATAATAATAGGAGGATTTCCTTTTTGATTCAACAACGAATAACTGAACTCGGCATTAATGGCATTATGGTCCACCCCATAATCCTCACACACCATTATCTTGAGCTGCTTCAACGTAGTAGTAGTTGCTAATGTTACCATTCGACCACGCCTTTCTTTGTCTACCACGAAACTCCAGTCATCACCGCGACTACACATCCATTCACCCGATTTGACATAGATTAGAACCATGTTGTATTGATAGAGAAAAGAGAGATGATTATGTCGATGAAGAAGAGAGAAACACAAAGAATGACGACAAAAGATCGTGGGAGAAGGAGAAAAACGTGGGAGAAAATATTCTTGGAGATATTTAGGGAAGATTTAGTTTAGATTTAGGAAACATCTTTAACCGATTATGGAAGTTTCCATATTTTTCGGATTTCATGTAGAATGTATAACCTATGTAAGTCAGAACACAGTAGAGTAGATGTGAAACATATTCTTCCCTACGCGCCACATAAGGTAAAAGACAGACCATATCATGGCTCCAAATATAGATAGGGTATATCAACGCATGTGGCTACATGTCGTTATCAAGCTAAAGGTATAAGAAAGACATCTTTCTTGATTATAACGTAACGTAACCTAGCTTTGGTTAGAATATATAAGAAAAGATAGGTTACGTTGTATACCAAAGATATATCTATGTATAAACATTAGTAGCCGAATTCTAGACTAAGTAGATGACCAGAATGAATATTATAACTGTAGCTAGAAGATGAAATAAAATATGATTCATTTTAAAAAAAAACAATTTAAACATATATATTGTCATACTTATGTTTCCAATAGTTTTGATATTTTTTAACATTTTTAAAATTCAGTTTACTATTTTTTCTATTAAAAAAGGGTAAAATATGTCCAGAATTGTCCAAAATATCAGAAATCCTATTGTGACAAATAAAAGTTCAAAGTGTCCCATTTTTCCAATTTTCCCTTAAATTTATTCCTAAAGTTGAAGTGCTGTGATTACCATTAAGGAAAACAGTAATCACAAATGTATAAAGATATAGGCCTTAGTTATGGGCAGTTCACAGAATAACACAAACCCCCCAGGATGGGTCCTAAACCATAAGTGGCAACTGGTTCAGTCATAGCTGAATGAATTGTTAGTAAAATCAACAAGATTCTGCCTTGACTCATTCACAATTGCAATTCCATGTTTCATCTCCTTCAAAGCTAGACTAGAAGTAGAAAAGAGGCTAAAAGTAAAAACAAATATTGGTACTCCGAATAGTTTATGGACACAAACATATGTAGAAACCTATCTTTACTTAAATCAATCAAGCAGGAGGTGAATGAGGTGATGAGTCTACGCGGTGGTGGAATAGTTTTGTCAATGCTCGACGCTCACAATCCTGAAACGAAAACCAAGTTCAACAATCTCTTCAACGTTTACTTGCTCATGAAATTGAAACAGATGATACAATCTCTATTTATGTTTTTACCTTGAACATGTTTAGGCGTAACGGTCTATCTGGATTGAGTCTCTGAAGTTTAAGGTACGTGTATGCAAAACTCAACTGATCTCGTGATGTAAACCGGTCAACTTCATTGAACCAAAGACACGAGAAGAGGTTTGACATTGGTGTATGAGCCCTTACTATAAACGAACCTTCAGGCACATCTAACAAACACACACAAAAAGGGTTAACGTGATTGGTAAGAGAGAAGTGAATGAATGAATGAATGATTGATTAACTCACAACTTGGAAGAGGAGAGTTAGGATCTGAAGGGTCAAACTTCTTGAGTCCATCTGATCGGTAGAACATAAACTGTTCATCAATGGCAGTGTGATTATACTTGTTCAGCCGTTTGTTCTGTACCACCTCATCCCAAACACAATGTCTGTCATAATGGTTTGAGATAGCGAACTCTGACTTTGTTCTCCACAAGAAGAAGTCAATTATCAGCAGAGGATCTGTAGTAAGTCTCATCTTACTGTCTATCCAAATCGAATACCTGAAAGAAAAGCACAGGTAATGAAGATTGGCTCACTGATTCAAAGCGTTTCAGTAGCTTTGAGTACTAGTAAACTAACCTCACCTAGAAGAAGGAAAAAGGCGGTGTGACAGAAACTTTGGAACTTTCCCTGTCTTTCTCATGTCAGTGTAAGGCAAGTTGCTGACTACTACAGTTTTCCACAAACCAACAAAGCCTTGCTTGTCAGGAACATGCCCTTCACTAGCCAGTTTTGATAGTGTTTGCTCATCAAGAAACATCACAAAACAAACATTTTGCTTTGAGAACTCACTGATCTGAAGAGAACAAACAAAGCAAATGAGAGCTCTACATGAATACTATATGATAGGCATGAGAGCTTGACTAAAATCTCGCCAAAGTGAACCAAAAAAGTTCGGTCTGGTTGGGTATTCAGTTTTAAAATTTTTACCAAAACTAACCGAAGATTTTGGTTTCGATTATATTTTGGTGAAAAATTTAGGTACAGTTTGTTAAGTACGGATAATTTTGGTTAGTTTGGTTCAAAATTTTGGTTAATTCAATTAGTTCGGTCCAAAATTGGTTAACAAATTTGTTTCTTTTTTTTTTGAAAAAACAAACTAACCAATTTTGGAACCGAACAGAAAACCAAAGTTTTTTTATAAACCTGCCGAATCGAACCAAACTTGTCACCGAATTAACATAAATTTTGGTTCGGTTCATTTTTTGGCAGGTTCGGTTAAAAATCCCAGCCCTACTATGTGTTACTAAAAGGATAAAGTTGAAACCTTTTTGGTTGCAGGTCTTCTTAGAAAATCAGAGCTTCCAAAAATGCAAGAAGACACAGACACTACACAGTTCTTCATATAAGCTCTATCCTTTTCGCTCAAATCAAATCCAGCACGTTGATGTAATCCATTAGTTCCTTTGACAAAACCACAGTGAATTGTCTGGTTTATCGCAGAGTAAGACCTCTCTCTTTCCTTGAGTGTTTGGTGTCCTCCAAACCTAGGCTTATCACATGTCTCTGTCTCTACAAAGCCTAAGGAAAAGGGCTTGGAATCTAAATACTCCTGAGGCTCAAGTATGTGATTAACAGACTCAGCAAGTGGAACTTCACAAGGCAAATCTGCAAACATATAAGCTTACATCAAGAAACAAAACTGAAACTAAGTAGAGATTCAAAAAGATCTATATATACGTTTGTTTCTCTTCTTGCTTCCTGGTGGTTTTTGGATGTGGGATGAGTTTAATCCCATATCACGCTCCGATGACGTGAAGAGATGCGTTTTCAAGTGATCTACATTTGAATCAAAATCCAGTTTAACATAATAGCTTTTTAGCACAAATCCATAACACAAGAAAATAGTTTGCTTACGGTTTCGCTCGGAATGAGGTAACAACTCAGAACCTAAACACCAAATCCATACCAATAAAAGAGTGTTTAGTTAATTAATGAAATACTCTTATCAAACTTGTTCTCTTAAACATTAAAGCTTTACCATGAAAGAGAAGTTTATGGCCAGAGAAGACGCAAGAGAAGAAGAAAAGCGATACGAAGAAGAAGAACAAGTGTGAGAGCTTCAACTTCCCTATCCTACCGCCAAACTTTTTTCCTCTTCTAAGAAGTAGAAATGAATTATCATTCTGACCAGAAGGGTTCTGGTAAGAAGAAGAAGAAGCAACCGTGCTTCTTCTCTCCGGTAACATTATCACCTGAAGAAGATTCATACCAATCAAGAATTTAACATGTCTGAGCTAGAGATGCAAGAAACCAAATCCATTCCAAAAACATGTGATTTATCCGTTCTTGATTACTCAGACAAGAACAAGAAACGCACAGAACACAATGCGACATGAATTTTCAGACAAGATCCAAGATTCAGATTTGTAAGAATCTCTCTCGCACAAAATCAAAAAAACTTTTCGAGAAGCAAAGACCAGATTCGAAAGAGAGAAGAGGAAAAGCTATTACCTGAATCGAAGATCTCTCTAGCTCACCGCCATGGGAAGACGCTGAGAGTGTGTATTAATTGTTCTTTTATTACAGTTAATGTCCAATTGTTGAAAAATAGGTTAATTAACTTATTAAATTGATTAATAATATCTTCGAAGAGGTCTTGTTATTTGTCCCACATCGGTAGAGCATGACTAGTTCATTCTCAAGGCGTGTGTATATAAGAGAAGCTTGATGGACTAGGCAAATCATACCTTTCTCGGCCTTTTGGCTAAGATCAAGTGTAGTATCTGTTCTTATCAGTTTAATATCTGATATGTGGGCCATCGGCCCACACGATATTAACTCTATTTTTTTAGGGAGAAAGCCCGTTAAGATAGCTTGCTATCTGGGTCTTCACGAGTCGCCCCTGCGTTGCACTATTGCACGGGCCTGGCTCATCCCGCCAATTCTCTAGTTTAATTTTGGGTCCCTCATCTTTTAAGAAATTAATTTGTAACCCGGTAATCGGATTGTACTTTTTTCTCATGTAAGTGGTTAACTAATCGAGTTGGGCTAACTGGTATGTTATCTTATAATGGTGTAGTTGGGCCTAAATGATGTTTAGCTTACTGGGCCTCTTTTGGCTAAGATTATAATCAGTTTAATCTCTGGAATCAATTTAAGAGTCGTCTATGCACTTGAATTTGTGAAAGTCCAACTTTTCCTTTAATCATTAGTTTAATCAGAAATTAATTATGAAACTTCCTTTTGAGACTCAGTACTGTAATCAAAATCTAGACCGAGAGATAACATTGCACATTTGGTTCCATACGTTACGTGTTTTAAATGTCTGGAGATACCGATTGCATATCAGATGTCCCTGTTATAAGGCATCAGAGATGCCAATTTCAGAATATCATATATGCTGGGCCCACTGTGAATATTTGAAGCATTATTTGTATATCAGAGATTCTAATAATTGTGATGGAGAGATTTTGATGTTCAATTTCTCTTATATTAGATTCTATGATCTTATTATCATTAGTTTATGTAATACGCAAATTTTTACATAAACTATAATCTGTGAAAATAAATTGTATTAATGTTGGACCAAGCTCGTTACTTTAAAGCTTGGATTAGGCTAATTACTTTAAAACTAAAGCTCATATAACTCCCAAAACTAAAGCTAATCCTCGGAGAAACAACTATAATAGCATTTTGTAAACTAAATGGATTGGTACAAAGTTGCCATATACAAAACATACAGCATGCAACATTCAGATATGCATTGATAATAACAAAAGAAAATCAAATCGTTGTTCATCCTTTAGTTCTTACAAGCATATATATGCATACACCGATGAATCTACTAATGTAATTACAGAGATTAGTATCAATTAGGTAAGGAAAAACAATTGTTGTCAATCACACTAGTTAGCGACCACACAAGACTCTTCTCTCTATAGTCTATACGCAAGAGTCTTCTGCTTCTCATGTGTCTCTATGGGAACAGCTTTCAGTTCACCTCCAGAAAGTGAATGTTTCACCACAAAACTCTGAAGGAAGTAAGATAAGAACTTCTCTCAGACATTCTCTGTCATGTGGGATCCAATTTTCCGTACCCACTTGCCTTATAAAAGTAGGTGGGCGCTTTAAAGCATGGCCAACCAATCAATAAAAATGAGTACAAAACGTCTTCTTGCTTTTGCTGTTCTTTTCTTCTCCACATATGGAGACTGAGTAGTTAGGTCATAATGTGATTCTAAAATTTACTTTAATATTTTATAGCCTCAATTATTTTCCTTGAGAAGGATACAATGCTTATCTTCATCAACATCTGCATAAATTTTTTGATCAAATTACCCATACTGTATTAGCTTTGATGTCTTGTTTTTTTTTTATCCATGATGTTTCTTGAAATCTTACTGTTTTGAATAAAACCGAATCAGGTACCGAAGAAAGCAGGAACATCTAGAAAGTAAACAGGATTGGGGCAAATACCAATTTTAGAGTTTGTAAGTTGATTATGTCAATGAATAATTTACAATCTTTTAGACACATATTTATTCAACTTCAAAACCAGATATTTATTTTCTTTTTAGAAAATCAGCTAAAAATGCTTTTTTTTTCCTTAATCTTAAAAGGAATATTGGTCTTTTACTGGTGGACTGAAATTTAAATCATTTTCAGAATCAACACTTACCTCTAGAGAAGGTTTAATGGAGTGTGGATAAGATCACTTTGGGTTAATTTCAGTCTTTCCCATAATGAGTTGGCTACAAAGACATACATCTTCTTTGCATTTATTCTCTTAGCAAGGCCCTTTGGTTCTTAAGTTTCACTCACATCACTTCATACCTATATTCAAAGAAACAGTTATGGGTTTTTGTCTGCTTTGCCTTTATCACAGACAAACAATGGCCTTTAGGGTCATGATCTTTGGATATATTAGGTAAAATGACACTTTCATTATTTAAGTTTCCTCATTAATAGCTCTTTCTGACAAACGTTTGATTTATAACCCTTTGAAGCTAATTGACAAAACTTTTTTCTCTCTAAAAAATATAACAAAACGTGGTGGAGCCAATGTTTTATAATTGTCTAATCATTTTTGCTGCATTCCGGATCTGTGTTTTTAACTTGATTAAAATGCTGTTTTTTTGACTTTCTAACCAAATTCCACTTTTTGAGTTTTCTTTTGTGATCAAGAACACGACAAGACATTACATAAGTTTTACAATTTTACTGAAAATTTTCTTCGTGTTTCCAAACTCTTAGGTTTAGTAGTCTCCATTGGGAATCTTGGAACATAACTTGGGGATGTCTTGTTCTTGTTCTTGTTCATGCTACTTCTTCTCTCTGAATCACCAGACACCATAACAGACTTATAACCCTTGCAGCTCAACAAGAAACCACCACTTCTGCTGCCGCTATTCGTTTTCCGAATCTGCGGTGCATTTTTGGTAGGGACCCGAGGAATATGAGAAGAGCGGTTTCTTCTTACAGGGCTTGTTGCACATTCTGACATAACCGAGAAACCTGCTGCACTTTCCGTCACTACGCTCCACTCTATGCTTACTTCGCTCGGAGCATAATCACTTACTTGCCTTGTAAGAAAAGGCTTTGGTTTACCTGTAAGATTGTCTATCTCGAACAGATCCGAGCTAGAATCACTCCCTTCACTTCTTGATTCCCATGGAGGAATTGTGTGTTTCTTCTCGATATTTACAGGAGATCCAAACACTTCAGGAGACTTCCTATGTACCAACTCTTCTTGCTTCTGAATCTTGATCGGTTCTGTGCTCAGATTCACTGAAGAACTCAACTGATTCTCGATCTTGCTCCTAGTGGAAGCAGAGATATCTTGATCAGAGCTTCTCTTAACCGAGATCTTATCATCCACATCAGAACAGCATTTACACCTAAGGTTTGAGAGAAAGCTCTTCTTATTGTTGTTCACCTTTTGAATCTGACCACTATTAGTCTTCTTGTCTTGCAAGGAACCGTTGCAGCTATTCACCAGTTTGTTCTTAAGCAACAAGCTCTGACTATTCCAGCTTGATTCAGTACAGACACTCGCCGTTCCAGTAGATTTCTTCTCTGTCTGCTTCATTTCAACGACAAACCGCTCAACTTCGGGTTTTGTCAGAGACAGAACACTAGAACTCTGGTCTGAGTCCATGTCTCCACTGAAGTACTTCTCAGCTCCAAACACACCAATCTCTGGTTCTTCAGGAGCTTTCTTAACCACCTTCTTCTCATCTCCAAGCTCGTGATCATCTTCAGGATTGTTGTTAATGATTAGGGGTTTGCACGGTTCCATGAGCGTCTTGGTTGTGACAACAGCTTCTTCCTTGCTTCTCAAGCAAGAAGAAGAAGGAGAAGAAGAGACAGGGACATTGAGGCTGGGATAGTTGTTGTCCTTGGTGAAATCAAAAGATATCTTTGGTGTTGAAGCAGATGATGATATTAAGGTCACCATTTTTTTTAATAGGGTTGCTTTGATTATCTTCTTCTTTTCTCTTTGCTGGTGTGTGAATTAGATTAGAGTATAAATAAGGAAACATGACAAAGTGTTGAAAGCTGGTTTCTATGAAGCTTAAGTGTTAATGATCACTGTGACTGGGTTCCACTTTGAGACACTGGCCAGTTGTTTGTATGTGAACTGAATAGAAAAATACTGTTCTTGGATAAATGTCTGTCAATTATATTAAATACTATAACGATAGTGTAATACCGTGACCGCTAAATAAATGATATATTATTATAATAACTACGGAATTAATTTGAAAATGACTAAAAGTGACTTATAATAAGATCATTTTTACAAAAAAACATTATTACTAACGTTTATCCTGAAAAATAAAATCATTAGATTTTTTTTAGAAAATTACACTTTACATTTTACATTTTACAAAGAGTGACGATATATCCATCCATGTCGACTACTAGTCTCCTGCGTAATTATCTAAAATGGATGCATGTATCGTAACTCAGCAGACAGACATCTTTGACGTATAATATTGACCCAGCCGACACAACATAATGGACGGCTATACTCCAAACGCAGTTTAACTATATATAACCATAATTAACGACTGGACCTGCCTGATAACCACGATATACTTTTACGCATCTTTCGAACTCTATATACATGTTAGGCTGACAAGATTTCGGACACACATGTTAGGGGATTGAGTTGAAAAGCGAATCTAGATTAACTTGGATTTAGTTTTTAGGTTTTCGTTTAAGAAAACTAAAATATATTAAATTAAAAGATTATGCTAGTGGTTGAAATTCACTTAAGAGGAACAAAAATACAAAACAAGAAGCACGAGGGATGTGTGTATTTTGTTGCATGGGGGAGATATTGACAAAGACCATCGAGTTGGGTTTTCTTAAATTATAATATACGCTCAATAATTTTTGTGTAATATTGTATATTAGAAAATTCATTTGGATCATATCTTGTAAGATTCTAAATACCAGATAACTATAAATAAATGTATTAAAGTGTAATTTTCTTCAGAACATTACGATATCAGATTTTAATAAATTGCCAATCATGGAAACTGTGTTATGTACTAATTTATAAAATATGCTAGAGTTGTATTATAAATGGTAGAAATGTTAAGCTTGGCCCCACAGTTTACGTGTTTGATTCTCATCCTCAAAGACAAGCTACTTCTCTCCATTCCGACAAAAATACTACTCCCTCCGGATACAATATAAGATGTTTTGAGATATAATTAATGCATTTATTTTAAAATTTTAAATATAAATTAAAAAGTAAAATTATAAGTGATGAAACTTTATTGATATAATCAAAAAGTAACAATTAAAATAATGTATTTATTATTTTTAATATATGTGTAAAACCTTAAACATTTTATATTTAAATCCAGAAGGAGTTTATATATCATTTTTTAAAGTATTGTCGTTTCTAGATCAACATCGCTTTTTTGGTCTTTCTTGCCGGTTATTGAAGTTCTGACCTCTGCATTTTGCTTGTATTATTCACTATAGAAAGAGTCCGTCATCATCAAATTTTTGGTGACTTTCTATCAAATGAGTTCACAAGGTGTTTGTTTACTTTTTCTTTTTGGTAAAATGGTGTTTGCTTACTTTGAAGCTCAGTATGACCTTTTTCTCTGTCGAATCGCGTTTATAGGCCTTAGTTTAGGTTCTAACTTCCACTTGTTTATGTTTAGGTGTTGTGTTTCTCTTTGTTAAAACTTAAAACTTTTGTTTTTGGGAAAACTTTATCTTTCATAAAACTTTTATTTTCGCCGGAAATATTATTGGAGCCATCTCTTTGTACTGTCAGATTTGTATTTCAAATGTATTTTTTCAAGGTTAAAAGGGAAAATTTTCAGTGTGAAAAAATAGTATTTTTAACTGGAAGATATAATATTGTTTTATGTCTGGATTAGTATTGTGTTTAAGTTCATCTTAATGAAATTTTGAAATCGCTATAAGGATATCGAAAATCGCATGTAGTTTTAGTATTCTGATCACATATGTTAACTATAAGTACGAGCAATATGTAATAGTCGTCACACAATCGAGTTAGATATTTTAAATGTTTGGAATGTAACATCCACCACAATAATTTACAAAAAAAAAAAAAATCTTTGATACTATTCAAGAAAAAGAATTAATCTCATTTGTTTACAAATTGTTTAAACAATCAACCACTACAAACAAATGTCTCAAGTCAACCCACAATTACTCTGGATAATGAAAAATATATTTAAAATATTTATTTAAATAAAAATAAAAAATATATTTATATTTTAAATAAAAAGATATGAAAATATTTTATTCAGATACAATTTTAGAGAAAATACAGAAATATCTATTTAATTTGTTTGTCTTAGAATAATTTGATTAATTCAAATGTTTATAAGAAAATAGTAATTTAAATAATTTTCTAAACGTGGTCCAAAATAAAAAAATTACACATGAATTAAGTCGTGACTTCTGTTTTAATAGTAAAGATACTCATTTAAATATTGTTTTCTTGCTATTTGTTAAATTTTACTTTATTGTTTAAAACTATATATATATATATATATATAATTTAGTCAAAAAACCTATATATCTTATATATTAAAACAAAAGTCACAACTTTGATTCATGTGCGATTTTTTTTAAAAAAATGGATCTAATAGACTTATTCCTAGTAAATCTTATATATTAAAACACAAGTCACAACCTTGATTCATGTGTGATTTTTTTTTTTTAAATGAACCTAATAGATCTGTTCCTAGAAAATCTTGTTACATTTAATCTCTAATCTTATCATTTAAATTTTGGGTCTAACAGAAATTTTTATTGGGCTATCAATAATTGGATTTAAACAATAGATGATCTATTGGATTTATAGATAGTATAAATTAAATAGATATAATTTAATGTTGTAATATTATACCTCCATATGTTAATCATTTAAATATTTGTTGATGTTAACTTTTAAGATTATAAATATTTTTTGAAATAACAAAAATCATATTATCTAACAATGATTAATATTTACTATCTTAAACCAATGAAAACAAATTTAAAACTATATAGTTTATTTTAAAAACTAAACAAAAACTAAATGTTTAATTATTTGCTAGATAATATAAATCTATGAAGCGAAAAGTTTAATTTTTTAAAAACTTTCTAAATTTGTGAAATGTTACATTATCTTTGAATATGACAATAAAACAATATTTTACTAATCTTTATATATATAGTTACGATTTTAATAATAAAATAATAATCCGAAAATATATATATAGAAGAAGATACAAATACATGTGAAAGTTTGAAATAATCTATTCAATTAAAAAATATACTGTAAACTTATTATATTTTAAAAGTTGATAGACACATATATATTATAATATATACCAATTTAAAATTGAAAACAAAATGTTTATATAACAATAAATGAAAATAAAAACCTTTGTGGTTGCGCGGATCGAGATCTAGTATATAATTAAATACCAATAGAAGCTGTTATAAGATATTTTTTGGGTCTCTAATTGTTAATGTTACTCTAACGGACATGTTTTATGATAAAAGGTCTAAGACATTAGTGATACTTGTTATGTCACATGGTTTTGGGTATACTTGTTATGTCACATCTCTCTTCTATGTAAACATTAATCTCAAATAACATTGAGAAGGAAAAATATTCTAAAGTAACCTTCGTAAATTCTTCAAATTCTCTTTTAGCCTTTTCATTTTTTTTTAAAAGATGGAATACCCAAAACCATGTACCTTGTATACTTATAAGCAAGAAGAATCAGACGAGTTCTTCTTCATATTATTGTTGTGTAGATGTAGAACTTGTGTAAATGTTATAGGTTGACCGTTGACCCACCAATGCAAAATGCGTACCCAAAGCTGCAGCTTCCGGTTTAATACGGTTCTGTTAAGTCAATACCCGTGATTTAGTTTAATCCGGTTCGGTATAAGTTTTGCAACATCACGAGTCAGGCTTATCGTTATCGTCTCCTTTAATCCCAATGAGAAGCTCACATTCAGAGCTTTAATGGCGATATCTTCACCTTCGTTGGTATCATCATTCCCTCACAGAGAAACCATCTCTAACCCTTTAAAACCCGACACTTCGAATCCACCAAACCCGATTCTTCAAATCTCCAAATGCACTTCCCTAAGAGAGCTGATGCAGATACACGCTTACGCCATCAAATCTCACCTCTACAACCAGAAAGATCATTCCTTTATCACAAAGCTGATAAATTTCTGCACTGAAACTCCCACGACGTCTTCGATGGCTTACGCACGCCACCTGTTCGACGTAATGCCTGAACCAGACATCGTTAGATTTAACTCCATTGCTCGTGGGTATTCTCGTTCGTTGAATCCTCTTGTGTCTTTCGCTCTCTTCGTTGACGTCTTAGAAGGTGGGATGTTGCCTGATCACTACACGTTCCCGTCTCTTCTCAAAGCTTGCGCAGCTGCAAAAGGGGTTGAAGAAGGTAGACAGTTGCATTGTCTTTCGATGAAGCTAGGGATTGATGATGATGTCTATGTTTGCCCTTCGCTTATCAATATGTACACCGAGTGTGAAGACGTGGACGCTGCTAGACGCGTGTTTGATCGGATCCTTGAACCGTGCGTTGTCTCTTACAACGCGATGATAACTGGCTACGCGAGGAGGAACAGACCGAACGAGGCGTTATCCTTGTTCCGTGAGATGCAAGGTAAGAGCTTGAAGGTGAATGAGATCACCCTTTTGAGTGTTCTGTCTTCTTGCTCGCTTTTGGGGTCGTTAGGTTTAGGGAAGTGGATACATGAGTATGCGAAGAAACACGGGTTCTGTGAGTATGTGAAAGTAAACACGGCTTTGATCGATATGTTTGCTAAATGCGGTAGCTTGGATGATGCCGTGTCTCTGTTTGAGAAGATGAGGGATAAGGATACACCAGCTTGGTCGGCGATGATTGTAGCTTACGCGAATCACGGGGAAGCGGAGAAGTCTATGTTGATGTTTGAGAGGATGAGATCTGAGAGTGTTCAGCCTGACGAGATCACATTTCTCGGTCTGTTAAACGCTTGCAGTCACAGAGGTTTAGTTGAAGAAGGGCGTGAGTACTTCTCAAGGATGGTTAACGAGTTCAGGATTGTTCCGAGTATTAAACATTACGGTTCTATGGTGGATCTTCTCGGTAGAGCTGGACATTTAGATGATGCGTATAGATTCATTGATACACTTCCGATAAGCCCAACGCCATTGTTATGGAGGATTCTCTTGTCGTCTTGTAGCAGCCATAACGATTTGAAGCTAGCTGAGAAGGTTAGCGAAAGGATCTTTGAGATGGATGACTCACACGGTGGTGATTACGTGATCTTATCAAACCTATACGCGAGAAACAAGAAATGGGAAGATGTGGAATCTTTGAGAAAGGTGATGAAAGATCGAAGAGCGGTGAAAGTCCCAGGGTGCAGCTCCTTAGAGGTGAAGAACGTGGTTCATGAGTTTTTCTCAGGGGATGGTGTGAAGTCTAATACACACACAAAGCTTCACAGAGCACTAGATGAGATGGTGAAAGAGCTAAAGCTTGCAGGGTATGTTCCTGATACATCAGTGGTGGTTCATGCGGATATGGATGACTATGAGAAGGAGATTACGCTTAGGTATCACAGCGAAAAGCTTGCGATTGCGTTTGGAGTGTTGAATACTCCTCCAGGGACAACGATTCGGGTTGTTAAGAATCTGAGGGTGTGTAGAGATTGCCACAATGCAGCTAAGTTAATCTCTGTTGTGTTTGGTAGGAGAGTTGTTCTTAGAGATGTTCAGAGGTTTCATCATTTTGAAGATGGTAAATGTTCTTGTGGTGATTTTTGGTGATGCCCATACGCAGAAACAAACAGAATGTACAATTCTTGTTGTTTGTAACATGTATTTTTAAATCTAATGTACAAGGAATGGTGGAAGTGTTCGAGTTACTTTTTGGACTTTTATGCTTTGTAATAGCAAGTTAGTAAGTCATCATATTTATGTGGAAGTATTATAGTACAATATATATACTCAACACTATCTTTTTTTTAACAATATAAGGGTACAGTTGGATTGACGGTCACGGTTCTACATATATGACTTCATTGGACATTCTCTCTCATTAGTACACTATCATAACAAACGGCTTTGCGCATTGTAAAAAAATTTATAAGCTTTTACATCCCTTATAATCTACACACAAAAAAATAGCATACTCATGCGAAAAAATTCTGGAATTGGTGTAAAAATATTTGAACCTTTAACCACTAGACCAAAAACTTCTACAACTTTTATATTGAGAGAATTTTGACATGCATCAAAAGACTTCGGCAATTTTTGTGGTTGTTATCAATCATCATCATCTTTTTATTGATCACTCTTCCACTACTTACATCACCTATAGCCTCAATGTCCCTCTTCTTGTGTGTGTGAATAGATGCTAGTTTTGTATTTTGAACAAAAAAAAAAAAAGATGCTAGTTTTGTTAAATCATTTTCTCTATATAGTGCAACTTTAAATTATTTTCCTTTTCATTTGTTTATAGAAGTAATGAAAGTAAACAATTCGTTGACTTAGTGACTACAAGTCATCAACTTAACACATCACATCAATAACAACAAGGAATCATATACATTACTAGTGACATGGGGAGTTTCAAATATGTCGGCAACGACCCGGGACCAATAATATACTGTGTGTGAAGCTAAGTTGTACTCCCTCCGTTTCAATATAGATGATGTTTTAGGTGATTGTTTTTGTTTCACAATAAATGATGTTTTTACATATCTATGTAATTTTAACTTTCTCAAAAACTGTGTAGCCAATCAAATTTTAACTAATTGTGTTTATAATTAAATAAATTAGTTTTAAATTATATTTTAATCATTTTTTGTTTAAAAATAATAATGTCTTAATATGTGTGTAAAGTACTAAAACTTCATCTATTATGAAACAAAGGGAGTATTATTTTTCAAACTGAGTTGTTTTATTTTGGAAAATAGGCTAGATAAATTTAGAATTTTAGGTAAGTAAGTAACAATGTGTTTTGTAATTAGAGCACGATTAATGGGGTTACTAGGATGGGTTAGTACTTCGTAAACTTTGACATGAACGTAATTTTGTGCTTTTATAAGGGGATGGATATACCAAAGTTTAAAACATTGAATAATAATATAGAGTTTGTTTGTTCGTATGACGAAAATGACAATTTATCTGATAAACTGAACTTTATATGAAACAAAATAACATGCTAGTTTACAAAAAAAAAAAAATGCTAGCAAATAATTATATGCGTTTACAATATTTAATATCATAAGAATACAATCATCGAAAACGTGATTCAACCCATAAAACGTGCTTCCTTGTTTTCCTCTCTATTATCATCGCATGGAACTCCTCTTTCATTTTTATACAAAAGCATAAAATCATGTTAGAAATTAATAAATTATTAGATTAGATAAAGTATAAAATGTAAATAACTGGATTTCAAAAAATCATCGATCAGTTACGAGGATACAAACCGAACCTTCTATCTAAACCAACAAGTGGGAACGTTACGACTTCAAAGCTTTTAAAAACACAGTCACACACCATGTCCACACGCAATCTCATGTCTTGAGTTTAAAAAAAAAACTCGTAACTATACATCTACAGATACACTTCATATAAAAGGTATATACCATTAAACTCCCAGATTCGTTTGATGTATCTGTCATTAAACTAGTACACAAAATGTGAAAGAGAGGTCTCTGTTCACATCTCTCTGATTTTGTTTCCCTATATATATAAACAAAATCACCATCTCAATCCTATAACTTCAAATCTCCACAACTACAATCTTCAAAAGATGAAGCTTCTTCAAGTAACAGTGTGTTTGATAAGTCTTATTCTTGTTTTGCCTTCGGTCTTCGCTGCTTCTTCCTCTGAAGATTTTGATTTCTTCTACTTCGTCCAACAAGTAACTAAACCATTACCAGTTTATTTATTATCCTCAAATAATGTTTTAACACATTATTATTCTAATATATTATTTTTTATGTATGGATTCAAAGTGGCCAGGATCATACTGCGACACACAGAAGAGTTGTTGTTATCCAACTTCAGGCAAGCCAGCAGCTGATTTTGGTATTCATGGTCTTTGGCCTAACTACAAAGATGGAACTTATCCATCTAACTGTGACGCCACTAAACCATTCGATTCATCAACGGTAATTACATGCAACTTTTCTGTTGTTTTATTTTTGGACTAGCTTGATCTAAGTAACCCGGTTCGGATTTAGATAAAACCGGTTATTAACCTCAAAATAGAAACATAACCGGTTGTTTTGGTTATGTTTGGTACAGATATCGGATCTAATCAGCTCAATGAAGCGGAACTGGCCTACACTTGCTTGCCCAAGCGGCTCAGGAGAGGCGTTCTGGGAACACGAATGGGAGAAGCACGGTACTTGCTCCCAATCGGTTATCAACCAGCATGAGTATTTCCAAACCTCTCTTGGCCTTAAGCAGAAAACCAATCTTCTTGGAGCTCTTACTAAAGCCGGTACGCTTTTAATCTACTCCCCCTCTTTATTGATTGATTCGGTTCTTCCCGGTCCAATGATCTAATTAATACTGGTTTATTACGTATAGGGATTAATCCGGATGGGAACTCGTACAGTTTAGAGAGCATAAGAGGCTCGATCAAAGCGTCAACGGGCTTCACTCCTTGGATTGAGTGTAACAGAGATGGGTCTGGGAATAGCCAATTGTACCAAGTCTATCTATGTGTTGACCGGTCTGCTTCCGGTTTAATCGAATGCCCGGTTTTCCCTCATGGAAAATGTGGAGCCCAGATTGAATTCCCTTCTTTTTAATTATCTGTTTTTGTAATTTCTTAATGTATTGAATTGAGCCGATCTTTTCTTGATGAAGATCGGTTTCGTTAAATATAATTTATGCTGTAATAAACTTTTATGGAATTTGATTTCATTATGCTTAGTATTTATGGATTAATCTGTAGCTTATTTATTTATTATGGTTTATTTTAAACAAAAATACTAAAAGCATGATTTAGGTTAAAAAGATATTTGAACCCAAACAAAAAGAGTCCCGTGTTCCTTAAGCAACGGCCTATACCTTGCCCTTTATCTTCCTTTCCAAGTTAAAAGAGAAGTACTGAGGAAAACGTTTCAGCTCCTTCAGACACGACGACGTCGTTGTAACGCGTTAACTTTCTTCTTATCCAATGGTGATATCCCTATTCTCCTCTCTGCCTCTGGTTTTGATTGTAGCTACCAAGTTTTCTTTCTTCTTCTTCTTCCTCTCTCTCTCTCGAGATCCTTTATTAGATCTCCCTCATGGTTAGTATCCGCTTAGCGTTTGAATTTGCTTCTTTGGGTAAGTAAAAGTTTCCCATTTCATCTCTCTTTCATTTTCCTTCACCAACAAGTTAACGATTAGGGTTTACAAGAATCCTTCATAAAGATCGTTTTTTTTTTTGAAACTCAAAGTGATGTAAATGGAATCATGATGATCTGGTTGTGTGATA
The DNA here is from genome assembly GCF_000309985.2 of Brassica rapa. Classification (NCBI taxonomy): domain Eukaryota; kingdom Viridiplantae; phylum Streptophyta; class Magnoliopsida; order Brassicales; family Brassicaceae; genus Brassica; species Brassica rapa. Next base: position 24,910,989 of record NC_024796.2, read on the forward strand.
AATTAGTTTCTTTTACAAAGAAGAATAAAAGAACCATTGGATCCTACTGTAGGGTTTATGAATATTTAAGGTAACAGGATTGAAAGGGTAAAATTGAAGATAAAGAAGTTAGATAACACAAAAGGACGCCAAGCTACGTTTGGAAAAAGGAAAAACGGGATATTGAAAAAGGCTCATGAGTTATCTATTCTTTGTGACATTGATCTTCTTCTTCTTATGTTCTCTCCTAGTGGCAAACCTTCAATGTTGTGGTACACGAAGATAGCTCAGAGATTACTATTTTGGGTCAAGAAACCTTCTTCTTCTTATGTTCTCTCCTGGTGGCAAACCTTCAATGTTGTGGTACACGAAACAAGCTTATTTGATGAATTAACCACTAGCAACGGAGCTATGAAACCGCAAACAAACTCGCAGCAGCAGTTCTGTAACAATAGCATTTCCATATACAATCCAAATGTGCAGAATGGTCTGGAGTAATCACCACACGTTGCCTCCTTATTAGATAAAGATAGTATTTATCTAGGATATATGTTAGAGATAAATATGGATTCAGTTGTGATAAGCTTGACGTCCTATAAGTCAGCTATCGACACTTTGTATAAATACCTTTGACACACTCATCGCGGCTTCCAACGAGTCTAGTACGGTCCAAGGTACGCCATATCCACTTGATAATTTTGTATCTGACTTAAACTTCTCACCTGCGCATCAAGCTTTCTTAGCAGCAGTGACAAAAGAAGTCGAACCAAGGAACTTCAAGGAGGCAGTTCAGTATGAAATTTGGAGGAATTCAATGAAAAGTGAGATCAAAGCATTTGAAATAAATAAGACCTACAGCATTGTGGATTTGCCGCCTGGGAAGACTGCCATTGGGAATATGTGGATCTTTAAATATAAATACAATGCAGACGGAACTGTCGAGAGACCTAAGTCACGGTTGGTAGCATTGGGTAATCGACAGGTTGAGGGTGAAGACTATGATGAAACCTTTGCCCCAGTAGCCAAGATGACTACAATACGAGGATTGTTGCATGTTGTTGCCGGGAAAGGCTGGATAGTGCATCAAATGGATGTACATAATGCTTTTCTTCATGGAGATCTGCATGAAGAAGTCTATATAAAGTTACCCCAGGGTTTTCATCATCCTGATCCACGGAAGGTTTGTAGATTACATAAGGCTGTTTATGGTCTGAAACAAGCACCTAGATGTTGGTTTGCAAAGCTGACAAATGCGCTTAAGAAGTATGGGTTTCATCATTCTTATTCAGACTATTCATTGTTTACGTATGAGAAGAATGGTTTGGAGTTGAAGGTTCTGATATATGTCGACGACCTTATTGTGTGTGGCAATGATATGGAGTTGGTTACTAAATTTAAAGAGTATCTTGGACGTTGCTTTCATATGAAGGATCTAGGGAAGCTCAAGTATTTCCTAGGGATTGAAGTTGGAAGAGGAGAGGAAGGTTTTATGCTTACACAGCGTAAATATGTACTTGATATTATTGAAGAGACGGGTCTACTTGGTGCCAAACCAGCAGCTACACCAATGAAACAAAGACATCAGTTGGGGACTGACAAAAGTGCATTTCTGAAAGATGCAAGGAAGTATAGACGTTTGGTAGGACGCTTGATATACTTGACTGTGACAAGACCAGATCTTACCTATGCTGTCCATATCTTGTCGCAGTTCATGCAGACGCCGAGAGAGAATCAGTGGGAGGCTGCTTTGCGAGTGGTTCGATACTTAAAAGGGACGGTTGGTCAAGGAATTCTGCTGAGTTCTAGTTCTGATTTCAGCATCTCGGTGTATTGCGATGCTGACTGGAACTCGTGTCCTACTAGCCGCAGATCAGTAAGTTCTTTTGTTACTCTTGTTGGAGGGTCTCCTATCTCTTGGAAGACTGAAAAACAAGATGTGGTGTCGCATTCTTCAGCCGAATCCGAATATAGATCCATGTCTGAGGCAACGAGAGAGATCAAATGGCTTGTAAGGTTGGCAAAAGACTTGGGTTTTGAACCTAAAGGAGCTGTTAAGCTGTATTGTGACAGCAAATCCGCCATATATATAGCAGCTAATCCGGTGTTCCATGAGCGAACCAAACACTTTGAATCTGATTGTCATAACATCAGGAATGCGATAAAGGCTGGCCTAATCTCTACAGTTCATGTTCGCACCAATGAGCAGCTAGCGGATGTACTAACCAAAGCATTTGGGAGAGTTCAGTTTGAGAATCTATTGTTCAAGTTGGGTGTTCGAAATCTTCACACTTCCAACTTGAGGGGGAGTATTAGATAAAGATAGTATTTATCTAGGATATATGTTAGAGATAAATATGGATTCAGTTGTGATAAGCTTGACGTCCTATAAGTCAGCTATCGACACTTTGTATAAATACCTTTGTAAAGTCATGAATAAGATCAACACGTTTACTAATATTCACACTCCTCCTCCGGTTTATAACTTTCCAATGAACCACAGAGACTCTCATATGAATGGATTCTTTGAAGCACCTTTACGTGGCCATCTTCTGCTTACATAAACAACAACAATCATGCAAGGCAGAGCAGGGCCTAGAATTTTTAAGGCTAGAAGCCCAAAAAGAAAAAGTGGCCGAAAATAAAATAATGTAGGTAGGGAGTTAATGAACTGTGGCTATTAAACCACTACACTAAAGACACACTTATGGGAATTTGTGGCCGGTTATATTGATATTATTTGGCGGCCGGAAGCCCATGCTTCTTTAGCTTGGGCCCAGGGCCCAGGGCCGGCTCTGATGCAAGTTTGGTTCTAGCAGCAGCTCCTTGCCTTGCTTAGTCTCCATTTTAAATTTTTTTATGTTCTACTAACATCATCAAAATTAAAAATTTCTCAGTGGTATGGTCCCTTTTTGTTTTGTTACAATCCTAGTCTACAGAAGTTCATGTCTTTTGAGTGTTTTTAGGTTTCTGGAACACAAATTATGGGACGTTCAGCGCATCTCCATCTGATGCTATCCTCAGTAACAACAGCCAAGTTTAAAATTAATGTAGTTGCCTCAACATCAACAGCAACTACTTGGCACAACAAGTAAATAGCAACAACAGCTCACAGGTAATCTTCTATGCAAGGATTGGGTCAGGTGTTGGTTGTCATTCATAGTTCTTCACTTGCCTTATTTTATTATTTTGAATATTTCATAAACTTTGTATATAGTCAGCGACTCAGATGCCATCACTAGACGATTTGCATGGGCAAAGCTCAGCAGAAGTTTTGGACGGTAAATTCTTGTTCTAGCTTCAAACACGTTATCATCTCTTCTAGATATGGAATTTCACATACTTATATACTGGCTATGAGAGAAAGATGTATATTCTGTGAAACAAAAAGGATCATACCATTTGTTAATTGTTTGAATCGTCGTCATGCAGTACAGGCCCTGGTCCTGAGAAAGCCCAAAAAAATGGACCGGAAGCACAAAAGAATTTGATACCTTGTAAAAAAGATAATTGTTCAAAAATGAAGCTTGAGAGCATTCGAACTTAATACTTTAAGATGATCACCCTATAAGAAATGCTTATATATTTTCACAGGGCCAGCCGCTATTATGCAGTAGTTATTTCCATGATTGAAGGTAATTATAACTTGGGCTTGTAATTGGACCTTCGAGGACAGGCCTATTTTGCAACTTGTGGTTATAATGTAACAATATCTCAACGTCAAATAACATATATGTGATGATGATATTATTGATACACTCGACCGATTTTCTTTTGTTCTGTACTTCGCTACTTTGTAACTCTGTTTTACAACGTGTGGCCTCAAACTCGAAGCAGAGATCGGACGGTGCAGAATTGATATAGTTCTGACAGACTCTCCGATGACCGACACGTATTAACGACGTGGACATCTTGACGCCGTTGATGGGCACAAGACAAAACGTAGACGCGTTTCTATTGTACAACACGGGACTCGAGACAGCGACGTATCAATCAAGTTTACATGTTTCTAAACTTTAAACAGAGGAGCTCCAAAACTGCGACTCGGAGGCTATTGAATTTTCTGACAGTTTGTTATGTTTTTGCCAACTATTCCAAAATTTATTTGTACTAGTTAGTTTTTTTTTGGAACAACAATTTATTATACATGTACAACTATTTCATTTTGTGCTAATATTTGAAACTAAATTTCGTTTTTTTAATATACTTGAAGAGCAAAGATTCAGTCATTTTACTTGGATTTTGAATTTTAAATCACAGTCACTTTAATGTGATGAACATGGTAGAAGTTAAAATAATGTAGGTAGTGATGGGCATATGATGAGAACGAGATTGGCCACAACTATTAAATGCCAATATTAAAAGAAAACAGAGAAAGTCTCCGGTGAAGATTCTGACAAATAGAGACGTTTAGATTCTCTTGTCTCTCTTCTCTATAATACTATTGTCATGATGTAAATGCAACACAAAGAAGAAAAAGCTTGGAAATGAAACGGGACAGATAGAGAAAGGAGACAAAGCAAAAGCTATGAGATGTCTCTTTAGCTTCAAATGTTAAAAACTCGAATATGGAATGCAGCTTTGCAGCATCCTCAACCTATCATTTCATACATAACAAGACACATTTATCATAGTGCATGAAAATTATTGAAGAACCTCTCCACGCCATTAGGTTTTCTAAAAATACTAAAACATGGTTTTTTTTTTGTTTATCAGATTTGTTGGGTCACCTTTGTTAAATTTTCAATATTTCTATACATTTTGTTTTTTGGTAAAAAATATTTCTATACATATTTACAACATATAAATGGTTTAAAGTTTAAACTAAACTGTAATCGTTTCTAATGTCGTATGATCAACTAAACGGATAAAAACTACACAAGTTTAAGTTGTAAGAGTTTTGTAGGATTATTTGATAAAAAAAAGAAAAGAGTTTTGTAGGATTATTTATAAGGTACAACCACATGAGCGTTTGATTTCATTTTCTTTGCTTTTGGAATGATATTGATTCTCTCACCTATAATTTTCAACATAGGCCATACTTTCTAGAGTTAATTAAATTCAAGAGTTCTGTTCTTCAAAGGAAAACTACGGGAAAACGGCTTATTCATGCCCGAACTAGGGGTTGCTGAAAGAGTATATACCTCAACTTTTACTGCAAGTCGAAACATACCTACACTAATCAAAAATTTAAAATTCATGCCTGAACTATGGGTTGATAAAAAAATACATATTCCAACTCTTATTGCATGCCAACACATACCTTAACTAATCAACGCTAATTTCAATCTATACTATTATTTTTGAAATAATTTTATAGCAACGGAGCTCTCACGTTAAAAAACAGAGTGGCTAAAGTTTATGTTATCCTTAATGAATTTTTATATATATTCTATTATATAATAAAAAAAAATTTATATTAAAAATCTTATATATTTTTAAAAAATTATGATGATTCTTATATATTGTGTTGTTATCTTAAAATAATAGTTTACTATTGTAAAAGAAAAAAAAATTAAGAGACATGATTTTTGCAATATTATATTTTCTTAAAAATATAGGATAATTCTTATATATTGTGTTGTTATCTTGAAATAATATTTTACTATTTTGAAAGTTAAAATTTAAGATAAAAATAATATCTAAGTAAATATTAATGGAGCAATATATTTGTATAAGGATATTTTCTAAGAAGTGATTTTAAGATATATTTGTATATATAAGAATTATCTTTTTTTTTAAATATAATATTGTAAAAAATCACTTCTTTTAATTTTTTTACTTTTATAATAGTAAAATTTTATTTTAAGATAACAACATAATATATAAGAATCATCATAATTATTTTTAAAAAATATATAAGATTTTTAAAATAAAATTCATTTTATTTAAAAATTCATTAAGGGTAACATAGAATTTAGCCAATCTAATTTTTAACGTGAGAACTATTGCAAAAATTACTTCGCAAATAAAATTCATTTTATTATATAATAGAATATATATAAAAATTTATTAGGGGTAACATAGATTTTAGCTACTCTAATTTTTAACGTGAGAGCTCCGTTGCGAAAATTTACTTCGCAAATAATAGTATAGATTGAAATTAGCGTTGACTTCTAAAGACTAGGCATAAATTTCAAATTTTTGATTAGTTAAGGTATGTTTTGGCATGCAATAAGAGTTGGGGTATGTATTTTTTTATCGATCCATAATTCAGGCATGAATTTTAAATTTTTGATTAGTGTAGGTATGTTTTGACTTGCAGTAAAAGTTGAGGTATGTATTTTCTCAGCAATTTCTAGTTCGGGCATGAATAAGCCGTTTTCCCGGAAAACTACTGAACAATAAAATCAAACGAAACACATGAAAGTTCATACTCAATTAAGAAAACAGTTATCAAGCTGATATACACAGCATTTTCATTACAATTTCATAACATAAAAAACGACTCAAAAGAAAGAAAGAAAACACATGGCGGGTGGTGAATTACCATCTCTGCCCTACCCCGCTTCTGCTTTTTAACCGGTTTAAACCAAAAGACAGAAGCTTGAAAAAAAAGACAATAAAAAGTGATAAAACAAAGGAAACCATTGGTGAAACATAGAGGTCCCTGTGCTAAAAGATGCACACCACTCTACAAGATACTCACTTACTATAAACCCTAACCCTTAAAATGACTAAAAGGGCCCTTAAAATAAGCCATTTTCTCCATTTTACCCTCAGAGTTGAAAAAAGTTTATTGGCTCTCAAATTAAAACCCTAAAAAGCCATAAACCCTCTTTTCTCTCTCTCTCTCTCTCCTCCACACTACCACAAACCCTAAACTATATAAACCGAAGTTGACACAACTTCAACGGAACTGACGGCCGGTGAAGGTTTGTCCGAAGGACCAACTAGCAGGAGCAACGTTGTTAGAGACAACGATTCGACCATCACTAGCAGTAACCTTGAAGGACAAAGCCTGACCATTCAAAAGATTGTTGCTTTGCCAGTTTTGCCCCCAGTTCCTTGACATTTGCTGCCACCTTGTTCTTGAACCTTTAACCGCAACAGAGTGAACATCCCCGGCGCCACCAACATTGGTAACCAAGACAAGGTTAAAGTAAGAGTGACCGTTGATTGTGAATCTTATGCCTCCCCTTCTCTTACACGGAACCCTACAAATTAAAAAAAAATACAATTAGATAACATGCAACATAAATAACATGATTTAGGAAGACCAGATATTAAATTGCATAAAGTTTGGAACTTTTAAACAGAAACAGAGTTACACATCAAAATTATAAATACCCATTACAAAAAAATATATCAAATTAAGTTTAAAAATGGTGTTACCTTCGGTAAGAAACAGGGACAACACCAGCTTTGTATTGAGCAATGCGTTGGAAGATAGGCTGAGAGAGATCAAAGTGGTGTAGTGGAGGGTTACACCAACCACCTGCGGTATTAGGCAGAGCGTTGTTGGGAGGACAGAAGTTGGTGGCTGTGACCACAATAGCACCAGGTAAACACCACGCGCCGTCGCTCTGGCACCGGATCTCGAAACACGCGCCGCAGCTAAGACCGTTGTTGAACAGTGCGGTACTTAATGCTGCAGTGTTGGTCCCGTATCCTTGGCTGTAAAGATTACCGTACCCACACGCTCCACCTGGTGACAACAGAGACATTTCATTTAAAAACATTGAAATGATTTTTTTTGGAGAGAAGGTAACTTTGTTGACACACTTACCCATTGTTCCTGAAGCATCACTCCCACCATAGAAAGTTGCATGTGCGTTGACCCACCCAGCATCGTATCCATGAACAGAGGATGCCATTGCAGCAAAACCCAACAGGAAAACCCCCAAAAGACCCATTATTCTCCTGCAGTTGGAATATTATGAAACAAAATTAGTACTCAATACATTACTAGCAAGTTGTAAGAAAAATGGTTGGATGAGAGAGAGATGTTTACATGAACATTCTGTTAGAGAAAATGCAGAGCTTTTTGGAGAAGTGAGAAAATGGAATGTGAAGGAGAGAGATAGCTGCTTTGATGGGAGTGAAGAAGAAGGTTGATGGTTGGAGTTTAATTTATAGAATGTTTGACCCTTCATGCACTGCTTTAATTACCTTCTCAACTTTTTTTACCGGTAATAATTTAACCTTATTGACCGTGACTTTCTTCCTAGGTTCTTCTCTTAATTATATAAACACGCAAAAAAATATTGTTACAAATATTAAAAAGGTTGCTTTTTAAAATATTTTAATAGTGAAATTAAAAACTTACTCCCTCCGTTTTTTTATATATGACATTTTAGAGAAATTTTTTTGTTCCAAATTATTTGACGTTTTCAATTTTCTATGTAAAATTTATTAATAATTAATGCTAGATAACCAATGATATTATAGTTTCTATTTTATTATTGGTTAAATTGTGGTTAGGTAAACAATTAATAATATTTTTGTTTAGAAATTAAATGTTTCTTAATCTATGTGCACAATCCTAAAACGTCATATATAAAAAAACGGAGGGAGTATTATTGTTAGTTACATTCGTTCCAGCAGTGCCCTACTTAGTTTCATTTTGCGACATTTACATGTGGGCAACACTTGGAGACTTTTTTTTGTTCTGCAACTAAGTTTAAAAATAAAATTTTGACACTAAAACGTTTTTTTTTACCAATACTTGATTTTTACAAAGGTTCGGGATTCTCAACCTAAAGCAACAAGAAAAAAAAACAGGATTCTTTTCTTTCTTGTGATGATATCTGTAGAGTTTTTTTTTTGTGGTGATTTTTTTCCTCCAAAATCGCATGCAAGCTTTTGAAATAAGGGAAATTGCATCCTATAGCTAACAAAAAATTTATAATTTACTATCTAACTATTATACCTAATCTGCTAGAGTACACGGTGTATATTATATAATAATACACTTTTACCCTTCTATGTAACCGAAGAAACCTGCTACTAAATATATATTAAATAATTATCTAAAAATTATAATTAACAAATTTCTTACTAAGTCGTGGTTTACCTTCTATTCACATATTATCATTTTCTTCTTCATATCTGGAAACCTCTCAACAATGGCTACTATGGTAACAATACCCAAATAAGATGAAGCAAAGACAACGAAAAAGACTCGGACAGCTATACAAACGCGATGTCTCTAGATTGTAGAATCGAGAGGGGTGGAAACAAAACATAATAGAGGAGAATCATTATGTCTGGAAAAAAGTATGAGGTGAAGAAGATGAAGTTGCAGACTATACTATATTCGGCGGAATTATAGTATAGTATGTATTCTTTATTGCGGTTATTTATATAAGATTACTATACTATTAGATATAGTGGTCTATTCTTTACGTTTCTCTATATTATTTTCTTTATTTATGATTGTTTGCAATATAAATTTAATTTCATCCGAGTGTTTCACAAATGTTAGGATCATGTCGAGTTCAAAGATGTTATTTTCATCAATAAATGCTCTTATTTATTTTTATATTATTTTACATATGATGCTCAATTAATGTAAATAGAACATACATTTATATACTATTTTATATAAGATCCATACTATGTATTATTTACTGAACAAGTAAATGTGATTTCAATTTTAATTTATAGATTGTATTTGGGTTTATAGGATCCTACTTAGGGTTTAGATTTACTAAGTAGAAATTTAGGTATAGGAAGATTCGGTAGTTCATTATTTACGTATGTTGTGTTATATCTATATTATATTTTCATTATCTATATGATTATGTTCTATTTGAAGTTACTTACTATATTGTATATTTGTTTTCCTTTCTGTTTGACAAATGTGTTGTTTTTTTTTTGCATATGGTGAATAAATTGATGACGTAACTATGCATGTGACGTAAATGGAATATACCTCTCTTAGAAATATTCTGTTTTTATCCATTTATTTTACATGTCAATTAAATGTGCGGTAACTATGCATGTGATGTGATGTAAGTGACTTCATGTGATTTCATTATTAATGGTGATCATTAACGCATGTTTCTCTCTTCTCATCGACGTTACTTTTCTTCTTAACCGGGTACCTGCAAGTAAAGAGGGTATAACCGACAAAACTTTAGCATAAATGTTAGTTTATTAAATAGGTCAAAATCAATGTCATATGCTTAATTTCCATTTTTGTTTTGTATATTGAGCAAATTCTCCCTTGAAATAAAGTCAGGAGACTCGCATAAATGAATTTTGGAGGAATAGAAAGCACATGGGTGGGAGACTTGCAGGCGGTTTTGGTGGTTAGAACTTTGGACGCGTGTGGTTCTTCTTCTGCACTTTTCTTCTTTAGTATCTTTATGGGCCAACTCTCCTTTTTTCTCTCCTTCTTTAATAGCAAGACATATTATCATTTTATTTAAGGTGAAAACAATAATTTATTAAGGTTCTTTATGTCAATTATTATCTGATAAGAAACACAGATAGTTTCACTTAACGAAATAAAAAAAAGTTGTATATGTTCTCTATTTTCTTTTTGAGAAAGCATATGTTCTCTATTTGTGAGAGTGGAATGCATCTTTAGAACTTCTAAATTAGAGGTAACAAATAAAGTGGGATGTTTTTTTTTATAATTTGGATCCCTTATCCTTCCAAGTCAAAAAGATTGTTTAGTACTAAAAAGTTAAGAACTCTTGGGTTTTCCTTTTTTTTCAAGGAAACACGCGACATTCTCTCTCCAGCTTATCTCTTGAAGACGACTTTCTGAGATCTGATTCCCCCGGAGCTCGGACGGCGCGTGACGGCGCGTACCGGCGTCCGGAGGGCCCTCCTTCTATTTCCCTTCTCGTTTTGCTGCCGCCGCTTCACCAGTCTTCTTACCTTCGATATGTACGGAGTCGTGGGCTAGGGTTTGACGCCAGTGAGTGCTCCGCTGCAGAGGCGCTTCTTCTCTGGTGGTCTCTCCGTCTCTCTGTGGCTTCGGCGAGTGGGTTAAGAGGTTGGTGGTGGCTGTAGTCGGTTTTTTGGGTTGAATCGAGATCGATTTTTCACGGTTCGATCTCGTCTAGCTTTCCTTTGTCTTCGAGTGGGAGGGTCGGCGTGGCTTCTACGGGTCAATGTCGGTTCGCCGCTACAGGTCCAAGGGGTCGCTCGGCTTGGGATCGAGTTTCTCGGCTCTCGTTGTTTCGTGAGCTCGGGTTCTCTTTCTATTGGTGTGGTGTGTGCCGGTGGATCCTTCTACCACGGCGGCGGGTTGTGGGTTTGAACACGCAGTAGGGATGGTGCTCAAGCTCAGTGGCTGGCTCGCGCAAGGTCTAGCTCGTGGTTTAAAGGATGGTCGTCTATGCCGTCTCAGTGGCCGTGTGTTCTTCCTCCTCACCTCGAACCTCCTCTTCGCGGTTCATGATCTGTTTTCCCGGCTTGATTCTATCCGAAGTCGGCACGTCTTGTAGTGTTGTCGAATTCAGTGGGTTTCGGTTGGGAATTAGCCTTGTTCTTCATTTCATGCTTGCTGGTGCAAGCGATGGCTTTAGCAGCTCCAGTTTCAGTTCGTCGGTTCTCGATGGCTACAGACGTGTGATGGTTCTCGTGTTTTTGACTGTCACAGCTTGCGTTCGGTCTTCGCTCACATCCCAGCACTACATGGGCTTACTTGAGCTTCTTGTGGTGGTGAGGGAGGCAATTGTGTGCAGGTTGGGCTCAGATTATGGAGTACAGAGGTTGCAGCCTGTTTTCCTCGGATCGGCACCATGTACAGGTCGCATCCGGGCAAAATAAAAGCTCGATTTGGTTGTTGAAGCTGTGTTAGGTCGCTGCTGTTGCTGTTTGTTTTGTGGTCAGGTGATTGACGCTATCGGCGAGCTGTTCTTAGGTGGGTCATTATCTTTAAGAGCGGATTCATCGGGGAGTCCAAAATTATCGGGTTCCGGCTCTCGGTTGAACTTGGTTCATCTTTTTGCGGCAAGTTGTTGGTGTGAATTAGTCGACTCCGGGACTGCAGTTGTGGTAGTGTGTTTGTCTGGCTTTTGCTTCTAAATTGAGTCGTTGTTTAGTTTTTCTTGTTTTCTGCTTCGTGTTATTCTCTGTAATTCTGTCAAAAACGAAAATTGGTAATAATATCTTGAGAAATTGGGACTCCTATACAAGCATAACCGCCTAATTTGCAGATATGGAAAAGTGTATTTTTCATCGACACGCGCTTGATTTTATGACCATTCTGCCCCTACGGAGAAAGTTAAAAAAAAACTTGTTTCTTTCTCTCTCTCTCTATCTTTTCACAAAAACCTCCGACTCTAGATCTCTAGGTCATACGCCGGAGTTCCGAGAGCTCAGTCTCCCCATCTTCCAAGGCATAATCAAATGTGCCCCAGATGGTTACGAAACAGAGCTCCAATTAATCTACAAACAGTTCAAAGCCTCCGTCGATCTCTTCCGACAGCAACTGCTCTCAGCATCTCTTCCGTCGGAGGCATCGGTTCCGACCCTTCTGTTGCCAAAGACCTCGCAATATAGCCATGCTCCTAGCTCACATCACTCGGTTATTTCCTCTTTCTCTCGCTCTTGAACCTAGAAATCGAAGCCTTTAAGAAAAGTAAAATCTTTCATTCTTTGATTCGTCTATGGAAAACGAACAAACAAAAAAAAAGTAATTTTGAAGAAGAGGAAAGAGTAAAGCTTTGATTTTGAATTTGCTCAAGGGGAGAAGAGAAGTTGGTCTCTTGTGTTCTTCCGTCGAAGCTTTGATCTGAGTTAGTGCAGATTCGGTTTGGATTAGATTGTGAAGGAAACAGAGTATTACAGAGTCTGAGATCAAGAGAGCTTACTACATCAAGGTTTGAATTTTATCTTTGGGTTTCTGGTTTTTCTGTTTTCGTTGTTCTCATAAATCTGGCAAGAGACTTTTTTTTTTTTTTTTGCTGAATTTGGGAGAAATGGCAATTCGATTAGTCAAGAGTTGAGATTAAAGTTTGAAACTCGATGTGAACAAGTATAGTGATTGTTGGCTCTTTTGTTTAATTTCTTACACAGGCACGCCAAGTTCATCCAGATAAGAACCCTAATGATCCTCAAGCTGCACACAGTTTCCAGGTAAGTTCAGTTTTCTAATTTTTTTTAGAAAAACAATTTCTGATTGTATAACCTCTGATTGCTTTTTGTAGTTTGACTTGTATAATCTGTAGAATATTTGGCTTCTGATTTGCTAGTTACACTAATGGTGGTTAACAATGTTCTGGATTTTTAATTTGCTGTTTTGTTTCTCTTCTTTAGAGAGGAGATTAAACGGAGAGGACTAATAAGGAAGAGTCTGCTGCTGATGAGAAAAATGTGTTTCTTTTACCGGAGTTTGAAGATGAGATCAAGAAGTCAGATTTATTGGTGCAGATGATGAATGTGAAACGCCGAAGTCAGATTATTTATCTTTACAATGTTATATCCGGCTAACAAGCGATTCCTTAGAGAGCTAATTTTATGTTTGGCCCTACACAAATTTAATTATATGTGATGTTATTGGTTATAGAGTTAATTTTATATTTAGCCAACACCATGGCGATTAGTCACTAAAATAACCATACATACTATACTATAGATATTGTTTTTATATACCAGTAAATCGTCCTATTAGATTACTATGTTTAGCCGTACACAAATTTATAGAGCTAATTTTATGTTTAGCCATACACAAATTTAATTATATATGATGTTATTGGTTATAGAGTTAATTTTATGTTTAGCCAACACCATGGCGATTAGTCACTAAAATAACCATACATACTAAACTATAGATATTATTTTTATATACCAGTAAATCTCCCTATTAGATTACTATGTTTAGCCGTACATAAATTTATAGAGCTAATTTTATGTTTAGCCGTACACAAATTTAATTATATGTGATGTTATTGGTTATAGAGTTAATTTTATGTTTAGCCAACACCATGGCGATTAGTCACTAAAATAACCATACATACTATACTATAGATATTGTTTTTATATACCAGTAAATCTCCCTATAAGCTAACATGTAAAATATCCCGATATATCGGAATATAACCATTTACTAATTAATATAACCATTAATGAATCTAGTAATTTTAAATCTAAATATCAACTAACATGTAAAATATCCAGATAAATCGGAATATAACCATCTAATTTACAAAGGATCTAAACAAGTCACATTATAACCGACTAACATAAATATCAACTATATGAATTGTACCTATGTGAGTAAATCTAACATTATCCAAAAAAAAAGATGAACACAAAAACTTATATCTATTAGCTGGCTAAACTAATTTATGGCCTAGCAACGAACCTAGGTTGAAGACATGCATTCTTCTTCTTCTTGATTCAGTCCTGTGGTGGTGGCTCTGGCTCGCCTTAGTTGACTCTTTGGTCACTGTTTGCCTCCGGTTACAGTAGTCCAATTACCCCTTCATAAGAACCATCGCCGCCACTTACTCCGGTTTATAGTCTCCACCGCTAACTCCGGTTTCCAGAACCTTGCAGAGTTGGCCACCAGCAGCATAGTATCCGTAATCATGCGTACACACACCACTAGGTTGAATTAGTAAACACACGAAACAACTTTGCCGAGCAATCAAAACACCAGATCGAGAATAATCTAGAAATCTCAGTGACTAATACATCTTTTTACAAAATAATTGAAAGTTCAAAACTTTACAATGGGGATGGCTGAAAGTGTGGAAAACCAGTGGATTAGAGCCATCTGCCACAGGAGGAACACATGTCGAGAAGGTTATCAGAAAGATTTCTCTGGTGGTGGTGCACCACCGTGTTTCCAGATTTATGTCTTCCGTTCATCGCCTCTCCACTCTTAATTTTAGTTTTAGTTTTTTTAACTCGAATCAAAGCTCCAAACAGATTTTTTTAGTTGGATCTATCTTAAGGATCTTAACTAAAGTTTGTTTTTTTTTATTTCTCCGGCGTCTCCTTCTCTCTCTTTTGACACATAAAATTAAAATTAAAAGGCAGAGTAATAAACGAAAAATATTGATAGTTGTTTCTCTCTCTCTTTCTAGATTGATAGGGTTAAAAATGTCATTTTGACTCTAAACGGGTTGGGCTGAATCATGTTTTATTAACTTTTTCCATAGCTGCAAATTATTAAGTTATGCTGTATTTTTGATGCAAATCGCTCTAATATCTTTATATTTTACCAAAAAAAAAAGTTAAGAACTCTTGTTTTGCTTCATATTTGTTTGAATGCATGCGTATTGGTTTTTCCACTTAGAAATAAAAGAAGAGGACAAATTTTACTCGTACCAAATTTTCGTTTAGCTTACTGTAATTTTTCCTTCTTAATTGTTTTTACTCTAAACATTGACCAGTAATACCCAGAAATTATCGTGTAAGCTTCCAATATAGTATATATCAGTTTCGTATACGAGAACTTGCATAAACATAATAACAATATTATGTCAAACAAAAAGTTATATACTGATAAGAGAACTTACAAATTTTAGGCTCGGATAATTGATAGTACTACGATTATTTTTGACAAAATAAATAGATTGTTAGGGCATCTTCATCCCTACTTTATTTTTTTTTTAAAATAGAGTAAAAGTGAATATGAAGTAAGGAATGCTCTAATCCAACTTCGTATCTCACTCCATAATGAAATTTTCTCTATAAATGAAATAATCTATTTTTTGTTTGTTCATCACTCCATTATGGAGTAGAAAATAAAGTAGAGTTATAACAATTTTATTTTATTTTTATTTTTACTCTATTTTAAAAGAAATGCTCTTAGTATCATTCACCAGCATATTATCTATTCGTACATTCGGAAAACCAGCACGGTTGGGTCTCCAAATTCGAGAATAATTGACACCTATCGCATAAAAGCATGCACATCATTTAAAATATTATCAATCGTATCTTTTCCAATGCTGCGTTGCGATTAACGACGATACCTACTATGATTTGCTGTCTGGAGCCTAGTCATTAACACCGTGATCTTTTGGAGTAATATTTCTATATACATTTATGAAGTTAAGAACCATAATCACTATTTCCAATGTGGTCAAAACATTTTTACAGAGAAAATATAATTTAATTCATACTTCACTCATAAATAAAATGTCTAAAAAATTAGCTTCCTCAAAAAGCTGATAAACTTCGTTGCTGTAATGTCTTTTGCAGAATTTGCAGTCTTCAGTTCTTAAATTTTAATTTTCTTACAAAAGTATTTTTAAAATACATAATATATAACACCATGATTTTCCTGACATTTGGTGTTTTTTTAACCGTTGGTCCAATTATGTTTTGATTCTGTTTTTTTTTTTGTTGAGCAAATGCTTTGATTGTGAAGCTGCTATACCACAACTAAAGTCTAAAGTTTCATATCTTTGTTTTTTTTTTTAATTTTTAATATGGTAAATTAACTAATCACTAAAGTAAAAACGTTTAAATTATGTTATCAGTCAAACGACCACTAACCGCTCAACCACATTCAAGATTTCCAAAGGCAGCCTTTTGCTATTCCTCTTCTTTTGAGGTATTTGTCTACAACTTTATTAGAACTCATATACACCGTTGATTTATTAAAGCTTTCAACGGCCAACATTGGACGCATGTCTACTGTGGTTATCTGGCGCAAATTCGTGTATCTACCAAACTGCCATTACCTTGTATTCAGCCTAATTTAGAGTCCGAATGGTGATTGCGGCTTGAGTGGTGCGGGACAAATGATTCAACTACGGTACAGTTTAAACAGTTATAAAAATATATAGATATATATTATATATAGAGATTTTTGTTACTGTTAACTGCGGGGTAGAGCGGGACGATGGTCACCATTCGAAGCCTTAATACATCTTACAAGACTTTGTTTTCCTTAAGAGCACATTACTGATGGTATTTTTAAACTGAGTTTCTTACATATATTGTTATATTACTCTCTCTCTCCCTTCTAAATTATTACATATTTTAAAATTTTTACATATTTTAATAAAATACATTAAATTTACATAATTATTTTATAATTTTTTTCATAATTTTAAGTCAATAAAAAACTAATAAGTGCAGTTAAGTTTTTTTTTTTAAGTTTGCAATTAGTTAATAAAACATGCATTGAAAATGCAAAAATAATGAAACAAAATTTTTCTATAGAATATGTAACTTTATGAAACGGAGAGAATAATATCTAAATATAATTTGATTATGTAATTTAAATTTATTGTGTTAAAACTTAAAACAAATTCAACCATTTAGACCATCTGCAACCACTACACTATTTTAGTGTGATTTTAGCTCTAAATTTCTTTTCATCTCCAAAGACAACACTAAATATCACACTAAAAAGAATATTCTCCACTATTATATTATTAAATAAAAAATTCTCTCAAATATTAAATATTATTGATAATACTTATTATTCATATAAGATACACAAGTAATAATTTTTAATAAACACTAGACTAACAAATTTAAAACATAATTATAATTATTGAATAATACTTTTGAAATACATATGAAATTAAAATAACTAAAAACATACAAACGAAAATACATACGAAATTAAAATAACTTAAAACATACAAACGAAAATACATTACATAAAAAACATTACATCTTTCTAATTATTAGAATTACCATATTCACCCCCACAAATGTTCGATTAGTGCATCTCGACGTTTAATATGAGCATCTCGGTCTTTGATTCTATTGTGCCGAGCTAAAAATTCTTGAAATCGAGCATCATCAACACTTGTCATCTCAACTTCCCCATTTGGAACTTTACCTTGTTCTTCAAGTGTTGCATCAATATCACGTTCATCCTCGATGATCATATTATGTATTATAATATATTTATCATTATATCATGTAATCCCCTATATATTAATTGATGAACATTTGAAAAGATGTAATCTCAATTTTGTAATAATTAAAAAAGACCATTTTCTTATGTGTCAATCAATTAGGTAGTTAATTAGTCATACGTGTCAGCCTCACATTAAAATTGAAAAACATGTTGGTCCAATTTGATTTTTAGATCTCACTAGAAACATTTAATACCAACTATATGATATCAATATGATATTAACTAAAGAAAGGTTGTTATTTATTATATATTATTTCCTTAAATAAAACCTACGGAATTACCTAATGTGATTATGATTTTTTTGTTTTGTCATCCACTTTACAGACTCATATGGACATATTAATAAACTAATTGTATGATATATATAGTAATTAATAATTTTAAATAATGAAGATTTGCTAATAATATGTATGATTTCTATCATTTTTGTTTAATTCTTTACTATTAAAATAAATTACACAATTACAGTAATCATATACTAAAAATTTAGATTTTTTTCTATATGTTTGTATTTTGAATTTTTCAAAACGAGTATAAATTACTAAAACTGTTAAAAGTCTCACATAAACTTTTGTGATCAATGTTTAAATTATTTTCTATAATAAGATACTGTGATAATAAAATAATATAAATAAGTAATTTTATTTTAATAGGTGTTTATGTTAATATATATATATATATATATACTATATATATATACTTCATATCGTTTAAATTTAATTTATTTATCATATACGATAGATAAGATTGATTATTTTGAATTATTTATTCTAAAATGATTGCGAATAAACAAAAGCGATCATTTGATTTACATGTGCAAGCTAATTTATTACATAATAGTAACTAATTTCTTAGTTATTTAATATATAATTAT
This sequence comes from Brassica rapa, assembly GCF_000309985.2. Lineage (NCBI taxonomy): Eukaryota > Viridiplantae > Streptophyta > Magnoliopsida > Brassicales > Brassicaceae > Brassica > Brassica rapa. The sequence goes on from NC_024796.2 coordinate 24,929,639, forward strand.
TATTTTATTATTTCATAATATGCAGAAAAATATAAAGTAAGTATTTATTCTGTACAAGGCGCAGATCTTAACCTAAATATGTATCTTTTTAATAATTTTGAATCTTAAACATTTTCTAAATCTTAGTCCAAAATAAAAGAAAGAAATGAGAATAAACTCAAAATCAATATTTATATCGAGTAATAACCTAAATGATACAAAAATGAGAAAACTATCAAAGATAGATAGGATTGACACGTGAACGTAAACTTTTCATAACCATAATTATCATTTAAATTGCTAAATCATGATATAAAACCGAGTTGACATAGTTTTATTGTAACCAAATAGTACGCATGAGATTCTTCAGCCTAAACGTTAGGTTTTTATGCGATAAATAATTTTTTAACCTAAAATATTTTTAATAATGAGATCAGTTCATTAGTAAACAAATTATGTAATTAACAAAAAAGTTTTAAAAAATTGTTTAAGAGCTAAATATATTAATTTGATCAATAACATAATATTTTTTCTATACGATATTTCTTAAATAATTTTCATATAAATTTATCCTGAGTAGGTCTTATCCTAGTACATTTTTATTCCACATGCGTGATTGTCCTGCCACAATTGCAAATCTTGACTGCAATACTCCAAATGCATGTTCAACGTCTTTCCTACAAGCTTCTTGTTTCATTGCGAATAATTTTTTGGAACCACGCAGATCGTGAATTGTTTGGACGAGAATGGACCATTTTGGATTTATACTTCTCAAAGCTATAACTAAAGGTAATTCTGAACGAAATGAAATTCAAAGGCATAAGGTCGAGGTAGCAAAAATGAAAGAAGATAATAAAATATTATTCGCAGATTTGAATTCTATAACTAATCATGTGTCTCATGCTTATATCGAAAGTCGAAAAAAAAAATTAAGAAAACAAGCTCAAACAAGTCAATCTAACGAACATGAAGAAGGTGTCCAATACCAATATCATGGATCACAATATCAAACATGACAATATTAAGGAGATCAAGCTGAAAATCAAATGTCACCAAATGACCAAGAAGATTATATCCCATATTATAATTATCTTGATAAAGCTGATAAAGAAATTTCGGGAACATTAGATTATTCTGTTACTCTATCTGATCTTTTCCAGTTTTTTTTTTGCAATTTGTTTTTTAGTTCTGCAGATTTTTTTTCTTGTATGCATTTTTTATGTTTGTTTGGTGTTTATTTGGGTAATTTTATGTATTTTAAATAAATTTTATGTATTTTAATTCTATTTAAATATTTCATTAATTAATAATTATATTTACTAAAATTTAGAAATCACGTAAAAATTTATGATAAATAAAAATTTAATATCATAATTACATAAGTGGATTTTATTTGTTATTTTTTAGAAGTAAATATAACTAATTAAGTTACTTAAACAATAAAAGAAAAAAATGTATCCCCTCGTTACAGTCCTCCATTATATTTAGTGTAATATTGTTGCAAAAATCAGCAAAACACTGTAATGGCGTTGTATTTACCGTCTCGTTGGAGATGAAAAGTCAAAATTTAACACTAAAATGACGTTTTGACATCTCATTTGGAGATGCACTTATGAAAGGGCATGTGTAAAATTTTATGTGCAATGGTTTCTATAGAAGAAATAATGTTGTGGAAGTTTATTTAGTCTAGTGGTTTGACCAAGGGTTTATTAATGCTTCTACACTAGCATGTCTGGGTTTCGATTCTCGGAGAAAGTGGAATTATGCGAATTAATGAAGAAACAACTTACAAGAAATCTGCAGTATTGCGCAAGGAGTACCGTCAAGGGTGAATCCGATAGAGCGGCTCAGGTGATGCAATCAGACGTGAATATTCATAAGGCATGTAGAATTGTCGGCGGTAGAATCGTATGTAATATTTGTCCGAGTTTGTAAAAGCATAATATATATAATGTTAAAAAAAAGGAGATAATGTTGATGCTTTCCGCAATTTTTCTTCTATTTTTTTTTATTAATATTTTTGGTAAGAAGTATCGGCTGCTCTTACATTTCAGTAAAGTAATGCTGAAAATAGTGTTTCATAAATTTTGTAATGATTATATTAGTATTCAAAATTGTGATGTATGCCCAGTTATTTAGTGAATTAATGACAAAATATGTCATGTTGTTGTTTCTTTTGAATTAATAATTGTGCTGGTCCATAGATTTTGATTCATAAGTTTACCTCCCTTCCTGCTAAGGTTTACTTCCCTTCCATCTAAGGTTGTTTCCGTTTTCTGATTTTTGTATAAAATTTCATGTAGTCTGGAAGTTCAAAGGTTAACTTGTTTTATGTGGACATAGAAAAAACTTTAAAATGTCACTTTAGAGTAACCTAATGATCAGTTTAGTTGATAACAGTACAAATTCGGTAGCAGCAGAGCCGGCCCTGTGGGGAAGCAGACCAAGCATGTGCTTCCGGCCTCAATATAATAATTAACATTTCGGCCACATTGTTGAATATAATCCTTTAGCAGATTTGGTTCTGCATCCTTAAGAGTAGGGAAGATGTACAAGGTTCGAATATTTCTCTCCACATTTACGTTTTTTCTTTGTTTTATTTTAATTTTATAAATTTATTAGGCTCAAAAAAATATTTAGCTTGTGGCCCATATAATGTCAGGACCGGCACTGGGTAGTAGATGATCAAATTTACAATAAGTTCAAGCTACCGACAACTAGCGTTAAGGCAACTAGTCCCTCGAGTGTTTGTAGCTTGAATCAGGTTCAATAATTGTAATTTGGTAAATCATGATTAAGCAAGCTCATGACTATCACTTTTGTTTTACTCCTCGTGAAAAACGGAGGGGTTAAGTTATAATTAAAACCAATCAGTTTAAGTCAAAGAGCATTTCCAATCCATAACACTATTTTAGTGTTAAAATCACATTATTTTAGTGTAATTTTAACATTAATTTTTTTTTCAACGATAACACCAAACTTCACAATTAAAACTATTTTATAATATTATATATATTTATTTTTCATTTATTTAAATATTTATTTTATTAATAAATTAAGTGAATAATATTTTAGTTGGATGAATAGTGTTTTAGTACGGTGAATATTATCACACCAGAATTAAGTGTGAAATTATAGTATTGCACTAAAATGAAGTGATTCTTAGTGTTGAGTTCAAATTTTTTTGTTTGTGTTAAAATCACATTAAGATTGTGTTTTAGAATTGGATTGGAACTGACCTAAAACTAGGTCTGGGCACGGATCAAATATTCGGATTTTTAAAGGTATTTATGATTTGCTTTGTATATCACGGATATCTAATTTTTGATTTGCTTTGCTTCGGAAAAATACAGATATTCGGAAAAACAGATTTCCGAAAAATAAATAGATATTTGCAGATATTTACGAATACTTACGAATATCTCATATGTTTTGATTAATACAAATAATCTTAAGAATTTGATACAATTTTTTTGTAAAATAATTTTTTGCATGATCTATATTAATAAAAATTAAAAGAAGTAGTGAATCCACATATTTTGTAATTTTTTTAAACTTAGTTAACAATTATAATAACATAAAACTTAAGAAACAAATTATAATTGTCATAAATGTGTTATCTTCCTTTTATGTAATACTTTTATATAAGTAATAATGTGAATAGAATTTATCAAATCATATGTTAGAATAATAATTATATGATTTTATACATTTAAAACTTTAAATATAATCAAGATATACATGTATTTATATATTGCCGGATCGGATATCCGCTTCCCAAAATATTAATATTTGTGATTTGCTTCGATTTTAACGGACATTGACTTTTAGTATTTGATTTGCTTCGAAAATTTACGGATATCCGGAATTTTCGGATCAAATCGAAACGAATAACGAATCGAATCAAATTTAACGGATAGAATACCCAGGCCCACCTAAAACAAAGTAACATAATCAATGACAATACATAATTTCTCTCGTCATGGCCCTAGATATATAATTACATTACACTAACGTAAAGAGTAGCCGACACTCATTGGCACAAAGAGAGGAAAAGTGGCTACGCCGCAAGGCCTACTATAACATGGGTAAAGCGAACCATGTCGTCCAAAAGCTTGAAATCATAAAAGTCTCATGTGTCCCATTTTTGTATTATTTTTTATTTTACACGCACATAAATAAACACACAAATTCACTATTTAATCTTTTTTGTCTTTTTGGAGTATAGAATTTAAAATTTAGTGGAACTGCCCCTATATACATAAACACACAAATTCACTATTTAATCTTTTTTTGTAACACCAATTCAATATTTAATCAAAACATCATTTTCTCTCATTTCTATTCCTATCTCTCGGGTTATTTGACAAATAAGCTCTAAAAGTTACTTATTTAACTGTTGAGAAAATCATCGATTAGGATCTGACCAAGCAAGAAAACAAAAAAAATCGTCGATTAGCTTTTAATCCTCAACATTCTCACACCCAATTTTAAAGATAGTTTATACATGTCAAAAGAGGTGGTGATCCATCCACATCCAATGTATAAAGTTATTAGTCCCTAATATAATTTATTTTATTTCATACGAATTTTGATTTTATATTATTATTTTAATTATAGTTTCCGTGTCAAAGCTTAGCAAAAAAGGAATGGTATAAAGGAACCCTAGTTATAAAGATTTAAGACTCACTTTCCATCTAATAAATTCGAATTCGGAAAGTGAAACTAAGATAATATGCAAAAATGAAAAAGAGAAGTCGATTATAAACTAATAAAATTCTACAATGTAGGTCCCGTGGCCATGTGAGTGCCCACTATCGACAGTAAATTTAGCAGGCGTACTATACGTGGTTATCAAATTGCATTTCGAGTTATTTATTTGAACCTGTAAAATTCAACAAGAATCAATGTAGCAAGTGCGCTATATTGTTACTGACTAGATGAACATAGTCTAGGCGATTATTAAAGCACTTATTTGTTGTATGCCTAACTATCCTGTAACAAATTGGTCAAACAAATAAACTATCCTGTAAAAAAATCAGTTGATTTATTAGTGATCTTGAATGAATTTGTTTTTCAGTACCAAATTGAAAATTACTAAAAAATTTCAATCTCAAATAAGAGTTTTAAGGACAACAAACATTTTATCAGTTTTATGTAACATTCTAATTTCAAGTTTTGTAATAAATTTATTTCAAATTTCATTAGGTAACTAGTTTCTATAGTATTATGTGAGAAACCAATTTTTTTTTGTGTGTAATATTTTTTTTTCACAAATCGAAATTCATTCATACGCAAAATACAATATTCATACAAAAGCTGGCGGCTAAACGAAATGGCCCCAGAACCAAGAGTCCATACAAAACGACAATTAGAATCCAAACTGGAGCTACTCAAACCTACATAAGGGTGACTTACGAAAAAACATAAGACATAAAACTAGATCAACAATAAAATCAGAAACATTTAACACCTACGCAAGTGACACATCATAACACCTAGCAGTCTTTAGAATGAGAGCCAATGATCAGGAATTACCGCTGCTGTCTCGCCTGTCAAATGATAAGACCAATATCCAGAGACTTCAAAACTCCACAAGGGGAACACACTGCTCGGTCCACACGCCTTGGATACATAAACACTATACGATCTAAGAAAGAAGCCCACTAAACACCAAGAAGATAAAGCCTTACCAACCGAACCTCTCCATGACCACTCACGTGAGTAGAACCAAACGGCAAGCAACCAATGGACACATTACCCCTAAAAGAGAGATTGCTAAGTCACAACCATCAAAACGCTTACTACCTTTGCCATACCGATCAAGACTCATGGACACAAAGGTCTTGATTGGTAGAGCAATAGCATTAGCATTAGCAGTAGCAGGAGCTGTATGCTTTTACTAAACTGTTTAATAAGATGATTGGTAGAGCAGTATGATTATGCTATTTAAAATTATTATAAAAATTAGTATATAATATATAATATATTTATGTCTAATGAATATATTCCTAATACATATATATATATATACATAAATATATTAACATATAAAATTAAAAAGATATATAATTAATTTATTTATTTAATAATTTTAAAAAGATGTTTATATCAAAAATATTATTTTAAAATAAATTTTATAATTAAAATATCAATTTTTTAAAATAAGTTTTCACATTTAAAATAAATTAAATTATATTTTAAATGTGAAATACTATTCAAATAATATATTTTTATTGTAAATTAATTTTAGAAATCAAAATTTTATTTTCTGGATATAAGAATGATTTTATGATTTTATTTAAAAAATAAATAAATTAATTATAGATTTACTTTAATTTTATAAATTATAAATGCAAATGCCCTTCTAAAAGTTTCATTTGAGAGCATTGGCAATGAGCATTTGGAGAGCATTACATTTAGTAAATGCTTCTCTAAATGTTTTTCTAACAATTGTTGATTGGATAATGTAGAGTATAATGCTAATGCCGTATCAATCAATGCCAAAGATACAAGAGTCGTATCAATACAAGAGTAATATTTACTTAATTGTATTTGTTATATATATTCTTTATAAATTTAAATCACTAGCTCGAGGCTCTATTCTTGGCCTAGGGATGGCGTTCGGGTACTCATTCGGGTTCGGTTCGGGTCTATTCGGGTTTCGGTTCGGGGTCAAAGATTTTAGCCCAATTCGGGTATTTCTAAATTTCGGTTCGGGTTCTGTTTGGATCTTTGCGGGTTCGGTTCGGGTTCGGATAACCTATTTAAATAATTTTTAAAATTTGAAAATTCATTATATACTTTAAATTTCTCAAAATCTATTAATAAAATAAAATATCACATATAAATTTGAATAACATATGTTAAAATACCTAAACTTAACATATAAATTGGTTTGGTTTTAATATTTTGATAGAGAATCAATAGATATTTCAAGTAATTTTGGTGTTTTGAGTATTTTAGCTATTTTAGACATTTACTTTTTTACTATTTGTATATATTTTTAAATATTTTAGACAACCTAAAAGTATCTTATATATTTTAGATGTTTTTAGTATACATTAAATCTAAAAATAATTAATATATTTAGGTATATAAATCTATTTCAGATATATTTAGGCACCCGAAATACTTTGGTTTGGGTCGGATTCAAGTTCGGTTCTTTAGATACCAAAATTTTAAATCCGTTCAGATATTTAATCAGTTTTGGTTCGGGTTCAATACTATTTTTTTGGGATCCGGATCCGCTTCGGTTCTTGGTTTTTTCGGCCAACCCTATCTTGGCCCAGTGCCCACTTGACTCTATGGCCTAGGCCCAGTAACCAGCCATGTTTATTGTTCTATGTTTTTGACACTTGGACTCTGGGCTACTCTTGTAAAAACTTGGCGTGTTTTGGGATCCTTAATTTTCAGTCTAAATGTTTTATTAATGCAGGGATTTGTTGAAAGAATGACAATTCTTGTTTTTTGTAATCTTAATGTTACGGTTTAGCACGAGAGATTGGTCCCTCGTTTGGCATAGTGGAAAAATGTACGCTTAGTCAAGTTTAAAAATTCAAAAGAAATCAGAATTTAAATTCACGAGAAGAAAAACAAACAACGGTTATGGTAAAGTGGAAATGATCCTTCTCCTTCTGATTATAAGAGAGGGATTGAATGGGATTTGTAATTCATACCCGGTTCAGTTCGGTTTAATGTTTACATGATAGTCTTCCGTTGAAGCTTAGAAAAATATCTGTTACCATTTACTTACTTTCCATAGTTGAAAACAGAAGAAAATAAATACACATAGTGACGATGAATGTCACTAATTGACCAATAATAACACGCGGCTGATGTAACATAAGTTGATGTCACCAATAACATACGTCTGTCACATAACTAGGTCACAGCCAGTGACCTTTATAGTCGTCGTGTCTTAACTTTCTTTCCCCAACTCTCTCTCTTCTTCTCTCTTCACCATTTTAATTTTATTTTAATTAGTATTTTTAACAGATCTGGTTGAATTTTTATCACTTGACCCCACTGGATCTCTCTTGACAGAAACAAAGGATTGAACCATGAAGAATTGTGAGAGAATCGCCAATCTCGCTCTCGCAGGTTCTCCTTCTATACAATTTCACTTGCTCGATGACCCCTTTGTGGTTTTTTTTTTTAATTCCGATCGATTCACGATGATTTGATTGTCTCCTTTGGTGATTCCGAATGTTAGGTTACGAAAAGTTTGAACCTTTCGGTTTAATTGGTTCTGATCATGTTTGGTTTCCTTTAGGGTTTAGAGTTAATGGGTTTGATTGATTGTTTATAAAGTTGAGTTTTTTTTTTTGTTTGTGTTTGTGTTTGTGTTTGGTTTCAGGTTTGACAGTGGCACCACTCGTTGTGAATGTGAACCCGAACTTGAACGTTGTTCTTACGGCATGTCTCACTGTTTACGTGGGTTGCTTTCGTTCTGTGAAGGATTCTCCCCCAACGGTGAGAAGATCAGTTTTTAGTGAAACCCTTTTCCTGATTTGATCTGGATTGTTTTTGTTTGGAATGATTGTAGGAGACGATGTCGAAAGAACATGCTATGCGTTTCCCGTTGGTTGGGAGTGCTATGCTTCTCTCGCTTTTCTTGTTGTTCAAGTTTCTCTCTAAGGACTTGGTTAATGCCGTGCTCACTGCTTACTTCTTTGTTCTTGGGATCGTCGCTCTTTCGTATGTCTTGATCTAAATCATGCATCTGCTTTGTTGTTTTCTCTTTTGTCAAGTTTCTTGATATACAGTTATGTGTTGTGTTCTGCAGGGCGACGTTGTTGCCTGCCATCAGCAGGTTTCTGCCAAAACCATGGAATGATAATCTTATCGTCTGGCGCTTTCCTTATTTCAAATGTACGTAACGAAAATTGACTATCATCGCTCTTGTTTATTATCTGGATGTGGTTTTGGTTGGCGTAATGATCTTCCATGCTCTTTTGAAGTTTGCCTACTTTGTAAATCTGTGTGTTTTTACACTATCCAGTTATTGTTTTGGTTGAAATTTGCTTGTGTGATGCAGAGAGAGTTATGCTTTTTCTTACGAATTTCTGACACTTTTTGTCTTAAACAGCTGTGGAGGTAGAGTTCACAAAGTCACAAGTTATTGCGGGAATCCCTGGAACTTTCTTCTGCGCATGGTATGCTTGGAAAAAACATTGGCTGGCTAACAATATCCTCGGCCTTTCCTTCTGCATTCAGGTTACCTCCTTTTCATTCTGAGGAATACAATATAATAGTACAGTAAACTATGTGGCTCCATTATCAACAACTTTCTTTGAACTGGCATTAGTGTTGTCTGTTTGTTTTTTTGTAATTAACGATGCGGTCGATACAGGGAATTGAGATGCTCTCTCTTGGATCATTCAAGACTGGTGCCATCCTTTTGGTAAGAATGAAATATCTTACCTGCATCTTATGAATGATTGTTTTCTTGTAAATTATTGATATTTTTTTGTTTATACTTGACTTGCAGGTAGGACTGTTTTTCTATGATATTTTCTGGGTTTTCTTTACCCCAGTGATGGTTAGTGTTGCCAAATCCTTTGATGCTCCGATAAAGGTTAGTAAGAATGTCTCAGAAAGTACATAAAACAGAATTAATTTGATTTGTTGTTAGTAATTTTTAAAAGAATTTCATTTTTTGTAATTTCTTGTAAGCTTTTATTCCCTACGGGTGATGCTCTAAGACCCTACTCTATGCTTGGACTTGGTGATATTGTCATTCCTGGTATGTCCCCTTAAGGCCAATTGATAATGCTAGACTCAATATTCTTTTGGATATCGTATGAATGTGAGACATTAGTGTTTGTTTTTCTTTAGGTATTTTCGTTGCACTGGCTCTGAGATTTGATGTGTCAAGACGCAGCAAACCACAGTACTTCACAAGTGCATTTGTGGGATACGTTGCTGGAGTTGTCCTCACCATTGTAGTCATGAACTGGTTTCAAGCAGCACAGGTCTGTTTTTGATTGTGTCTTTACTGTTGACGACATCTCATTATTTTTGTGGAGTTTTTCTGATGGGTTTTGGTGTGTGTGTGTGTTTGCCTCTGTTTCAGCCTGCTTTGTTATACATTGTCCCAGCCGTCATTGGGTTCTTAGCTTCTCACTGCATTTGGAACGGTGACATCAAACCGGTTTGTTTTCTCTTCCTTTCGTTTTAACTGTTTCAAACGCAAACACAATCACAGCTTTAGTTAAATGCTTATGGGTTTCTTTTTCTTTGCAGTTGATGGCGTTTGATGAATCATCGAAGAGTACTGAGGAGGAATCGAAGAGTAGTGAGGGAGAGGTTAATAAAAGTCATGCAGAATGAAGAAATGGTGGAGAAAGAAGGGGCAGCGAGGAGAAAAGTATTTATACACATGAATGTGTGTTTTATATGTATGGAAACGGAAGGAAAACAGTTTTTGTTTCCAGTTATCATCAGTCCCTTCAAGATAGTTCACCCTTCTTTTTTTTGTTCTATTTAGATTTTCAAATATATTTTCGCAAAGACTAATGTAAGTTAATACAAGTTACAACAGGTTTCCTTTTGACTTGTTTCTTTTTTCGTCCAATGTTAATTTTGTTGATAGGAAGCTGTTAAATCTTCAACGTGAACTTATGCCAGAAGAAGTGCATAGGCAACTTCCGTATCTCTCTCTAGTTACAAATCATGATGATGCTAAGTCGATGAAAGATTACCATCCAATAGCATATGCTGTGTAACACTTTGTAAAGTGGTTTCCAAGACATTGAGCCATTCAATAGGCAAAACAGAATGTCCATGTGTTCTTTCATCGATTTACATCTATATGACTCGAAGCACTAACACGAGATTGGTCACATAAGCAAACAAGATTCTGGTATCCTGATCGAGTCTTTTACCTTTGTATCTCAGCTTGCCTCTTAAGACCAAAATGACTTGACAAGTCACAAGACTACAGACCAGGTTACTATCAGGACAATCATAGATTGTCAATTGCATAAAAACTTAAAAATTTCCATAATGTTATTGTTTGTACAAGATTGAAAAACATGGATATTGAATTACAAAATATGAAATAATTTCAAGAAAAAATATTAGTCATATAGATAGAAATATATCCATAATTATTTCCTTGTTTGTCATTTGATAACTCTATATTTAAACAATGAGGCCTAGGTACTGAAAGCGCAAAAATGAAAGCCCATTAAGGCTTTTGCTATAATGCGCCGCGTCCTTTATATTAAAAACTAACAGCAACGGTCTTCTTGTTTACTTTTAGAGACACTCCCAAGGCTCCGAATCTTTCACAACCATCCTCTCCCTCCATCTCTATTCCTAGGGTTTCTTCTTCTTCTTCTTCAATCCCCCCCAAATTGGGTAACGCCTTCTCTCTCTCCCACTACGCGAAGAAAACAAAATCAATCTTCTGCTCAGTTTTCGTGATTCAATTGCTCACTAACTCATTGCAATTGCAATCAGAGAAGACATGTATCCGTCAAGAGAGGGAGCGGTGGCTACGGACAACAGCCGCAGGGATCGCAATCGGGTTATCCTCAGAATGTAAGATGATCAAATCTTTACGCTTCAAAATCCCATCTTTATTATTACTAAATTTGATTCAAGTTAACCCCTCACTTCATTGTCTCTGTATCAATAGTTTGTTGTGTTACAGTTTGCATGATACTGGTTATTATGATGATTTGGCAGACTGATTTGTACAGTATGACCAAGCCTCACTCCTCCGTTGACAACAGTTATTCATTCCATCGCTCCATACCTCTGCTGTTGATGGACATGTCAGGTATATTCTTTCTTGATGATACATTCTTCTGTAGGATCAACTGTTCATAGCATAGAGCTTAGGTTTAGAAATAGTTTCATTTCTAGTACCGGTGTGATCTGTATTATTTTTTTGTTCGGTACGGAAGCTATGTTTTCCCAAGACCTTTCTATAGAAACTTGCAATAACGTTTGAAGAAAATTGGTATCTTATGTGGGTTATTCTACTTCCTCTTGCCACCTTGTGGTATCATTTTACCTGCTTTTTGAACTTGCTGTGACAAATATCTCGTTGCACTATCCTGCTATATGTTGTCCTGAGTTTGGTAGCATTTTGGAGGGAAAATATGCACCCTGATATATGGTTTGTGGTCTCTAGTTAATTTCCCTAATTGCGATGAGTTTTTTTTGTCTTTGGGACTTTGAACTGAAGGAAGCTTGGAAAAGTTTACAAGGATAAAAAACAATAAATGCTTTATATATTCGTTGATAAGACACCTTATGGTGACAGGAATGAAAATTGCAGAGTTACCGCAATGTTTATGGCCAGTGTGCATAATTCTCTATTTGGTGATTGTGTGACTTGTTTGTAGGTTTTATCCTCGCGATTGGTTGACATGGAGAAGGATTACTTGGCACTAGATAAAAGACCCCCAAGGCTTTTTGTGCCCTCTGAGTTTTCCAAGGTATCTGCTTCTCTATCTCTCAATTATTTTTCTTAACCCTCAGTGGAGCACTAAATGATCGTAAACCTCAATATATGCATTTCAGGTTGTAGTGAACTGGCCGAAACAAAAGCTTTCACTTTCGATGCATACTGCTGTGAGGTGAATTATTTCTGCTTTCTCATTTATGATTTATTTAACCCTGCTCAAGCAGTTTAAATAGATCATAAGTTCTGGAGTTTTTGTTCCCTACCCGAGTCAGTATATTAGAGCGAAATTTGTGGATTCACTTTTGCTTTATTGTATATATTTAGCTAAAGTCTTTTGTTGAGGACGGCAGTTTTGAGCATGATTACACTGAAGATGGTGGAGTTTATGTGAAATATACGCCCACAAAGTCTTTAGCTGTGCAAACTGGAGGCATGACTGTTTGGAATTAATATTTTCTCATCAGACAAGATTACTTCGTGTTTTTGCTTTGTATGGTCTTCTACCTCTTTGAGTGTGTCATTGCACAATTTATCACCACTGGTACTGATTCTGATTGTATTGAAAAAGAAATTGGCTCATGTGTAATGTGTTTCTCTGTTGTTCAGATGATTTTGATGAGTGGGCTGAGCAGGACTGCTTGGGAAGATCTTGCTTCAGATAAACTATTTGAATACCTCATATATGCAACATATTAAAATTTGGGGTTCTTGAAAAAGATCGTTCTTTCATGGCGACTGGTGGTCCCTGGGATCCCACAGACGGCATTGACCCATCAGTTGATCAGTCTTCCTTAATCAAGACAATGCTGAGGTGTGTTTCTTCCCTTGTACGCTTTTTGTTGCCTTTTGTTCATTGTCTGAGCCACACAAAGGATAAGCTACATCTTGATCTTAGCAACTGTCGTCACTGGAATCCATTTCTTGAGGTATGTTTTACCTCTCTTAGTTTAAGGGTGCATTGAGATGTTGGACAAGTGGATATGTGACGGTAGTGACTGCTTTATTTCATCAAGATCACTGTATTGTTTGTCCCTGATTTATCAGAATGTCTTCCTTCATTTGATGCTTGGAAAACCCAATGGTTGGCACACAAGAAAGCTCTTGCTGGCAAAGTAGCCAAGGATGCAGAGAAAAAGACCTCGGGAGACCCGTCTAGCGCTCAGGCATCTGGAACTAAGAAACGGTGAAAAAGATTATTAAAAGAGTTGTTAAAACGCCTGTCAACGATGAGAAGGGTGTTTGCGAGACCCGCAGAAAACGAAGAGAAGGGCTCAGAAATTATTGTTGGAGCTCAAAAAGGTGAGAGCTCAGATCCTGCTGCTAATGCTAATGAGCAGACCCCTTCAAAGACAATTGTAAAGAAAAGAATCGTTAAAAAGGTGGCTAAAAAGAAGGTTGCTGAAGTAGACAAGAGCATGGACAGTGACTCGAAGGTACATGGAGATGATGATGAGAAAAAGGTAGTGGAGGCGGGGAAGAAAACCCCTGATTCAGGTAGTAATGAGATGAAATCTCCAGAAGAAAAGAAAGAAGAGGAACCTCCTCGGCCTGGATTTATTCTACAACTCAAACGGAACAAAGATTCTAAAGTAGGGGGACAATAACTTAGAGGTTTCATGTTACATTTGGTAATAGCTATTATCGTCTTTTGCAGCTTTGACTCATTTAAGGTTCTTTCTTTTAGCAGTTGCGTTCACTTTCTTATGTTAGGGTAAGAAGAAGCTTGAACTCGTCTTTAAACTGTCATCTCATTATCTCTCAGAACGAATTTGCAATAATGTTTTTTTTTGTTTTCTCAGGTTGAAGATATGAGAATAACTATTCACAGCTTGGGAAAATTCATATCTCACCGAGAAGTCAAGGTGAAACAGATTTCTCCTAACATGAGTTTGTCAATCATGTAATTACAGAATTGAGTAAAACTGTTTCCGTATCTTTTTGATCGTTGTGCTTTGCTAGAGAGCAACACAGGAAGAGATGATCGAATTCTATACAATAAGCTTGTTAGGTTGTCTTTATAGAGAGTTAGAGACTATATAGTCAATGAAGTTCTTGTTTCTTAGTGTTTTATTCTTTGGAACTTCTTGAGAAATGTTTTTCTTCACGTGTTCACTTGCAACTATATGAATAAACTGAAATTTTGGTGATAAAGATTCTTGCTTTTAATCTAATTTGAGCAGATGTCAAAAGCACATTACATCATATGATCAAACGCAGCATCAGGAGCTGTACGGTTCTCAGGTTTATAAAGTATCCAAGGCTTATAAACCTCCAAGACCTTGGAGCTACATATCCAAATGTAGACGAAACACTTGTCATATCCAAAAGGTACATTTCCACAAGAGCTTTTCTGTTATGCATCTTTTTTCTCCTCTCTATTACATAAGAAACTAACTTGTGGTGGTACTAAAGAACTCAAAACGAGAAATACAGAGTACATTGCTTAATGACGATTATCTACCTTCTGCCCCTCAAAAAACGTATATCTGCCTTTACATAATTTAAGACAAGAGATAGAACAAACTAGTTGTCTTTGTCATCATCCTCTTCGTAGTTGAACGGTAATGGAACCGTCTTGAATGCTCTGTACTTCCCCACATTGTTCAAATGCTCGTTCTCTAACCTGAAGAAGTTCCATATCCCACGGCGGATAATCTCTAAACTGGCTACGACAGCAACCATCGTGTTCCTGTGCATAAATGAGAAGTTGAAATCCAGCACGGTCTGCAGCCACGCAAATCTAAGCAAGACGTTCAAGATCTGCACAAGTTTTTTCTTATAGAGTTAGTAATCAGTTTTGCTCTTATGGTTTCAAAATGATGAAGGGCTTATTATTAGTTGCTCACCATAGCAATGAAGTATACTTTCTTTTGTGGGATAAGTAGTTTATCCCTGAGCCAACGGTTCTTAGAAGTCTTGTTTAGAAGACCCCAGTCTAACACCAAGTCCCAGTAAGTACAGAAAATAGCAGCAATAGCTGAGACTATCCCGGCCAACATTCTCCAGACAAACTTATGTTCCTCGTCGACAACACTGTAAGCTGTCCTCAAGCAGACCGCCATTATAGTCAAGAAGTACTTGAGACCATTGTATCCTTGTTCTGCGTTTTTCTCTTCAAATAGCCGTCTCAAGCACTGCACAAGTATCAGGTTCTAAGCTATATGAATGAAGAAAATGAATAAGATTTTGTCTGATGAGTCTTTTGTACCTGAAGGAGACGAAAAACGTATGGGAAGGCAGCAACAATGAACAGAAAAGAATTGTATGCATCTGATTCTGTGCAAGTGTTTGTTCTATGTCTGAAATCTCCCCAACCGTAGTGACATATGTAAAACTGGACGCTTCTAAGAGCTTGCACCTGGCTTGTTAACTGATCTCCCAGCAAGAAATCAGGTAAAGTTACCTTGTAAAGAGGAGCAGCAAGGCAGTGGAAGAGGCATGTGAGGAAGAACAAGCGACTCGAGCGGTAGAAGAAGTTGAATGGTAAGACTAGAACTATAAACATAACCTAGAGATCACAAACATTAACCTGTTAGTATCTTCATGCAGCTGAGTTTATTGCATTTTAGGGACTTACAATGAGGAGGAGAAGAGGAAGAAGTTCGGTGAATAGTTTGTATTCTTGAGTTTCAGGGTCCACCTCCATGTCAAGATTAGCAATAACACAAAGAAGTGCCAAAACTCCAATGCTGAAGCCCACAAGTAGAACTTGTCTGTATCCAAGCTCAGATCCTTGCTTGAACCCAAATATGAAGGAATAGTTCACTCGATACCGCCTCCAATAGTAAATGTTTCCAGCATACATAAGTATGTGCAGCACAATGAACCCAAACAAGCTGCAAGAACAAGAAGAAAGAAAGTGTAAGAGAGAAGCAAATCGTTAGTATAAACATAGTAAGCAAATTAAATTAGGTTTTACCTGTAAAGAGGGAACATAATGTCCATGTACTGTTTTTGGCCTTGTTCTTGCAGAATGTTCCGGGTGCGTATGATGGCGAATAGAGCCACTACTAGTGAGAACACACATCCACCCAAGAAGCCTGAAAAAGTACTTTCTAAAATTAGAAACTTCTTCCACAAACAAAGAAACCTGAAAGATTGAAAGAGGAAAGTATAATGAATATACTGTACCTGTGGAGAATGTAATACGATGTCTCTCTCTTTTAGGTTTGGGTCTCAAGATGTTCATTCCTTTTGTTCTGTTAGCATTGGTGAAATGCTTTATGAAGGTAGCTTCAACACGCTCTATGAGTTTATTTACCTGTGACAATGGTGAAGCAAGAGAATATCAGTCTTAAGAAGTATCAGTCAACTTCATCAAATAAAAGAGCTTACGTCATCAGAGCTTCCAAAGCAGGAGTTATCAACCATCTTCATGTAAGACTTTGTAGCATGCCTCGAAGTTATCTGTTTAAAGAGTAGCTTGGTGAACACGTTTTCAGTAAGCCCTAAACTAAAAAACTCTCAATCTCTTACCTTATCATACTTCTTCAGTATCTTTGAAAACGCCAACACATTCAAGAAGCTATAGCTCTTTAGCAGCCTAAGCTTCTGGTAGAACTCAACAAAGGCGCGTCTGAGCTTCTCTTCGACTCTCCTCAGGTTATCTCTGCTGAACTTAAGCTCTGTATTCGATACCTGTAGAACGCTTTTGATGGTGGAGCGTGGCGTTTCCTTCGTATGGTTCATCTTGACACGATCAAGAACCTCTATAGGAGATGGCCTCGCAGCTTTTAATCTACTTATGTCACTGGTCACTACGTCGGACACATCTTTATCTTCTTCTTTGTCCGCATCATCGTCATCTTCATCTTCGTCGGACTTACCAGCTTTGCTAGATCCTCCTTCTTGTATTGCCTCCATGTGAGCTTGACCTCCAGGTTTCACTGCAACCAAACCGGAGTTTTAAATCATCAAATTTCATTAATGGTTCGGTAAAACCGGAATTAATCATTAAATATAACCAACCAGATTAAATTTCAATCTGGCTAAAACCGGAATCAATTATTAGTCAACCCATACTTTGGATAAACCGGAAATTAAACCGGTGAGAATGCACATAGTCATCACTCACTCAGTTAGACTCCTTCCCGTCCGCAAAAATTGAAATTTTGAGATGTTTTTCGTTTCACAAATATAAAGTTCTATATATTTTTTTTTGTAAAAATAGTTCTATATATTCAATATAATTTTTAGAATGTTTATGATTTTTCTCAGATTAATTAAGATAACTACTAGTTAAATAAACTGAACTTTAAAATTATGATAATAGAAAGTAGTATTACTTTTGAGATTGTATATTTATTTTAAATTGTATAAAAATAAAAATAAAATTATTCTTTTTTTTTGTTGTAACTATATAAAATTATTCTTGAAACAGAGAGAATATTACATACTGGATCTAGCACCGGCGGGAGTAGAAGCTGCGACGGCCGCCGCAGAATTAGCGACGTCAGAAGCTAACTGAGCCATCTCAACCGTACGTTCCTCCCATGGCCACCCATCAGGATGCTCAACTTTCACACGGAAAGCTATCAAAGCATCCATCTGCTTGTTGAGCATCACAGCTTCTTTCATCACTTCTTCGACTTTCTCTTTATAGAACCTCTCCACTTTGTTGAACTCGTCGTCTAGTCGCCGGAAAAACACCATCTCGTACTCCCCTCCTTCCTCCGCCGTCATGAGAAACGTCGTCTCGTATCCGTGACTCGCCGAGTGAACCAAGATGGGAGCTGACTTCAAACCTTCCTCGATGTCGTCGTCTGAATCTGAAAAATGACCACCACCGTGCCCGTGTCCGTGTCCGTGGTGATGTCTTTTTAGTCTCGACTTTGAGAGTAAGCCGCTGAATGTTCGGTAGAGCGTGAACTTCCGGTGGAGGTGGTGGCCGTGACCGTGGTGAGGATTCTTTTTGTGTTTGAAGTTGATGATGTCTTTTAAAAGGGTTTTGAGGTAATTGTAATCCATGTAGGTTTCGTGCCATTCAGGCACCATCTGCGACGAGAACTCTTTCCCGAACTTCATTCTTCTTCCCTCTTCTGTTCTTGTCTGAAAGATAATCTTTTGGTTCTTTTCTCTCTTGTTTTTTTTTTGTGAGGTTAAGAGTAGTACTGGAAAAGAACTTATAGGGATGTATTAAACAGTGACAAGTCGCAGAAAGTCCCAAAAGCTGTCTGATATCATTGATATAAAATAGTATTCATGTGTACTAATTTTGAATAATTTAAATTGTTTCCTTTTCAGTCTTGTTGAAAAATGAAACCCATTTCATTCACCAATGTGTTCAGAAATGGTAACCAAAGCGCGTGTAAAACGAATAGAAACAAGCACGACTGATTATTTTTTTAAAAAAGTTGATGCCAGTCTGAGTATCCAAATTTAAAATCTAGAAATTTTGAGTGAGTAGTCTTTTTCATAGTTACGTGTTTTTAATTTGCACAATAAGGCTTTAGTTGCTTTTAGTAGTAACTCGTTGCAATATGAGTTTCTTTTTACAGAAAATCGTCTTAATTTGAGTTAATGAATCTGCCGGTATATAACAAGATATATGATTACGTCTAGATCTTATAATAGTATAAATTAAATTGGTCATCGATGAAACGAAAGAAAATTGATGGTGGGGCTTGTAGGGAAAATAATCAAAGATTTGTAAGTCTTGCAAACGAAATGTTTAACTTTTTCCAAAAGATAGATGTAAGCTTTGATATATTTTTTCTCAAAAAAAGTTTCCTATATATATATTTTGGTTTAAGTGTTTAATTATTGCCAAAAATGTTTGTTTTTTAAAAGAGGCTTAATAATAGATATAAAGTTTAATTATTGCCAAAATGCTTGTTTTTTAAAAGAGGCTTAATAGATATAAAGTTCGATAGACTATCGCTAGACATCTAATCTATTAAAATTGAAGTACGAATTAAAATTAACTCTTATTTCACCTTTAATATTATAAGTTTATGACACTGGCATAAACCATGATTGATAACATTAAACCACCTATATTTAATTGACTTATTTAACCATTCATTATCTCTTTCCTTAGCCAATCATAACTCTTTTTAAAATTTGAAAACACACCAAAAATCCAATCTATCCCCATGTCTTATATTGCACCATTAACCTATGTGTGGTAAACCTAAACCATAGAATTATCATAAATTTAGTCAACAAAATTCAACACGAATTGAACATGTCACATAGTGCTCGAATAAAAAAAATTCCTCAAGTTTGCAAAAATCATATGCTTATTCTCCAGATTAGATATTAATATAAGAAAATAATAAAAAACTCTTTATCAAGTTAAGTTTTTTTTAATGTATATCATTAAATAAACTGTTATGTCGGTTTGTATAGATTTCAAATCTTGAATAAAAATCTGGGTTTTTGTGAATCATGTCAAATCATATACTGAAACTATGATTTCTATAACCACGATTATTATATTACTAATTTTAACAAAATATAACTAAAATAAAATATTTGAAACGTTATACTCAATCAATTATAGATACCTACAATCAAAAGAAAATTGAAATATAATTCCTATTTTTAGGTATAAAATTAACCAAATGATATCAATATTACTAACACAATCTCCATATTCCTTCCAATTTATTAAATTAAATCTATCGATAACTGCAACCGAATATTCATATTTTAACAACATCCTAATTGTTTGAGCTAATTTATAGTAACAAAGCTAAATATCTTATCTTAACTAATAGATTTTTTTTTTGAAACAATCTTAACTAATAGATATACATATATTTTTTGTTCTAATATGTATTCTTCACTAACTATATATTATAGTTTTAAAGTTTTAAAAAATCAAATATAAAAAATGAAAAATCCAAATATTCAGCTTTTAATACAAAAACATAAACGAAAAGAGATTATGATCAATTAATTAAATTATTTAATTTTACATATCATATATGATATACATTAAATTATAGGATAATCAATAATAAGAAATAAATAATTGAATATCCCTTTTTTAATAGACTAATACTACCACATAAACAGAAAATATTAAAAAAATATTTTACAAACTATAGAATATTTTAAAACAATATTTGATATACATTAAATTATAATATAATCTATAATAGGAAATTAAAATAAAATGATATTCCTTCTTTAATACTACCGTTATTTAGACAAAAATTTGACTTCATATTAAATTATTTGTTCTTTACTAACAATAGATGATTTACATTTAATTATAGGTTAGCCGATAAAGGTAATTAAAAATATTGAATATCTAATCTTCTAATCTATTAAAAGAGGAGTACAATTATAAAATACCCCTAAGTTTTCCTACTTATTTACAATGGTATGCCAATAAAGTAATTAAATGAATTTATTTTAAGTAATCATTTTCTTTTCCTAAATCAAATTTAGCTTAATTTTTGTATTTAATATATTTCCTAAAACAAATTAGCTAATTTTTGGGAATATTCAAATTTAAAATCGATTTTAACAATATTAAACTTGGATAATGTTACCATTAATTATTTTTGAACAAAATTCAAGTTTAAATTTGATATTAAACAATATGATGAATATTCCTAAAATATATGTTTAACTTACCATTAATTATTTTGAACAATAAAATCTATATATGCTAAGATTTAAATATCTTTAAACTACTTATAGAACAATATGAAATATTTGTAACTAAATATTTTTTTTAATATAATTAAATCTCGCCTAAGATTAAATATATTTTAAAAAATTCTAAAACATATGTTTAACCATTTCAGTTACTATTAATAATTTTTTAAAAAAAACTTTAAAATTTAAATATCTTTGAATTACTTATAAAACATTGTTTAATATTTATAACCAAAAATTCTTTTCTAACGTATTTAAATCTCACCATATGCCTCATATGTCATATCTAATCAAAATATTTAAATTCTTATTACATTTGAAAAACAATTTCATGTTAAAAGAAATATTACTCAAACATATCAATAGATCAATATTTCTCGAAAGTTTAGTATCGGACATGGGTTACAATTTTTTACAGCATGTAAACTATTTGATTGTTGTGTTTATAAAAAAAATTAAAATATGATAAATATTTAAAATATAAACCAATAAACGCTTAAATAATATTCATTTATATAAAAAGTGAAAATAATTATCCGCGCGGGCGTGCTGGTCATGCTCTAGTTCCTCTTATAATACTACCACATAAATGAAAGATATCAATTGCTCAATTAAATTTATTTTTATACAAACCATATATGAAATACATTTAATTATAGAATAAAAAGTACAAATATTCCGATCCGTGAACTACTTCATAAACGAAAAATAGAATATAACCTATAAAGTAGTTTGAAAGATCTTACTTGGACTAATCTTTTTCTACAACTATTTACTCATACCATATATATCATCATTCATATTGTTTTTTAAACTATTCATATTCACCAAAAGAAATAAAACATGTTCATCAACTCACTTTTTTATTAAAGATGTAAAATCACTTAAAATTGAATGAAGAGTTCAAGTGAAATTGCTTATTTCTAAAAACAAAACACCAACTGCAAAGAAAAACCACCTGAATTGTCTTAGAAGATGAATAAGCAAGTCCTAATTTCTTTACACAATTCTTAAAATGTATCTTTTATATAGTAGTGATGTATATAATTTTGTGTCCAGAAAGTTAAAATCCATGCTTATGCAAGGAAAAAAATATATGTTTTGTGTCCAACGTAATCCATAAATTTGTAAATTATTGAATTTCTTTTTTATATCGCAAGTATCTGATCAATATTACCGACCAACAACCCTTCAATATAAAATGTAACAATTTCAGGCTTTTGTGCAGATAACAACTTCAATATAAAATCATAATTTGAAACAATAAATTAAATTATCGTATTTACACGATACAATTCTTAAAAATGTATTGATATACAATTATTTATATGGTAAATTTTTAAAATATATCACCAATTATGAATATTTTATATTCTTTTCTTAATTTAATACTTTAATAATTTTGTTAATAAATTATATGCTAAAATAATCATTATATAAATTATACATTAAAATTCTATATTTAGTTGTATATATGTATATCTATTTGTATAAAAGTCAGATCGAATATCCGAGTCTAAAATTTTAATATAATTGTTTTGCTTTGTTTTTAACTGATATTCATTTTTTTACTATTTACTTTGCTTTGAAAACTTACGGATATCTAGATTTTTTGGATCGAATCAAAACGAATAACGAATAGAATAAAAATTAGCAGATAAAATGTCCAACCCTACACATAATCCCTAAAAGGTATTGAATTAATATTGGCTAATTTTATCATACTTCTTCTGTTTCATATTAAGTCACTTTAGATTTGTACATACAGATTAAGAAAACATTTAATTTTGCATATTTTTTTATATAAAAACATCATTATCCATACACATAACCGTATTTTAATCAAATAAACTGGAAAATAAAGTTAATAAGTTTTGCATTGAAATGTTAAAACGACACTTATTTTTTTGTAAAAATTCCTTACAAGACACTTAATATGAAACATATGGAATATTATTTACTCTATCTGTTTAAGAAAACATTTAATTTTGCATATTTTTTTATATAAAATATTATTACTAATACACCTAAACATATTTCAATCAATAAAAAAATAAACTGGAAAATAAAGTTTAATATAAATTCTGCATTGATATGATAAAACGATACTTATTTTGCAAAAAAAATTTGTGCAACGATATTTAATACGAAAGAGATGGAGTATTATTTACTCCACTAATTTTGTTTATTTCGTCGTACCTATACGGCTATGTCAACTAATTAATTATACTCATTAGGATATACTAGAGATTTTTTCCGCGCTTCGCGCGGATTGTGTCTTATAAATTTATTTTATTTATAATATTATTTGTCGGTTTTTTTCTTTTACATTAATTTTTTGTTTTTCCAATGTTAGTTTTTCTTAATTTAAATTTATATGTTTATAGTTTTTTTTTTTCTGGTTGTAGATGGAGAATTATATTTTTTATTGATGGTTTTTGTATGTGACATAAACTTTTTGAAATTTTAAAATAATGTTATATATAGTACAATTAACACATTAAAGAAGAGAAACATATTTAAGCATATTTTATACAGGTTTTATATACATAATTTTAAACATTATATATGTATATATTATAAGTTTGAAACATGTAAATGCTTTCTAAAGTTAAATACTTGTTCTGAGTTTACATAACTTATCGAAAGTTTTATCTTTTTTAAATTTAAATCACAGAAAAAATCAAAAAGTCAGTATAGATTGGTTTTCTTGGGCTTTTAAATCAACACTGAAAATTTACATGAATCATATAACAACAGTTTTATAAACAACTCGATAAAATTTGACCGAGCCAAAGATTTTCACACAATATGTTCTTTCTTCTTCAAATTGCGAAGAGCCTATAGGCACAAGAAAAAAATCATAATTTTTGTTTTCACTTATATAACATTTTTTTTCCTTTACACACGGAATTTATTACACTGCTATAAGCAATTGAGAACTCTATTCATATAAGATTCACATCTATGCATTTTGACAAAGAAGAATTTTAGCCATCTTTAGTTTCGGAATGAATCAACTTCAGTCATATACACTATATTTTCTCTATGATTCAAATTTTACAATTTTAATATATGTGCAGATTTCCATGTGAAAAAACACGCACGCCATCTATCGTTCAACCTATTACTTTTTCCAAAGTAAACACTATAATCCTCGTTTGGTTAGCTCCACAAACTAATCTCTTTGGATCAGTGTAACCTTTCAGAAAATGATAATCTTAACATCTTACAAAAAAAAACAACAAATATTGACTTATTTATATGAATATATATTATTTTAAATCATTATAGTGGACGAAGAAAGCACCATAATTTGTACAACAAATTTTCTTAGATTCACTTCATCATATTCACCATTTTACCATTTTAATTACATAATTTTATATGAGATTCTTCACCTTTCCCGGTTATTTTCTCTTTATTTATAACTGCAATATAAAGTTATAAACTATATATATATTATAAATTAATAATTTATTTACTCTTAAAGTAACGATTAAAAATAGAACATAATTCAATATAGATATATGATTCTATTAATAAATTAGCAGTTACAAATTTGAAATTTTTAGAAATATCAAAAGTTTTATAATAAACTATATATATATTATAAATTAATAATTTATTTACTCTTAAAGTAACGATTAAAAATAGAACATAATTCAATATAGATATATGATTCTATTAATAAATTAGCAGTTACAAATTTGAAATTTTTAGAAATATCAAAAGTTTTATATTAGTTAATTATCTTCTAAATGACATTTATTTTTAATTCTTTTTGGATGAGAATATTTTGGCTGAGGTGGATAGTCTCAAAAGCCTTGAATTTAGTCCCTTTTATATAGTAGGATAAATAAAAAGAGTGTAAAGTTCCCACTTGCTTTTCTCACAAGTTAAGAAACTAGCGACTTGTATTATATCCTGATTTTGTATTCCTACAAAATCTTTTCTTGAAGATCTCAAACTTCGATCTTAACGTTATTTATTCATAAAACGTAAATACAAATAGTTATTCTGGTCTTGGTTTGACCAGATATTGAACTTGCATACGTGGATCTCTGACTAGCCGAGTTGAAAAGTCATCTCCTAGTCAATGTAACACGTTTTTTACTTCTATTAAACAAACAAAAAGGGGATATGCATTTACCGAAGATAATCAAATGTTTTAAGTATTCACAAATTACAATCTACTATCTGACAAGAACGATTCGGTTCGTTAAGTTCACATATCTTTATGTTTGTGGAAAGGGACAACGTCAATGTATACAATGACTTTGACTGATAAATTATAAATACTTTAAGCGTAATACGTTAAAAGAATGTTTTGAGTTTACCGTAATCCATAAACCAGTTTAATCTTTACCATTTCTTTTATGTAAAGAGAAGGAAAAACAAAACAGTTGAAAACAGAGGATAATTTACACTAGAAATATTATTACAAAAAAAGATATTTACTAATTATGATTGATCTCTAAAATGTTTAATGAGTCCCAGTATAAATTTAAACGTTGCAAGTATATACTCTTTTTTTTTTGCAAGTATATACTCCAAACTTATATATATATATGATATCCAATGAAATTACTAAGAAAAAAACACTGGTTATTAATTTTATGTTTACGAATAACTAGTGCTTTTTCATGTACAGCTGTTCGTACACTAGAAAATAAAAAAATAATAACAGAACTAGATTTCCATCCGCACAACCGTGCGGGTATATATTTTCATATTTATATATATAGATATTTGTTTTACATAATTATTATATATTTTTAATATTACTCACATATTTAAATATTTGTATAATTATGCCAAATATAATAATTTTATAGTTTTTATGCTATAAATTAAAATCATCACATATATATGTTGCTTATTATATATTGTCTTATTGAATTTGCGTTTGATTACTAAACTAAAATTTTTAATGCATGAAATAACATATATGAAAACAATTTTGTATTTAATTTATTATAATCATGATCCGTAATTCAAATCGCTAAATTTTTTTAGTAATTTTTTAATGTTTATTAATTTTATATAATAAATTACTGTATATTAAAAAGTTTAAGATAAGTTAAATTTTTGTACATGTATTATATAGTTTACTAATATTAACCCGTTCTACCAATATATTATATTTTTAGCATAAATATTTTATATTTATGAAAATAAAATATTATAACTTATCAATTTAAAATAATTTTATCATATTTTGTTCAATATAACATTTTTATTTTAAAATGATAGATATTATTATAAAATTGATAAAATAGGATATAATTTTATTCTTTTAGTAACATTTCATTACTAATTACGAAATTAATTGAAAATATTTATATTCAATTTATGACAATTAAGATCTTATTATAATCTTTTTCAAGAGATTTGTTAGAATTTGTTTTTTAAAATTAAAAGATATTATGATTAAAGTAGTTAAAAATATTATGTATATTAGCATTAGTGATATACATTTAATATAAAATTTAAATGATGGTCCAAATAAAAATATCACTCATCACAAAATCATGATTTTTATTTTATTAGAAAACAAATTTGAAAAAAATTAAAATTAAAATAAATATTTATTTCTAACAAAATCTTTAAAAATTATTAGTAAATGTATTTGTGAAATTAATGAATTCCATTTTATTTAAATTTTCGTTTATAAACCAAAACTATATTCAATTTTAATTTCTAATTATATTTTGTGATAATTTAAATTAAAACTAACTAATTTTTGAAAGTAAATTTAAAAAGATTCTAAGAAGATTTTAAAAAGATTTTGTTAGAACATTTTAAATATATTCATTTGTATTTCAAATAAGAAAATAAAGATATTAAAAGATATAATAATGAACTTATGTAAAATATGATATTTTCTAAGAATGGTCCAAACTAAAAAAATCACACATGAAAAGAAGTCATGACTTCTGTTTTAATATATAAGATGTATTTTTGATACAATGTAAAGTTGCAATGTAGATGGGGGTAATAGTCACTTTTTGTTGTTTTGTACAGTTACGAAGTTAGTTCTGGGTTGATGTTTTACCTATCGCACTAGTGGTAAGGACTACCAATAGAAGAACCATTGTCTTAAAGGTATAAAAATCTGAGACATCGTGTCCTATTTGGGTGAGCCAATTTAATAAAGAAAAAAATAAAATAAAAATCAGTTATCCGGTTGCATTATAAATGCTAAATTGAATGTGATGTTAACGTTGTCTGTTAAATCACAACTCTTAGAATGATTTACATATTATCAATTTGTTGACAAGTCTAGTTCTCTAACCTTTTTTGTTTGTATCAGTGATTACACAGCCATCAATATGGACCTCCCGATAATGTGGGGGGAGCGATACAATAATCAATATCAGATTTTAGGTGGACAGATATTCAGATATATATTATATTGATTGATATCGTTTCAACTCTATTATGAGTACTTATATAAACTCTGTTATTTTTTTAGGAATCATCAGTTTCCAAATCAAAACTATTAGCAATGCGTAGATGATATAATGCGAGATATCTAGCACCGTAACCCATATCACTAACAATATGAAATATCACTACAGGTGGGAACTAAATCATCGGATCCCTTTGAAACAAAACATATATGATATTTTCAAATATGTTGATTTATACTGTAGTTTTTTTTCTTTCTGTATTGGTGAAAGTTCCAGCCACACTGAAGGTATGTTTTCTGTTTCAGAAACGTTCAGAATATAAATTTGTTGGAAACTTGTGAAACTATATTCAAAATGCGTGTTTCTAAAATCTCATTTTGAAAATGCGATGGAAACTTGCGTTTTGCGATTATTTGCAACTTAGGCTGTCAGTTAAACGTCATTAAATTTTCAGTTTTGTTGAGTAATCGCCAATCTGAAACTGTACAACACATATCATCTTCGTATTTATCTTAAAGGGCAGTGATTGGATGACTAAGAGATGCTCAGATGAAATCTAAATTTTGATCTATGAAGATATGAAATTAGAAGAATAAATTAAGTATGTGAGATCTAAAAAAAATAATAATAAGTATGTGAGATCTTTTATACAAAAATATTATTATCAGCGAGCCAAAAAAGATTGACGTAAAAACTAGTATTTTCAAAATTATTGTTTAATATGCTTAGTAAGGAAAATTTATTTGTGTCTGTGAAAAGAATTTTTGAAAGGAATTTCTGTTGAATATGTATATCCATATATTTCAATTTGTATCTAAAGATGTACTAAAAACTATTTGAAACTATATTGATAACATGTCTTTCATGCACCCCTATAATTTATTACAACTTTACTTTGTTCGCTCGAATAATATTTTTATCATCATAAAGTTATTCAAGTACGTGTTGAATAAAAGTATAAAACGAAAGAAGAAGTTATTCCAGTACCCTTTAAATTATTACTACTTTTGCAGCTTTGCGTGTATGAATTTCACTTTACGCGTCTACTTTCTGTATTCTTTTTGTATTATTATGTTTCTTTAGGAGTTAACTTTTGTACATTTTTAATCCAATCTTCTTTTATAAGCTTTATCCATTCATTTTTTCTTGTTCACAAAGCTTTCTCCTAGGGGTGGACATTCACATATCCATTCGGATTCGGTTTGGATTTATTCGAATTTTAGATTTTCGAAGTTAAAGATTTCAGTTCCATTCGGATATTTCTAAATTTCGATTCGAATTTGGTTTGGATCTTTACGGGTTTGGCTCGGATTCAGATAACCCACTTAAATGATTTTTAAAATTTTAAAATTCAATATATAGTTTAAATTTCTCAAAATCTGTGAATAAAATACTATATTACATATAAATTTGAATAACATATGTCAGAATACCTAAACTTAACATATAAATTGGTTTGGTTTGAATATTTTGATAGAGGATCAGTAGATATTTCAAGTATTTTTAGTATATTGAATATATTTTAGCTATTTCATATGTTTAATTTTGTCTATTTGTATATATTTTTAAGTATTTTAGACAACTTAAAAAGTATCTTATATATTTTGGATGTTTTTAATATACATTAAATCTAAAAATAATTAATATATTTAGATATATAAATTTATTTTGGATATATTCGGGTATCCAAAATACTTCTATTCATGTCAGGTTCGGTCTTGATTCTCTGGATACCAAAATTTTGAACTCATTTAGATATTTAATCAATTTCGGTTCGGGTTCGGTACTATTTTTTCAGATTGGGTTCGATTCAGTTGTTCAGATTCAGATTTTTTGCCTAGTCCTACTTTCTCCATTCTATTAATATATAAGGGAAACGGTTTAATCAAAAAGCTTCATATGAGTCTTTGTTATCCTTTTCTTCAGAATTTATCTGCTCTGCTTTAAAAAGTGCTTATTAAAAATACTTTTAAAATGCCATGCCTACCCTGCGTTAGTTTTTCTTCCAATCAAATACATAACAGTTGATAGAAAAAAAAGTTCGCCAATAACAAAGAGCACTGATTATACGAATAAATTAATTAATTATAAAATATTTATACGACTACTACGGTTGAGTTTTGTTGACGAATTTCGTGAGACATATCTTTGGACATACGTTGAACTGACCGTATTTGACTAGTGTCCTTTTCATATGTTCTAGTACTCCCAGTCCCTTCTCTTTCCCTTCCATTAAGATTGATTTTTTCTAAAAAAAAATTGTTTTACAAAATGTATTTTTTTATATTTTCTATAAAAAAATATAAATTTCAAAAAAATTAATTGACTTTATCAAATTAATATTGATTAAAAATTATTAAAAAATAAAAAATTACAGAAAACAATACATTTATTATATAAACTAGAGATTTTTTTCGCGCTTCGCGCGGATTGTGTCTTATAAATTTATTTTATTTATAATATTATTTGTCGGTTTTTTCTTTTACATTAACTTCTTGTTTTTCCAATATTAGTTTTTCTTAATTTAAATTTATATGTTTATAATTTTTCTTGTTGTAGATGAAGAATTATATATTTTATTGATGATTTTTTTGTATGTGACATAAACTTTTTGAAATTTTAAAATAATGTTATATATAGTACGATTAACACATTAAAGAAGAGAAACATATTCAGGCACATTTTACACAGGTTTTATATGCATAATTTTAAACATTATATATGTATATATTATAAGTTTGAAACATGTAAATGCTTTCTAAAGCTAAATACTTGTTCTGAGTTTACATAACTTATCGAAAGTTTTATCTCTTTTTAAATTCAAATCACAGAAAAAAATATCAAAAAGTCAGTATAGATGAGTTTTTTGGGCTTTTAAATCAACACTGAAAAATTACATGAATCAGATAACAACAGTTTTATAAACAACTGGATAAAATTTGACCGAGCCAAAGATTTTCACACAATATGTTCTTTCTTCTTCAAATTGCGAAGAGCCTATAGGCACAAGAAAAAAAATCATAATTTTTGTTTTCACTTATATAACATTTTTTCTCCTTTACACACGGAGTTTATTACACTGTTATAAGCAATGGAGAACTCTATTCATATAAGATTCACATCTATGCATTTTGACAAAGAAGAATTTTAGCCATCTTTAGTTTCAGAATGGACCAACTTCAGTCATATACACTATATTTTCTCTATGATTCAAATCTTATGATTTTAATATATGTGCAGATTTTCATATGAAAAAACACGCACGCCATCTATCATTCAACCTATTAGTTTTTCCAAAGTAAATACTATAATCCTCGTTTGGTTAGCTCCACAAATTAATTTCTTTGGATCAGTTTACTAAAAAATATAGATACTAATGTTAGAAAAGAATATAAACACTATCAACAACAAATATTGGCACAAGTTTGGATTTGCTGCTGAAGTTTGGATTTCTCCTCGGGCTGATCTACACTCTGTTGCAGCCTGGATCAATCAACCTCGCGTCAACGCAGATACGCATGCTACTCCAGTCATCAAGCTCTATTTTCAGTCAGCCATCTACCTGCTGTGGAAAGAGCGTAATGCTCGTGTGTTCACTGCTGTCTCCTCACCTTCATCAGTCATCCTTGCCTCTCTCGACCGTATGATGCGTGACCGTCTCCTCTCTTACCTGGAAAGTTCTTCTTTCTCCTCTTCTCTACTTCTTTTTATCTTTCTTGTATAACACTTCCTTAAGGCTTTTTTTACTTTGAGTTGTTGTTGATTGTTTTTGTTTCCTTGCTGTAATAAGTTGTTTAAAAATAATAGTGTAACCTTTCAAAAATTGATAATCTTAGCATCTTACCAAAAAAACAACAAATATTAACTTATTTATGTGAATATGTATTTTATTTTAAATCTTTATAGTGGACGAAGAAAGCACCATAATTTGTACAACAAATTTTCTTAGATTCACGTTATCATACTCACCATTTTACCATTTTAATTACATAATTTTAGATGAGCTTCTTCACCTTTCCCGATTATTTTCGCTTTATTTATAACTACAATATAAAGTTATAAACTATATATATTGTAAATTAATAATTTATTTATCCTTGAAGTCTAACGATTAAAAATAGAACATAATTCAATATAGATATATGATTCTATTAGTAAATTAGTAGTTACAAATTTGAAATTTTTAGAAATATCAAAAGTTGTATGTTAGTTAATTATCTTATAAATAACATTTATTTCTAATTTTTTTTGGATGAGAATATTTTGGCTGAGGTGGATAGTCTCAAAAGCTTTGAATTTAGTCCCTTTTATATAGTAGGATACTTCCTTTTATCTTTCTTGTATAAGACTTCCTTAAGGCTTTTTTTACTTTGAGTTGTTGTTGATTGTTTTTGTTTCCTTGCTGTAATAAGTTGTTTAAAAACAATAGTGTAACCTTTCAAAAATTGATAATCTTAGCATCTTACCAAAAAAACAACAAATATTAACTTATTTATGTGAATATGTATTTTATTTTAAATCTTTATAGTGGACGAAGAAAGCACCATAATTTGTACAACAAATTTTCTTAGATTCACGTTATCATACTCACCATTTTACCATTTTAATTACATAATTTTAGATGAGCTTCTTCACCTTTCCCGATTATTTTCGCTTTATTTATAACTACAATATAAAGTTATAAACTATATATATTGTAAATTAATAATTTATTTATCCTTGAAGTCTAACGATTAAAAATAGAACATAATTCAATATAGATATATGATTCTATTAGTAAATTAGTAGTTACAAATTTGAAATTTTTAGAAATATCAAAAGTTGTATGTTAGTTAATTATCTTATAAATAACATTTATTTCTAATTTTTTTTGGATGAGAATATTTTGGCTGAGGTGGATAGTCTCAAAAGCTTTGAATTTAGTCCCTTTTATATAGTAGGATTAATGTGTTTTTAATACATATGAAAATACTAAAAAATTTATCTCTGGAGAACGCATAGAATAATAGACATTGGTTACATCATGCCAAAAGCCCAAAGCCGCCACTAATACGTAAGATTGCTTACGATGTCTTCGATACTTCAACAAACATTTATTGATTCGGGTCGTAGTTGAATGGTAATAAAACAGTCTTAATTGCAGTAAACTTCCGGACAACATTGCTTTAATGTTCGTTCTCTAACTTATTTTTGACGAACGTAAAATCCAAGTTAGTTTGAATATCAAACATATTCGATATAGAATAAAACTGATGGATCTACTTTGCTAATATACTTTCCAGATTTTAATATCACTCATATCCCACCGATCACAAAATGGATTTTCAGATTCTCTATCTAAGAATGCGAAGACATTTCATAGATATCTTTGTTTTATTAGTGTTTTATTCTGATTGATTATCTAGACTATTTCAAGTTTAATAAAATAGCCGTTCGTTATAAAAAAAAAATTGATGGATCTCACACAAAATTAGAATTTACGCCAATGCGTCGAACAAATAACTTCTAAATAGAACGTATACTGATGATCATGTATGGAAAATTGTATATTATCTATATTATTAAAACTGAAGTACATTTGAGAGTTGTTTGGAAACTTGGATAATAGTATAAATGAGAATTGTTTGGAAACATGGATAGCAGTACAAAATAATACTTGCTTATCTTAATTGATTTTTTAAAAGATTTTTATTCTATTGTTAATCAATTCTAACCCTTCATCTATTATATTTACTAAATAAGTTAATATCATTTATTACAGAAGTACAAAACAAAATTTATTTGTTTTCAATTTTTATTTTATCTTTTACATTAATTTTCTCAATTTTAATTATTTCTATACAAAATTCAAATCAAAATAATAATTTAAAATTAATTTATATAAATAGTTGATTCAAATATATATATACATATATTTTTAAAAAAAGTTTACTAAAATATTTTCCAATAACCATTTAAAAAATATATTTTCACTATATATAAGAAAAATACAATACATAACTTAATTAAAAACACCAACTTAAATTATGGTTTTTATATTTCATATTAAGTTTATAAATATAATATATGTGATTATTTATATGATGGTACGTATAAAATAACATTAATTATATGATTACTTATATTATGGTACATATAAAATATGATTAATTATATGATGACGTATATATGATATATAATAGTGACATGAAAAACAAAACTTATTTGTTTTCAATTTTTTTATTTTATCTTTTATATTCATTTTCTCACTTTTTAACTATCTCATTAATTATATTTACTATAATATTTTGCCAGGATTATTTACATATTAACTATAATAATTCGACATATTTGAATGAAACCACTCTATTTGTGATAAGAATTCAAAATGGTTAACAAATATTTTTTTTATTTACTTATGTATCGGTTAGACATGGACATTCGGATAACTATTCAGCTACGAGTTATTTCTTTGGGTTATTATACTTTTTGAGTTTTGAAACTAGACTTCATTTCGGTATTATAAATTTTCATGTGTGTTTCGAATCGGGTCTAGATGAATTCAGTCTTAATATATACAAACCTACAAATATCCAAAAACTAATGTATTTGACGCCTGTACGGATATTTGTATGAACAGTAAGAATATTAACCGGTTCAATTCGGGTATGTTGATTTCAAATTAAACTAAAAATAACCAAAAGTAATCATATTAC
The DNA here is from genome assembly GCF_000309985.2 of Brassica rapa. Classification (NCBI taxonomy): domain Eukaryota; kingdom Viridiplantae; phylum Streptophyta; class Magnoliopsida; order Brassicales; family Brassicaceae; genus Brassica; species Brassica rapa. The sequence continues at coordinate 24,963,766 of NC_024796.2, forward strand.
TCTATTTGATTCAGGTTCGATTATGATGTATAGAAATCTAAAAGTACTTATGCAATTAATTATATTACGACACATAAAATATATAATACTAAACATAAAAATAAAAATAAAATATCGATTTATAAGAAAGTAAAAATTAACACCCGCACGGGTGTGCGGGTCAATCTCTAGTTAATATTATGAACTCATACAAAACTGTGGTGTGACGTAAGCGGTATAAAAGACTAAGAAAGTTTAAGAGTATTTAGCAGGGTTGTTCAATATGGTAAAACCGAACCGTACCAAACCGAACCAAACCGAAATAGACAATATGGTTTGGTTTTGGTATATACCATATAACCGAATGAATATAATTTTATAAAAGCTGTAGGATTTGGATATGGTTTGGTATATAACTAATTAAACCGAATAAACTGAACAAAACCGATTAAAAGTAGAAACACGTAAATATGTATCTATTTTATAACAATACATGAAAATCTATTTGTTACATAAGTTAAATTTGTGTTAATAACTATTACCATAATTTTATAGTAATAAAGAACCTTAATTTGTAAAACACTTGAACTATAATTAAATAACAATACATCGGAATCCAGACATCTTATTTTCTAAATCTTCTTTTGATCTTTTTGCTTTACTTTAGTCTTCACTAAATTAATATGAAGATTATAATTTGATGGACAATAATTAATGAAAAAATTTCACAATTTTTTCTATAAACAAACAGAGTTTCGTGTTCAATTGAAAAACATGACTTTAATGAACACTAAATAGGAAAGAGTAGAAAAACAATTATTTCATATTTCTGTTTTGTTTCATATTTTTATTTTCAAAATTTCAAACTTTGATTTTAGTTATAGATTTGATTATTTTATTTGATGGTAGAAGTATTTTTACTTTTTTGTTCATTTATTTGAACATGTAATATATTTTTAATAAATGACTGTGTTGACAATATGACTCTAAAATTCATATAATATGATCTCAAACTAAATAATTATGTTTTAAAAAAAAGAAAAAAATTTTACCCTCCCGCAACCGCAAACGCTAGCTGGAGCTAGCTTTTTAATTTATGAGATTCAGAGCGGTTTGAAGCGTAGAGCGATTTGAATGATTGTTGCAAACCGCCGACAATCGCTACCAACCGCAAAAGCTGTGTTTGCGGGTGACAGCGGGAAAACCAATCGCTCCCTAAATCAAGGATGAATTTCATCTTTTGTGGTTGGGCTTTGTTGACACTGGATCGTGTTTTTTAAGTGGGTGAAATCCGCCTCCAACAAAAATAAAAAGTATAGTACATAATAAATATGTTGTAGTAAGTAACATGAAGAGATTCCATATCACACGACGAATGATCTCAAGACGCAACAAACGCAATCACGACTTCTGAGTGAATTGGCCCAAATTGAAATCCAGTGGGCATTCGGTACCTCCATCCGGTTCGGTTGGTTTTAAACGAATTTTCAGATCTAAGCGTTGAAGTCCAATTCAATTTTTTTTAAAAATTTCCGGCACGGTATTGGTTCAGATCAGTTTGGAACAACCATGGAAGATCCACATTTTTGAGTCTATCACCTTTTATCAAATTAATAGTTTTTTTTCTATCTGCATGAGCAGTTGGAGAGCTTTATGTCACTAAGACGCATATCTTCTACTGAGAGATGTTTGTAATATTTGTTTTGAACGCCTCTCTCCCACCTTCTCGTCTTCACATCAGAGTTTAAACTGTTTCTGATACCGCCAAAGCTGTTTAAAGTTCTCTTTTCTTCGATTAACGTGAATGGAACTTGATGAAGGTGAGGCAGAGGCTGCAATGGCACATGCCAAAAGACTAATCCAGAATGGAGTTCAACCTTGTAATATTGATTGGAATCACGACAACTAAGGGCACGTGCATCGGGAGCTTTTAGCAGTTTCTTAGGAGGGGACCACAAAAACATAAACATCGGTAACCAAAAGCGCCAGTTAAGGATCGATGTTTGAGTGATCCTTGTACTGTTTTGCGGGTTCCACAACACGTGGCGGCCCGCGATTGGTTCTGGGTTTTTTTTTTTTTTTATAAATCAGATAAGACAGAAAAAAAAAATTTAGAAACCCATTTTGGGTTTCACCCGATAATCATGGTCTAACGCTGCTCGGGACCTCAATTGATATGGTGCTTTAGTATTATTAAGCGCAAAAGAGGAGATGCTACAGGACATGGAGGTGTCCACTGTGGGTGGTTTCCAGGGTCGAGGGAAAGAGGCTCCATGGTTATATCTAGCGCAAAGAAGGGAGGTTTGGTTTTTAAAAGACCAAAGGCGAATGAATGTGCTGTTACTTGCGTAAGAAGACGCTGTTTGTGTGGTCTGAGATACAGAGACAGTGAGCAGTGAATGCGTTTCTGAAACGTATGATCGAATACTTTGAGGAGCATGGCGAGAATTCCAGCTGATTACACCAGTTGGTAAGGCACGAGTTTCTGTTAACCTCAGGCCATTTGTGCAGAGACAAATCGTCTTCGATAGCATAGTTTCAAACCCACGTAAGAGTTTTATAAGATCTCTCGTTTGCGTTGTCCTTTCGAATCAATGGCATGGTCCTGTAAGTGAAATCTAAATCGAATTGTAAGGTTTAACTCCTTATAACCTTAGTTCGTTAACACGTTCGTTATCTGCTTGTTGATTGTTTAAGAAGAGATTAAACTAAGCAATAAGAACACACACGAATTTAACGAGTTCCCAGCCTCAAACTGGTACGTCTCGTGGGAGACTGTCCTCCCAAACTTCACTATGAATAAGAGAGTACAATCGATCACGATTGTGATCAAGCTTGTGTATATGCAAGCTCTATATCTGAGAGTAAACGTAAAACCTTACAGCACAAGAAAGTCTATCAGGTGTTTATATAGCTAGCAACAATAAACCCTAACTTCTTGCTTTTGGGCTTTCGCAGGTGACAACGGAGACAGGCCCATCCCATGCAGCATGCACTTAGACTTGGGCTTAGGCCTACAACCAACAATCTCCACCTTGTGGGCTTGAGCCCAACTTCCACCAACCCTAATGCCATCTCCGTGTTTCTCTCTCTCTTGTCCGAAAACGCGATCTCACTCGCAATCTTCTCTCTCTTCTCAATCCCTGTGAAGTCTCGATCTTCTCGAGCTTGCTCCGGCGGTGTTCCTCTCTTCAGAGCTCCACCGTCTTCTGTGTTGCGAGGAATCTCTCAAGACTAGATGGATCCATGTTGAACCCGTCATTTCTCTTCCTCGTCTGTGCAGACTGATCTTGACGTCTTCGATGAGGCTTGACGAAACGAGCTTCGATTCTGGCCAGGAACCGCGTTTCTCTCCCCTCTGAGGTCTAGATCGATCGCTTCTGCCTCCATAATTCGTCGGCGTCAACACGAGCAACATCATTGAGTCTCCTTCGTCGCCTATCTCCGGCTTCGAAACTCCTTCGATGCCTATCTCCGGCTTCGACCATATAGCTCAGGTAACCTTTGAGCTTCCTTTTCTCTTTGATTCTCTTCTCAATTCGCTGATCTTTCTCCAACTTTCGAAAAAAAAAAAACATAGTTTCTGACTCTTGGCCTTTTACAGCTTCTACCGAGATGATATCAACTTTCCACAAGCTTCTTATATGTCCGAAACAACTTCTTCTGCTCCAGACTACACACTTGTCCCTGAAACTCCAACAAATTTCAGAACCTTCCTCTCCGATGCTCACTTCTTCGGCTTCGGATACTCCACCTGCTCCAGAACACTCGGTAATTACTCAATCAAACTCGCTCTTCTCCTTTTGATTTATATAATTTTATTAGAATCTCACACTCCCTAGAACTCCACCGTATTGATACTAACGAGTCCTTGTTGCTTTGATTGTGAGGTGTTGGCTTCTACTTCCGAGTGCTCCGCAGGTCCCAGTCTCCTCATATCACGTTGAGGATACCCAGACACACATCAAACTTGTTTCCAGGTACTCCTTTAGTTAGCATGTCTGCTGGGTTTAGAGAAGTATGAATCTTAGAAACCTTGATAGTGCCTGCTGTGATGTGATCTCTGATGAAGTGTAGCTTGTAGTCAATGTGTTTAGTTCTTTCGTGATGCACACTGTTCTTAGCTAGACTGATAGCGCTCTGTGAATCACAATGAATTTCTACTGAATCTTGCTCGAAACCCAATTCGATGCAAATGCCTTTAAGCCATAAGGCTTCTTTGACAGCTTCTGTGAGAGCCATGTATTCAGCCTCTGTGGTTGATAAAGCCACCACATGCTGAAGCGTGGATCTCCAGCTGACTGTATTACCACCAACCTTAAACACATATCCTGAAACAGATCTTCTTTTATCCAAATCTGCTGCGAAATCTGAATCACAAAACCCCTGAATATCAATCTTTTCATGCTTCGTAAATGTCAAACAACTTCCAGCTGATCCCCTTAGATATTTAAGGATCCATTTCACTGCTTCCCAGTGAACTCTACTTGGTCTTCCCATGAAACGACTTACTAAGCCTACTGCAAAGGCCAAGTCTGGTCGAGATCCTATCATACCATACATGAGGCTCCCAACTGCGCTGGCATATGGTACAGAGCCCATGTAGTAGAGTTCAAAATCCGCTTCTTCATCACTTAAACTCTTCATCTTGTACTGGCTGCTAACTGGAGTGATTACAGACTTTGCATCCTCCATTCGAAAAGTCCTAAGTACTTTCTTAAGGTAGCCTTCCTGAGATAGCTTTAGTGTTCCTTCTTTTCTGTCTCTGACAATATCCATTCCAAGGATTCTTGTAGCAGCACCTAGGTCTTTCATTTCGAATTCATTTTCAAGATTCTTCTTTAGCACCTTAATGGCTTTCTTGTCCCTAGATGCAACCAACATATCATCGACGTATAGCAGTAGGTACACCCTGTCGTTGATATCTTTCCCCTTGAAGTAGACACAAGGATCATAGACACTTCTGCTAAACTTCTGTTCTTTCATGAAACTATCAAATCGCTGGTTCCATTGCCGTGGGGATTGCTTTAACCCATACAGAGATTTCTTAAGCCTCCATACGTAATCTTCCTTCCCTTTTTCAATGTAACCTTCTGGTTGACACATATATATCTCTTCCTCAAGTGTTCCATTTAAAAATGCTGTCTTTACATCGAGTTGCTCCAACTCCAGGTTGAAGTTGACTGTGATTGACAACATTAAGCGAATGGAAACATGCTTCACCACAGGAGCAAAAATCTCATGATAATCGACTCCTTCTACCTGGGTGAATCCTTTTGCAACCAGTCTGCCTTTATATCTAGGCTTTTCAACTCCTGGTATTCCCGGTTTTCTCTTGAACAACCACCTGCACTCGATGACTTTCTTACCTTCAGGTTTCTTTACAACCTCAAAGGTCTCATTCTTCTTTAGAGACACCATTTCGTCATCTGCAGCTAGTTTCCAGTGCTTCCAGTCCTTGCTCTTAGTTGCTTCGAAATAGGAACCAGGTTCATCTTGCTCTATATCTTCAGCGCTGGCAAGAGCATAAGCCACAAAATCTGCGTTCTCAAACCGAGACGGGGGTCTGATTTCTCTCCTCTGTCTGTCTCTTGCTAAGATATAGTTGTCCAAGTTTTGCGCCTCAGAACTTTCTTGGTCATTATCAGCTCCCTGAGACTCACTTTCAGCTTCGGAGCTTTCTGAACTTTCTGTCTCAGAGCCATCATGTTCAGCAGAGTCTTCATCATCCGTAGAACCTTTATCTCCATTAGTGTTGAGATTACTAGGTCCCCTTATCAAGTCTGTGCTGAAAGATACTCGTTTCTTCTTCTTCTTTTCTTTAACTTCCTCAGAAACTGAGATGTCTTTGAATACTCTTTCTTCATCGAACACGACGTTTCTGCTTATGGTGCATTTTCCTTCATCTGGGATCCAGACGCGATACCCTTTAGTTTCAGGAGGATATCCCATAAAGACGCCTTTAATAGCTCTAGGGCTCGTCTTATCTTGTGTCACATGCACATAAGCAATGCTTCCAAACCTCCTAATATGATCAAGGCTTATCTTAGAGCCTGTCCAGATTTCTTCAGGAATTTTAAACTCTATGGATGAGTTCGGTGATCTGTTGATGAGATAGACAGCAGTAGATGCAGCATGATCCCAAAATTTCTTCTCCAGACCAGTCTCGGATATCATACATCTAACCTTATCCATGATCGTCCTGTTCATTCTCTCGGACACTCCATTTTGCTGGGGTGTGTAGGCACAAGTCTTATGCCGTTTGATCCCAGCTTTCTTGCATAATTCATCAAATCGATTGTTACAGAATTCCAAACCATTATCAGTTCTCAAACACTTAATTTTCTTCCCTGTCTGATTTTCCACCAATAACTTCCACTCTGCAAACTTCTCAAATGCTTGATCCTTGCTGTTTAAGAATCTGATCCACACCTTCTTAGAGAAATCATCCACGAATGTAATGAAATACTTGCAGCCTACTTCAGTCTCAGTGTTTGAAACTGATCCCCATAAGTCGCTATGAATATACTCCAGAATCCCGGAACTCTTGTGCTTTGCTGTAGGAAAACTAAGCTTGTGAGACTTTCCTAACACACATGTCTCGCAAAAATCTAGTGAGTGAACTTCCTTCTCACTTAGATACCCTTTCTTAACTAAGATGTTCATGCACTTCAAGCTCATGTGCCCAAGCCTTGAGTGCCATCGATTTGTTAAGTTTACTGAGGTCCTCACCACTGCAGCTTCTCCTTTAATGACTTTGCCTTGAAGATAGTACAAACCATCCTTGTACTTTCCTGAGATAACCTTCTGTTTTCCTTTATAGAACTGCACTTTGAAATCTTTTCCTTCATAATGGCAGCCATTCTTCTCAAGCTGTCCGTAAGAGATCAGATTCTTTGTCATTGAAGGAATGTATCTCACATCGGTGAGAATGATTTCAGACTCATCTGAATTCAGTATCTTCAGTTTTCCAATGCCCTTAACATCACTCTGCGTGTTGTTTCCCATCAACACCGTTCCCCCTTCACATTCCTGTAGATCAAATAATGATTCTTTGTCTGGGGTGATATGGAACGTACACCCTGAGTCCAGCACCCATTCATCCTTTGTAGACACGGTGCTAGCTGTTAGAATCATAGGTTCTCGTGGCTTAGTAGTCACGTTTACCGATCCAGGAGCTTTAGGATGTTTTCTGTCTGGGCAATCCCTTTTCCAGTGGTCCTCCTTTCCACACACGAAACAGCCCTTGCTGTTCTTCGTGTATCTAGGTTTGGACTGAGATCTTCCTCTTCCCTTAGATTTGCCTCTCCCATTAGGACCACTTTTCTTATCTGATCTTCCCCTAGCATCAACATATAGACCTTCTGCGTCCGCCTTAGGTCTTGTTAACAACCCTTTTTCCTTGAGTTCTACTTCCTTCGAGTATGCTGAAGTAACAACCTCATTGATTGTTAATGTGTCTTTGCCACTGCCGTATTTCAGGGTATGAACTAGCTGCTCATACTTGGTTGGGAGGCTCGATAAGATTTGTATCGCCTGATCTTCCTCAGGTATGTTGATGTTGAGACTTTCGAGATCATCCACCAGCTTAAGAAAATCATTCAAATTCTCTTCAATACTCTTGCTTTCTTCCATTCTGAAACTTGCAAATCTTTGTTTCAGGTAGATCCGATTCGGCAAGGTCTTTGTCTGGTAATCTACTTCTAGTGCTTTCCAAACTGCGAGTGCAGTCGGCTGCTTTCTGATCTTCCTCAGTATGGTGTCGTTAACACTCATGCAGATCAGATTCTTGCACCTCCGGTCTTTCTCTTCACTGACCGGTTCAGGTTTGATTTCAACATCTTTACCATCTGCATCCTTAGTGCTCGATTCTGGTTTAGACTCACTTAAGCACCTGTCTAGACCTAGAATTTCAAGCTGACACAGCATCTTGTATTTCCATAAACCGAAATCACCTTTGCCATCGAACTTCTCAACGTCGAATTTGCCTTTGATTGGTTCCATTGACTTGTGATTCTGATTCAAAACTCTTTCTCCTTCTCAGGTACCCTTGCTTTTCTTGCAACGCCCACGAGACTGGTTTAGCACAGACTTGTTCTTAACCTAGAACGCTCTGATACCACTTGTAAGGTTTAACTCCTTATAACCTTAGTTCGTTAACACGTTCGTTATCTGCTTGTTGATTGTTTAAGAAGAGATTAAACTAAGCAATAAGAACACACACGAATTTAACGAGTTCCCAGCCTCAAACTGGTACGTCTCGTGGGAGACTGTCCTCCCAAACTTCACTATGAATAAGAGAGTACAATCGATCACGATTGTGATCAAGCTTGTGTATATGCAAGCTCTATATCTGAGAGTAAACGTAAAACCTTACAGCACAAGAAAGTCTATCAGGTGTTTATATAGCTAGCAACAATAAACCCTAACTTCTTGCTTTTGGGCTTTCGCAGGTGACAACGGAGACAGGCCCATCCCATGCAGCATGCACTTAGACTTGGGCTTAGGCCTACAACCAACACGAATGTATATTTGATAGTTTATACGTTTTTGATTGATAATCTGAGTGAACCCGGATTTCAAGAGTGAACAAGATAACCTCTGCGCTCTATTTTTGCATGAAATTGCCTTTTGTTCTACAGTGTCTATAAAATATGAGCAAGCTGAAGATGAATTGGTCATGGTTCTAAAAAAATATTCCGCTGCCGGGAATCGAACCCGGATTTCAATTGTGAACAAGGGGACCCTGGAAGCCCCTACGCTCTATTTGCTTGAAATTGCCTTTGTGCTACAGCGGAACTTGTTATTAGTAGCAAATATAAATGTATTTATAATGTGCATAGTACTGTATTTTTTTTTCGTATGTAATGTTTGATTAAAACTAATTTATATCTCCTCGTGGAAACAAAATATTGGGGTGACTATAACTACAATTTACTCGACAACTAATAATTACAAAACCGAAAATAAACAAAAACTAGAATAACCGTTAACAAAATAAAAGGAAAAAACTGTTACACAATTCATTAGGGTTTTGGCATTGGGCTGAAAAAGGATTCCTAAGTTACCGTGTCTATAAATATGAGCAAGATGAGATGAATTGAAGACACAAATGAAGGTAATGTAGTAGTACTTGGTCGTTGTCCTGATCAGTTGTTGTCCGTTTTAGGGTAAGCTGCAGAGAGACAATTAGAGTCAAAACATTTAGTGCTACGTATAAAAGCTTGACTCGTTGAAACAGGTGAACACATTCTTGTTCAACGATACTTGTCTTTATTTTTGCCGCGAGTATTCTATAGGCTTTCTCGATTTATACGTTTGGACGCAAAGGCTTTCTAAAATTAACTTGTTAAGGCCCACTTGAGCTTTTACGTTTATAATAATATACTAGGCTTCTAATTAGCATGATCCGCTGTAGCACAAAAGTTATTTCTTGAATATTTTATCACAGAAGGTCACCTGGCTAGATCACCCCCTTCTTGAAATTTGGGTTCGATTCCTGGCAGCGGAAATTCTTTTATTTCAATAAATTATGGATCAATTAATTACACTAGGATTTTTACAGGTTTTTGAGAGCCCATATAAGAGCACCATTAATGCAGGCGCTTGATGGAGTGCTTTTTGGTGGAACCCACCGTAAAAGAAAAAAACGGAGTGCTTCAAAAGCCTGATTAGGCATCACTGCGTAAGTTGTTTTGCGGGTCCACTGACACATGGTGACCCGCGATTGGTTTGTTTTTATTTTATTTTTCTTTTTAAACAGAAAAAACCAAAAAATAAAATAAATAAATTAAGCACCTCACTTGGGGTGCTAGAGTTAATGATGGTCTAAGTGATACAAGTTAATTACATTATCAGATATCAAAGTCTCAAAAAATGGTAAATGTACACTCGATTAGTTTTAACTTAAACTAGATTTTAACCCGTACATTCATGCGGATATTTTTTATTTTATAAATGTATTTGATATTATTATAAAGATTTTAGATATATAATTTTTATTTTATTATTATATACTGTGTAAATCTATAATATTATTTTCTATATTTCTTATTCGGCATTATTAATTACATGAATTTTGTTATTATATATTGTGTAAATTTTACCACGTTTGGAAGATTACATGAATTTTGAATTTGTTTTTGTTACTATATTAATACATTATTTTATAAATAAATATTTAAAATTTTGGTAATATTTTCTAATTTTTATCAAGAGATTTTGTTAAAATTAAAAAGAAAAATTATAATTAAAATTTGATTTTCATTAATATTTTAATAAATTACTAAAATTTCATAGTTTTCTAATAACATATTTTTAAATAGTATATGAACCAAAGGTTATTATATACTATTATATTTTTGTATATAAACATTTAAAAAATATATTATTGAGAGTTTCAAAATAAATAAAAAGATAATATATAGTTGCGGATATAAAATTTTAACCTATGTTAATAAATTTATTTTTGTATAAAAATATTATATAGTTTAATTTTAACCCATTTTAACGATGAATGATAATTTATTTAAATGAAACAACTTAAAAAAATAAGTTTTTGTCATATTTAATTCATATAGCACTTCTATTTTTATATAATACATAATATAATTATAGAATTTATAAAAGAAATCATATATAATTTTCATTTTCTTGTTTTATAATAAAATTTTGATCAACATTAATTTATAACAATATTATATCACTAATTACGAAATTAATTAATATGTTATTTTATAAAAATATTTAAAATTTTAAGTAAGATTTTGTTAGATTCTTCCTCAATAGATTTTATTATACTTTAAAATAAAATTCAAATTTATAGTTGATTTATTATTAATGTAGATAATCAAATATGTCATATTAACTAATTCTTTAAATGGTCCTACTATAACTTGTTAGTGGTAGATAAAAATAGAACCCTAAAAGAACATACCATTGTTTTAGAAGGAGAAAGCAAACAAGAGATATTATAAAACTCTATAAAGCGGACTACAGTGAAATTCAACAGAGTAAAATGTGAATGAAATTTCATATTGAGAATGAACTATAAAATAAATCATGTGAAAATCTGACGTTACTGAAAAATATTTAGTTAGACTAACTACCTAATAAACTGAATTAATTGTTATTTCACACTCTATTCGTTAAGTTATATTGTTATAATAACATGAAGTTGATGATGACTTCTAACTTTTTAATAGCGGCAGAGATGGTGAGAGTGTAAGAGACCTGTAGAGCCTTTGGACTTTGCAATTTGCATAGCAACAAATTAAAACGCTCTCTTGGGATATATTTGCAGTAGCTGTCAAGGAATCCCACAAAGGATACATGATGGGAGAAGCAACGTATAGCAAAGTAGTATCTGATAAACGTTACGCTTTTCGGGCCTGGCCCTTCTGAAAACCTGCAAACTTTTTAAAAATTTCCCTCTTTTGATCTTTAACCGCTGGATTCTCCGCCGCCCTCACCGGATTTCTCACCGATCGAGTTCAAGCCGACCGGGTTCACGCCCCCGACTCGGGTCGGAGGGTCCTCTCCCAACGGTAACGACAAACCGGTGGCAATGCCCCAATACAGCGCCCTTTCTTGGAGGAGGTCAAAACCCCTGTTTCACCAATCTGAAATTTTTTCCGTTTGCAACGGTCAGAAGAAAGAAGATTTGGACAACGGGATTCCGTTAACAACCTCAGATACGATAAGAGAAGTCCACACCCACCAAAGCCCCCAACTCCTTTTGCTAAACTGATATCTGAGTCCTGTAAACTAAATGACAACCGGAAGATACTCCAAGGAAGCGAAGGGAAAGAACATTGTTCTGGACCCACTCCAAGCTCCTAGAACAGCCCGAGTCCGAGTGCAAGCCCCCGACAATGCTGGGAGGCTCCATCAACACTCTCTCACCCTTATAGGACGGGTAACAAACCAATCAGCACAGAAAGTATGGTCGCTCATTCCTTTCTTCACTGAACTCTGGAAGACAGACCAAAGCCCAGTTGGAGCAGACTTAGGGAATGGTATGTTCCAATTTCAATTTGCCAAGGAAGCGGATCTAATAGCCGTTTTGGAACGCAGACCTTTCCACTATGCCAAATGGATGGTGATAATACAAAGATGGGAACCCACTGTCTCTGAGATCTTCCCATCTCTCATCCCGTTTTGGATCAGAATCCAAGGGGTCCCCATACACCTATGGTCGGAAGAAACAGCTCGCAGCTTGGGCCAAGACATAGGTATCTTTGAAAAGGCGGAAGTTACTTCTCTCTCAATGAAGATGAGAGTCCAGATAAACGGGAGACTTCCCTTGATAAAAGAAGCAGTCATCGAATACTCCAATGGAGATGAAGTTACAGCTACGCTGATCTACGAAAAGCTCGAAAGACATTGCGTTAAATGCCTGCGGCTTGATCATTACATCAATGACTGTCTAGTGGCAAAGCACGAGAAGAGAGCCGTAAAAGCTCAGGAAACAAGCGACAACAATATGGCTGAAGCAACCCAAGGAACCAGGGGAAGAGATGCAGATGTATTCAGATTCTCGGCTTCAAATGAGAGAAACTATGAACGGAATAAGAGTCACAGATACAGGTCTAATGAGCCGCGATTTGATGCAAGGCATACTATTAACTCCCAACGACGGTCTCGCTCCCTCTTCAAAGAGAGCCGCCATCAACAGTCCAGAGACTCATCGCGAGACTGGCAGCGAAGCAAGTACAGTGGCTATGCCCAAAGCAGAAGAGAAACTCCCAATTACCGTAGATCAGAGGAATCACGGTCCCTCCTGAGGAAGGATAGAAACAATCATAACTACAACCATTGGGAGATCAACTCTGCGACCTCAGGCGATAGGAGAGGACAGAATGAGAGGAGAGACGAAGCCAACTCAGTTAAAGAAGAGAGAATTGATCAAAGCAGAGGGAATCCTCTTCCACCTAATAAAACTCCAGCACCTCAGGAAGCCTTTCAAGAAGCTTTAGAGGAGGTGCGAGAAGTGATGGTCCAGTACACCCAGTGCGCGGATCCCTCGGAGAGTGCAGCCCGCAGAGAGAGACTCCAAAGGGCATAGGCAGAGGGCCAACTGGAGGAGACAGCAGCTCGTATGGTTCATACCTCAATGGCCGATAAGGAGGGCAATCCACAGTTCCTAAGAACATTTGAAGAGGAGATGTCAACGGAAAGAATTCCTGTACAACTTAGGCTCGGGCCTATGGCCCCTCCCCCTACCGTAGCTCCCACTGAACAGACTTCGCCGAAAGTGAATGGGAAACGTAAACCAGGGCGCCCCCCTGGAAAGAGAACGGTGCAGAGCAGCCCCAAGCTAATCAGAGGTGCTACCTCCTTAAAGAGGAAACTCTCACAACCTAAACCTCCACAGAATCGCAAAGTGCAGAAGCCAGATAACGCCACCACTCGACCAAGAACTAAGGCCGGCACATCTAGAGCTGGGAGAGGAAAGTCGACGTCGACGTCAACAACGAACTCAGAGGACCAGCCGCTCTGTAAAATGATACCAGCTACTACACGAAGAAAGATGGATTTTGAAAATCCATCTTCTCCCGGTCCTTAAAAATCGGGAGTTGGAACTGTCAGGGGTTAGGGAATCCCCGGACAGTTCGTAGGCTGCGAGAGATGAAGAAGAGTATATACCCCGATGTTTTATTTCTCTCGGAAACCAAAAATCACGATAGCTTCGTTCTCAACAAGACGAAGGTGCTGCAATATGAAAACACGTTTTTAGTATCCCCGATGGGGCATGGCGCTGGATGACTGGCACTAATGTGGAAACAGGCAATTAAACTTACTGTATTAAGTTCTTGTCCTAATCTGATTGACACGGCCATTGAATACGAAGGAAAAACTTTTTATGCTTCTTTTATCTATGCGGATACTGACAAACCTAGGAGACGCATATTCTGGGAGCGCCTACTGGATATTAATTCTTCTCGACAAGGGCCTTGGTTTGTCACAGGCGATTTCAACGATCTAACCTGCAATGCGGAAAAGACAGGAGGACCTGAAAGACACGAAAGTTCCTTCGCAGACCTACGCACTTTCTTCTTGGAAGGTGATCTATTCGATCTTCAACACTCTGGAGATTGCTTGTCATGGAGGGGGAAGAGAGGAGATCATTTGGTCAGATGTCGCTTGGACAGGGCAGTTGCGAATGGAAAGTGGGCTGAACTTTTCCCAAAGGCGAGATCACAGTACTTAACCTATGAAGGGTCTGATCACAAGCCCATAGTATCTTTCTTTGAACCAGACAAAAGAAAGAGAAGCAGAATCTTTAGGTTCGACAGGCGCCTAAGAGATAATCCCGAAGTAAAAAGCCTGGTGAGCCAGGTTTGGAGCGAAGCGAGCCATAAGTCCATCAATGACAGAATTATCGCTGTTAGGTCTGCCATTGTTGAGTGGAGCAAGCAACAATATCAAAACAGTAGGCGTATCATTGAGCAAAAGAAAGAAGAGCTGGAAGAGGCGCTAACAAGTACTGTCAATGACACAGAACTGATAACTAGCGTATCAAATGAACTCAACTCTGCATACATGGCCGAGGAGGCATACTGGAGACAGCGAAGCCGTTTGCTTTGGCTCAGTCTTGGAGATCGCAACACAGGATTTTTCCACGCAACGGCAAAGAACCGAAAGAGAGCAAATGCTTTCTCGGTGATAGAAGACGAGGACGGCACAGCGGTCTACCAGGAAGAGCAGATATCGAAGGTCATTGTATCCTACTTCCAGAAGTTATTCACTGCCGTGGAGGGCCAAAGAGAGGAGACAGTTCTACATGCCTTGACGCCTATGGTGACTCCTGAGCAGAATGAAGTGCTGATACAACTCCCATCAGCAATTGAGATTAAGGAAGCCACTTTCTCAATCAACGCGGATAAAGCACCGGGTCCGGATGGATTCTCTGCCGGTTTTTATCATTCAAATTGGGACAGTATTGGCGGTGAAATAGTAAAGGAAGTGCAGGAGTGTTTCAACTCGGACAGGCTGCCGGAAAGGATCAACGATACACATATCCGCCTCATACCGAAGGTTCACAGCCCACAGACCGTCGCGGAGTATAGACCCATTGCCTTATGCAATGTGTACTACAAAATCATTTCGAAGATTATGACGAAGCGCCTTCAGCCTCTTCTTTCAGGTATCATCTCCGAGAACCAGAGCGCATTTGTACCGGGGAGGGCTATATCGGACAATGTCCTTATCACACATGAAGTTCTCCACTACCTCAAGACGTCGGACGCGGAGGTACGATGTGCTATGGCGGTGAAAACCGACATGAGCAAAGCCTATGACAGATTAGAATGGGACTTTGTTCGGTGTGTGATGGATCGGCTGGGGTTTCACCCAAAGTGGATCGCTCTAGTGATGCAATGTATATCCACTGTTACGTACTCCTTCCTCATCAACGGTTCGCCTAGAGGAAAAGTCACACCGAGTAGGGGAATCCGCCAAGGAGACCCCCTCTCACCATACATATTCATTTTGTGTAGTGAGGTTCTCTCGGGTCTATGTAACAGAGCGCAAGAGGAAGGTTCTCTAAAAGGAATCAGTGTAGCTCGGGGGAGTCCCCAACTAAACCACCTCCTTTTTGCCGATGATACCATGTTCTTCATAAGAGCAAGTAAAGAAAGTAGTGAAGCTCTGCAGAAGATCTTAACTAGATATGAAGAAGCATCGGGTCAATCTATCAATACCGCAAAATCTGCAATTACGTTCTCAAAGAAAACTCCAGCGCATCTGAAAACTACAGTAAAGAACATCCTTTCGATCCAACAAGAGGGTGGCTCGGGCAAATATCTAGGACTCCCGGAACTGTTCGGTAGGAAGAAACGAGATCTATTCTCCTCTATAGTTGATAGGATCACGCAGAAAGCAGCCGGATGGAACAACAGATTCCTGTCAACTGCAGGGAAGATGACAATGCTGAAAAGCGTTCTGTCCCCAATTCCATCTTACTCCATGACCTGTTTCCAACTCCCGATTTCTCTGTGCAAGAGAATTCAATCCGCCCTCACACGATTTTGGTGGGACAATAGCAGTGGCAGTAACAAGATCGCATGGATTGCATGGTCAAGTTTGGTGCTCCCTAAGGAACAAGGAGGTTTAGACTTCAGGGACATACAGAGCATCAATGATGCTTTCTTAGCAAAATTGAGCTGGAGACTTCTAAGAAACCCTGAATGTTTACAGGGAAGAATACTATTCGAAAAGTACTGTCCTTCAGGAGATTTCCTCACCTGTTCAGTTCCTAGCTCCCCTTCTCATGGGTGGCGTAGTATATTGGTGGGGAGAGATATCATCGCAGCAAATTCGGGATGGGCGATCGGAAATGGGGAAAGCCTCAGCATATGGGATTCAGCCTGGCTCAGTCTCACGCAACAAGAGAGGCCAATGGGTCCAGCCCCTGAAGCGCTAGTCAACCTCAAAGTTGCGGATTTGCTTCTGCTAGAAGAGAATGAGTGGAACCTTGAAGCGATTCGCCAAATACTCCCGTTTGAGGAAGAAAAGATAAGATTGTTGAAACCAAGCTTGAGCGGTGCTCCAGACAAGCTAATGTGGCTAAAGTCCCCGACTGGGGAATTCACGACAAAGACAGGGTACGTGGCTGTTCTACCGCTCCAACAAGACCTACCACTGGTACCTCAGGGAGAACCAGATTTTAACTGGAAGAGAAACGTTTGGAAGCTACATACTGCTCCGAAAATTAAACTATTCACGTGGAAAGCTCTACATGGAGCGTTACCGGTTGGGGAGCAACTGATTGCGAGACAGATCCCAGTTGACGGCTTATGCAAGCTTTGTGGTCTCCCTGAATCTATTGATCATCTGTTCCTTCATTGTAGATTCGCCAAACAAGTCTGGAAAGCTGTTCCAGTGTGACCAAGCATTGAGTACAGCGGAACGATATATTTAAGGAGTGAGTGGATTAACTTCTGCTCCAGACAAAACCTACCCCCATCTGGGATTGTAGTGGGAGCACTGGCACCTTGGATTCTGTGGCAAATTTGGAAAGCAAGAAACAGCCTTATCTTCTCAGACAAAGGCGCTTCGGTGGCTGAGGTGATCTCAAAGGCTATAGTGGCAGCTAGAGAATGGAATGAGAGCCAAAGCAAGGCCCCTGCGGTACGACGCCCTCAACCAGCTAGATTGCAAGCGCTAGAGGACTGTGTGCTGGTTCGATCGGATGCTGCCTGGAACGAATCCATGAAAGTTGCAGGACTTGGATGGATTGTGAAATCAACAAATAGATCTTCTTCCTTCTCCGCGCCGATGCAATTTGTAGGCTCTCCGCTTATAGCTGAAGGACTGGCGATGCGGGAGGCAGTGTCAAAGTGCAAGGAGCTTGGACTCACTAGGCTTCGATGCGAATCGGACTGCGAACAACTTGTCAAGGCTCTGACCTCAGACTCTCCACTTGCTGAGCTTTACAGCATAGTCTCAGACATTAAAAATGTTGCTCTATCTTTTGAAGTAGTTTCTTTTTCCTGGATTTCCCGTGAGAAAAACAATGATGCAGACTCATTGGCAAAGCAGGCCCTGGTGGCTGAGCTGGCCATTATGAACTCACCTAACTTTGTTTGAGCTACTTAATGAGAAAGTTTGTGTTTCAAAAAAAAAAAAAAGTATCTGATAAACTAAATGAATAAGATTACTTCTATGCTAGTAATCCTAAAGAATGTAACAATGAAAATCTATCCACTTTAGCAGAGTGGAAAGTTCCATATAACCACTAGAGCATGATCTGAGTAATTTTTTCCTTTCTTTGTTTACAGACCTGCTTCAGTTTCTGTATAGTACAAGATGTAACTAAAGGAATTGATATTTAAATCAGGAGTAGCTAGATTATCACTTGGTTTCCTTACAAATATATCTGAATCTGAAACTTGTCTCTGATGTTATCCTTAAGCTTTGATTTCCTTTCTGTCATTATGATTATATAACAGATCCATTATTAGTTTTCTCATTCATTCAGCGATGCATATGTTTAAGAAACGCACGGCTGCTCACTGTATTCAAGAGCGAGTAACTCTTGGCATGTGTCTTTTTTTCTTTCTCTTCCATGTCAGAACCAGGGGGATCTTACTAATATTTGAGCTTTCACATTTAAATAAAGTTAATTATGTTTGCTTCTAAACAACAAGATCCGCTGTAGCACAAAAGTTAATTTCAAATTGAATTAAGAACAAAGGGTTTACGCCCTGTGCAACCCCCCCTACTTGAAATCTGGGTTCGAATCCCTGCAGTGGAATTATTTTTAATTCATTAGGTTTATTTATGGATCTATTAGTTATACTAGGTCTTTTAAAGGCCCCACATACAGATATTAATAATTAGCTAATAATGTACTAATTGTCAGAAAACGAAAACTCTTTACACGGGATGGTCTGAAACTATGCTGGCTAAGACGATTTGGCTTCTTGTTTGTGATCTATCCGATGATCAGGAGGAGAAATCACCTGCCTCCATTCCTTGACTCCAAAATCGAAAACCTCACATGATGAGATGTTGTTGTTGTTATGCAACCAGACTAGTTTGTATGCTCCTGTGACATAGTCTTTTCCAAATCCCGGTAGAGAAAACTCCACCTTGTTGTCTGAATGCACTAGCTGAATCCTGGCAAGAGGGAGCGTCAGTGACCATCTAGTGGCTGGGTTCATCACTTTAATTGGTATTTTTAAGTCAAATGCATAGAGGCAAAAAAAGACCATCCAGACTCTTGGAAACTAACAAACTATCTTGGTATTTACTAGTATGATATTCTGATAAGTTTGAACGTGTAATCTCCCTTATCGCAAGATCCCACTCTCCTTTACGTAACTGGTTCGTGTAAAAGAGAAATAAGAAACTCAAAGCTTTAATAACTCTCTCGATATTCGATAACGTGTAATCCAAGTAGGAATCACAGTACAAGAACGTTGATGCTAAAGGTATTACGATCTCATGGCGATCGTTCTCAGAGGACTCATGACGTCACTCTTCAATACATACAAAAAGCATGAAGAAAAAGTAAAACAACTACTCGACTTTATTCTTTATTCCTCGTAGCAAAGCCTCTATCTCACACCAAGTCTTTGCTCACTCGTCCTTCCCTCTTACTCCACCAGAAGGTTACTTTCTTCTTTCTTCTCTAACTCCCCGTCTTCAACTCCCTTCGACTCTGTCTCAGACAACACCTGCTCCAACTGGTTCACTCCCTTGCGACGTTTACGGAAATAGACCTGCTGGTACGTATCAATACCCCACCCCACGAGACGCAGCTTGTCCTCAAGCTGAAATTCCGGAAACTGACGAGACAATTCCCAACCCGACACCCAAGTATTCTCATGAGCTGGCAGACCCATCCATTGAACTAAAACCTCGAGACGCCCATCCTCTGTGTATCGAGTATCCAACACTGCTTCCGGTAGGACTACAAACTCTCCGGTAGACGAAAATTTCGTCGGCAGTGGTGTGACCGGTATAGACTGGCCGATCGCAGCCTTCAGCTGAGAGATGTGAAAAACCGGATGTATGCGAGACGAAGGTGGAAGTTGTAGACGGTAAGCCACCTTCCCCACTCGTTCCACAACCTCAAACGGACCATAGAACTTCGCGGCTAGCTTCTGACAAATGCGACGTGTGACAGAAGACTGGCGATACGGTCGTAACTTCAAGAAAACCCACGTGCCTACATCAAACTCCACATCTCGATGATGCTGATCAGCCTTTCTCTTCATGTTCTGCTGCGCTTTCAACAACAACTCCTTCAAATGTGCTAACATTTCATCCCGTTCACGCAACATACTCTCCAAATCAAAGTTTCCCGTTGAACCTTCCTCGAAAGGAATCAACGTAGGTGGGTCTCTGCCATAGACCACGCGAAAAGGCGTTGTCTGTAACGAGGAGTGAAAGCAAGTATTGTACCAGTATTCCGCCCATGAAAGGTACTTAAACCAAGTCTTGGGGTGGCCCGACGCGAAGCAACGCAAGTAGGTTTCCACGCAACGGTTGAGGACCTCTGTCTGACCGTCCGTCTGCGGGTGAAATGCGGTGCTGAACTTCAGCTTGGTCCCTGACAGGCGAAAGCATTCCTTCCAAAAGGCACTGAGAAAAATTCGATCCCGATCCGAAATGATAGACGCCGGGAAGCGGTGTAAACGAACAATCTCAGAAACAAACTTTGACGCTACATCAACTGCTGTGAACGGGTGGTGTAAACCTATGAAATGGCCATACTTGCTCAAACGATCCACCACCACTAAAATCACATTCACCCCGGTCGACGACGGCAAGCCCTCCACGAAATCAAGACTGATATCACTCCAAATCTGTGTCGGAATGGGTAATGGCTGGAGCAATCCTGCCGGTGAGAGTGTGGAATACTTATGCGTCTGACACACGGTACATTGAGCCACATACTGTTGCACAGTACGTCGCATATCAGCCCAGTAGAACGCCTGCTGAATGCGTTTGAGCGTCTTAAGCACACCAGAATGACCCCCGATACGACTATCATGGTATTCTGATAAGAGCAGCGGAATGAACTTGGATGTACGAGGGATCAGCAAGCGAGTTTTGTAACGCACATAGCCCCCAATCAAAGAAAATCCTTTCCCTACTGGTGCGCCAGCCAACAATTGTTTCTTAATGGCTTCAATGCCTTCATCTTGCGCAATTTCAGCATAAATGTCTTGCAAGTGAAGGGATTGAGGGATCACCAGTGATAACAACGTTGCACACATGCCTCCTTCCGGTCTGGCCATCTGTCTCGACAGTCCATCTGCGGCCTTGTTCTCAATCCCCGGTTTATAGATGATGTCAAACTGAAAACCAAGCAGACGAATCAACCATTTCTGATATTCCATCGAGACCTCACGCTGTTCCAGGAGAAACTTCAGACTCTTTTGATCCGTGTGAACCACAAAGTGATGACCAGTAAGGTAATGCTTCCATTTTAAGATAGCAAACACAATAGCCATGAGTTCTCGCTCATAGATCGGCTTCAGCTGTTCACGAGGAGTTAACGTGTGGCTATAATATGCAATGGGACGTTTATTCTGCATCAGCACGGCTCCTAATCCCACACCGGAAGCATCAGCCTCCACGCTCACCGCACCAATTTGATAAGTTTGAACGTGTAATCTCCCTTATCGCAAGATCCCACTCTCCTTTACGTAACTGGTTCGTGTAAAAGAGAAATAAGAAACTCAAAGCTTTAATAACTCTCTCGATATTCGATAACGTGTAATCCAAGTAGGAATCACAGTACAAGAACGTTGATGCTAAAGGTATTACGATCGTTCTCAGAGGACTCATGACGTCACTCTTCAATACATACAAAAAGCATGAAGAAAAAGTAAAACAACTACTCGACTTTATTCTTTATTCCTCGTAGCAAAGCCTCTGTCTCACACCAAGTCTTTGCTCACTCGTCCTTCCCTCTTACTCCACCAGAAAGTTACTTTCTTCTTTCTTCTCTAACTCCCCGTCTTCAACTCCCTTCGACTCTGTCTCAGACAACACCTGCTCCAACTGGTTCACTCCCTTGCGACGTTTACGGAAATAGACCTGCTGGTACGTATCATATTCTCTTCTTCTTCTTCAACTAGAGAAGCCGAAGACCACTCCATCCTCATCGTTTTTAGAGATAATTTTGCCTTATCGCAGCTTCTATCTGCATAGAGACAGAGAAATTTTGGTTCTTGATTTTTGTGATGCAGCATGTATCTCTCTTCTTCATCTTTTGCTTTCTCTTTCTGAGGAAACGATGAAGCAAATTTGTCCTTTTCGTGGCCTTGCTGCTGCTCTATCTATCGATGGTATATATAAATGATCTGCCTTCTACTTTTGCTTTCTCTTTCTGATCAGGACAACAACCAAGTACTACTATATTGCTTTCGTTTGTGTCTTCAATTCATCTCATCTTGCTCATATTTATAGACACGGTAACTTAGGAATCCTTTTTCAGCCCAATGCCAAAACCCTAATGAATTGTGTAACAGTTTTTTCCTTTTATTTTGTTAACGGTTATTCTAGTTTTTGTTTATTTTCGGTTTTGTAATTATTAGTTGTCGAGTAAATTGTAGTTATAGTCACCCCAATATTTTGTTTCCACGAGGAGATATAAATTAGTTTTAATCAAACATTACATACGAAAAAAAAATACAGTACTATGCACATTATAAATACATTTATATTTGCTACTAATAACAAGTTCCGCTGTAGCACAAAGGCAATTTCAAGCAAATAGAGCGTAGGGGCTTCCAGGGTCCCCTTGTTCACAATTGAAATCCGGGTTCGATTCCCGGCAGCGGAATATTTTTTTAGAACCATGACCAATTCATCTTCAGCTTGCTCATATTTTATAGACACTGTAGAACAAAAGGCAATTTCATGCAAAAATAGAGCGCAGAGGTTATCTTGTTCACTCTTGAAATCCGGGTTCACTCAGATTATCAATCAAAAACGTATAAACTATCAAATATACATTCGATTTAGATTTCACTTACAGGACCATGCCATTGATTCGAAAGGACAACGCAAACGAGAGATCTTATAAAACTCTTACGTGGGTTTGAAACTATGCTATCGAAGACGATTTGTCTCTGCACAAATGGCCTGAGGTTAACAGAAACTCGTGCCTTACCAACTGGTGTAATCAGCTGGAATTCTCGGCATGCTCCTCAAAGTATTCGTTCATACGTTTCAGAAACGCATTCACTGCTCACTGTCTCTCTATCTCAGACCACACAAACAGTGTCTTCTTACGCAAGTAACAGCACATTCATTCGCCTTTGGTCTTTTAAAAACCAAACCTCATTCTCAAGGAGACACAAAGAGGCGAACGCCTTCACCGGAAATCGCCTTTTTCTTCAGAGTGGAGAGAGGAGAGAGAAAATACATGGAGAATGTAATTCTCAAGCTTTCTCCTTTTTTCCCTAAATGATTTTCTCTTTCATTTGCTTTCTCATTCTAAACAGTTGGAAAACGAAACATACAGAAATAGCCAAGAATCATGCATGTTCTAGAGGTTTATGCGAATATTTAAGGTCGTTGTCCAACTTCGTATGAGAAGTATGATTTTTGCAGTTATGCTATATCAGAAGGTTTGAATTTTTTAAAAATATATATTAAAATTCTCTACATTGCTCTTAGACATGTTCCCTTTTAGTTCTATGTCGTCGTTCAGATTGATCAACGTGTTTTGGTTAGTCAAGTGACTTAATTCAAGTCATACAAAAGATTTTAAATATTAGACCTCATAACTCACCGTTCAGATTATGCAACAGCTTCGGCTAAAAAATCGGCAACGTTAAGGACTTAAGGTACACACACTTATAAATTCCACTTTTTTCTTTTTTTTGGACAAATAAAGTTCTCACTTTTTTTTTGTGCTAAGGATAATGGGATCTATATAACATCAAACTCTTTTTTCATAATGTGAGAATCGCGCCATAGCTTGTATTGTTGGATATGTTTTACTAACCTGCTTGTGGTTGTTGTTAATTTGTTGGATCTTGATGTTGCTTATGGCAGATGATGTTAAGAGCAAATATTTTCTACCGTAGCTTTTGTTGGTCAGAAAGAAAGACATTTGATGACACTCTTAAACCTTGTATCTTCTGGTTTGGTGGAACTAGGGAACAAAATATGCAAGAACTTAATTAATACATCCACAAACTCAAAGATGGCTTGTTTGCAATTTTGTCACTTGTAAACTTTCTTCCAGAAAAATAAACTCATACAAGTAGTAGACACACACTCACATTGTGTTGACTAAATACAATTACATATAAGCTATATGGTTCAGTATACAAGTAAATTAATTTTATTCCAGACAAAAAAGTACGTTTATTGGTTATCTCTGGTTAAAACAAAATTGAGATTTGTGTTGGTATGAAGTGAATAAGCGGCATTGATCTGAAGCTAAAGTTTTCTTGATATTCTAAATTCTCTCGAGGGTGTCCAGGAAAGAGAGCCTTTGGTCCATGTCTACGTCCTAACAGTTGATAATAATGCTGAAACAATCATGCATGGAGAGTGTAATTCTCAAGCTTTCTCCTTTTTCCTCCAAATAATTTTCTTCTTCTTCTTCCTCTAATTTAATTGCTGCTATAAATCTCTTGACCTCCTTAACTATCTCCTTGGTGGAATCACCCTAGCCAATTGGTTAAGGTTTAAAGGTTTCTACACCCAAGTATGGAGTTCGAATCCCATACAATATAATTTCTTGCAGATTATAGGATGCGAAGCTTTCAGAGGTTCCAGAGTACTGTAAGCAGAACCGTTCGTTGTGGTCGCCTGTTGCGGTGAGAGCCTATCCATCGAGAATGTCGTACATGCAGAACTGTCTGTGGTTTCAAGTGTTTCGGGGAGAGCTTCATCGTGGAATCATTATTCGAAGAGCTAGTTTAACAATATCGCATTTGTTGCAGGTAGTTGATCATCATATGTAATAGATTTAGAGATTATATGATGATGTAATGTGTTACCCAGCGTTAAAAAAAAAAACTATCTCCTTGACAAAATCATCTTCAGAGCTGTCAAAAAAGTATACCTTAATAAGGCACTTTAATATTAAAAATATGCTCATTTTAATCAAAAGTATTAAAAAGTCTCAAACAAATTATAAAAAAACTCTCCAAAATTCAAAACTAAATCTTAAAATTTTTAGTTTTATGTAAATTTATAGGAAAATAAACTAAATTGTGGATAACTTTTAACTTTTTAATTTTAGTTAATATCAACTTTAATTTTTTTCCTGAAACTTAAAACTATTAATCATTTATTTTACAATCAAATCAAGTTTTCTGAATTTCTAAAATTCATCCAAAAATAGTTGATTTTATTGCTAAATTTTAAAATCAATTAGAAATTGTTTATTGGTTTAAATTTAGAAATTTTTATAATTTTTTTTGAAACTTATTAATATTTTTATTAAAGTAAACATAGTTTGAATATTAAAATGAGTACAATATTATAAATTAAAGGATATATATGTATATATACATATGAACAAAAACAATATTTGAAAATATCAAAAATAATTAGATATTAAATAAATTAACAAAATTTAGTTGAAATAATTTATAAAAATTTCCCTTAAAATAATTTGCTTTACCACAAAATAATTGACTATGTTTTTTTTTTGTCTCTGAGAACAAAACAGAGCCCAAAACCCTTTTTTTAAGCAACACCAGGACACAAATCCTAAAGATACAAATATATGGTCACTACGAAAATCAAATTGTTGTTTTTTAATTTATTATTTTATACATAATTTTCTTATGTATATTATATATGTACCCTTTTTTTTGGAACACTTATGACCACCCTATTATATATGTACCTAAAAATCCTTATTGAAGAAGAAGATGTAGTCACAGATAATTTTTGTAAACCTAGTTTTTATAATATATTATTTAGAACTATAATAATCATGGTTAACTTTAAAGGTGTACTTAACTGGAAGTTTAAAGTAATTTAAATTGAAGGGACAATCAACTATTATTAAAACATCAACTTTAAAAATTATTTTGAAATTAGGTGTTACTAAACTTGTTATTTGATAAACTAATTTAAAATTTACTGTTTTGAAATATTTTGAAGTTATGTACTTTAGGATTTGCATTCATTTAAAAGTGATGGTGGAGTTTTTACTTTTTAGTTTAAATATTTTTTAAGAAAATCAAATTTCATGGGTTTATATGAGATTTTAGAATCTTTTAATTTTAACATAATAATTTCTTAAATCTTATAAAATCATTTAAAAATTACTACAAATCTAATCACCCCAACTTCTAAATTTAATACATTCTCCTATCTATATTTGTTTTACATTAAAAATGTCATTTTCAAAACAAAAAAAACAACCGTAAAAATATCCAAAAATATATAAATCAAGCAAAATTATCCAATTGCAAAGTTGAACAGTTCAGACCTTGTCTAGACGGTAATGAAAGGAAAATTGGTTAATTGTATCTAACAAATAAAAAGACTTACATTCTTGACAGGGAAAAACTGTCTTAGTAAAATAAACAACATAATTAGTAGATGGAACTTAAGGAAAAACATTTGTCTATATGGTATAAAAAAAATTTACAAAAGAGTAACAATACTTGGATCATTAACGTTACACTCGAGTCAATGAAACAAAAATATATACAACAAAGCTCGTTTAGATCACAAACTCAATTTTCAGGTTTAGATACAGCTATAGATCGCTTCATATTGTTAAACTGAGACCGAACAGAAAAGATTCCATATTTTTAGTTAACGCGCCTTTCTTTGAAGATGTTTTGTCATGACACTTAGAAATTCCACAGAAAATGAAATGGACTCTTTGATACTCAAATTGCTGTGTTGATTCAGCATGCTGATTCATGTTCTATGTCAGATACAATCCGCAAGATCAAAACCATAGAGAATCAAAACTGATATATAAAATCAATAATGGGATTTGTGACAATCATAGTCTGCTCTTAAATAAACCACCTTAGCTTTCGGCACAAATGCGACCCCTTTCATCCTGCATACCCAACGTTTAAGTCATGATCGCTATAACAGTAACAAACCATGCTTCCCCAAACAGAGTTTAGTTGCCAAAACCTCCAATTTATAATATATAATTTGTTGAATTCAGACAGTATAAGGATACTTACTTTTCTCAATAGCAAACCACTGTTCTCAGTATTTCAGCAACAATAACAATGTTTACCATGGCTGCACATTTTCACATTGAAGAGACAATCAGTAGAAAGGCTATTACAGTCTCAATACACAGAAGAGTGTATAGGAGAGAGAGATTAAGAACATGCATCCCGATCCCAAGGGCAGACAGTTCAACATCATTGTACTGTTGCTGCATATACCTCTGAAACAAAACCAAGTTACATCAATCTCTGACAATACCCAAGTACAGAAAGTAGAACATAAGTAGTAACTACACCATCAAAGCGAAAACCTTTGGCATGACACAACTAAAACACAGAGATATCCAGATAAAAACTAAGCCTTTTTTGAGTTGATAAGAGTAACACAGATTTTCACACACACAATCACATCCTCTATAGAAACATGCTTAGAAGATGAGTTCGATTGCCAAAAACTGTGTACCTCGGCGAGATTGACATAGAAGATGCCATAATTGGAGTTGATGCTTGACAGAGAGTGACTTTAGATTTTGCAGTGGTGGGTCTGTTCATCGCAAGCTACGAATCCCTTTTATATGCGGAGCTTTACGTTGGAGTATATTATTAGTATCCGTATGTGGGCTTTTCATAACTAATAGACTATATACTATTAGAACTATTATCTAAGAAGTGAATTTGCTTTTTTTTTTTGAACAAACTAAGAAGTGAATTTGCTTACTTCTAAAATAAATCATTAGTTTTTATAAACAATTTTAATTAGACTGACTAAAGTTTTGATATCTTAAATGAATAACTAGGATAATACTTGCACTTTTGCGCATAATGAAATATTTATATGAAAATAATATTCAAAGATCCAATAAATCAATGATAACAACTTTAGTTACCATTAAACTACTTTATGTGAATTTAAGAATATTTATATCTCCATACCAGCTCGATGTAGATGCTACATAGTTGGTTCTCATCCTTCAGACGTCCAAAATACTATTCAAAGATCCAATAAATCAATGATAACAACTTTAGTTGCCATTAAACTACACTCGCTTTGTTTAAAGAACAAAAACAAAACTAACTTTTGTTTTTCTTTTGCAATGGTAACAATCTAACCTATACTAAAAGGAGAATATACTCTACAGAGAATGATGCCACGTCCTCTTAAAAAAGCAACCAATAAAAACATTTAAATTCGCCACGTCATAGAGAAACATGTATTTTATTGGGCTGTGTTTACATTTTTAAAACAGCCCATATTGCCTTTCATTTCTGACACCTAAAGTTTCATTTTCCCCTGACTCTTCCTCTTCCTCTTTGCGGTCACGATCAAATTTTCATCAATATATTGATTATGCTCTTTAATCCTGCTTCAATGGTTTCGTTCTATCTCCCTCTCTTTCTCCTGCTATATAAAGCGTTCCATCTCATCTTCATTCCAACCATAATCGGAACTCTGCAAACATTTTATTTTACTTGATGATAAGTGAAAGAACAGCTTCAAAGCGAGAGAGACCTTCCTGAGTCGACTCGGACCGAGTTGGCTTTTCTTTCTTACTCTCCTCAACTGTATTCGTTATCGCGTTCTCTCCCTCTCTGTTGCGTAATTTTCGTTTGGTGAGTCTCTTCTCTTGCTCTTCGTTGTTATGCGATTTGATTTCTAGGTCTTAAAGATTTCAATTAGTTTATATGCCATTTCAAGTTCGATCCTTTTTCTCTTTTTGATTCATTAACAAGAGCAAACATGCATGATTAATAGCATTAATCTCGGATGATTGTTAGATTGTTTTTGTATAAACACTAAAACAATGAATGCTTCGTAAAGAAATATTAATGCTTTGTAACCAACATTTGTTTCCGTTACTTTTTATTTTCTTAGTTTTAGATGATTCTCTATTAGTTAATTGCATAAAGTTTTGATTTTTGTGTGTTTATCACTCACGCTTGATTTAATCTCTTTATTTTTCAGATTGTTGTTAAGTTCATGTTATCTAGACTTTAACTATGGAAGCGCGTCTTGTGGTCTACCTTATCGTTTAGTTCAAGAAATTTGGTTTCTTGGTCTTGGATTTTGAAGCCATCAGAGGCTGTGACTTCTCTGGTTTTGATCTCCACATTCATGTCATGTAAGCCCGACAGTCCTGTTCAGACACAAATGGCAGTTTCGCTTCTAAAGAGCCCCTTGACCGGGGAGTTCCACGAGTTCAACAAGATTGGGATGAAGTCTTCTCTCCTTCTTATTATTTCAAAATAAATAAATATACCTATTATGTTTCCCATAGCGCATCTAGAAGCAATGTTAACCGTGACAAAAAAAAAACAAAAATTGATCCAACTTCTCTTGGTATATTGTTAACTGTTTCATTTGAGTAAAGTTCAATTAAGTTTCAAGTTTTGTGTTAGGTGTAGCGACAGAATATGATTTCGGGTATTAAAACTGTCCTCAAAGTATGTTGAAATCCACCCTTACGCTACACAAAAAAAAGTTAAGGGGTTACATGATGGCTTATAAAGTTCTTTATATTTTAGCAATATTTCTACAGATTGAGAAGAGATAAGATCATGAAATGGTTCTCAAGATTTGTGTACAAAGGGATTAATTTTGTTTCCTTATCGTTCTTTCAGAGGTGAACTTTAAGTCAAGAAGATAAATCTATCAAAGATATCAAATTTCTTGACACTAAAGAAATATTATGTGCTGACTCCACAACAAACATGGAGTCATTCATTCGTATTTGACTCCACTTAGTTGCATGTTTAATTTTATCCCTTTTTCTTTACCAGGAGCATTTAGAACACATAAGATCCAATGTTACATATGGAAAATAAGGAACGTTTCCGTTAACAGATCAAGGTATTATTTCACCTGCATAGCTGCTAAAACTAACATTTTCCTGCTTTCTAACCCAAAAGATTATTAGTCCTATTATATCTGATGTTTAATTCATATGCCCAGATACAATGGTCCTTTCAATTGCAGATGATTTCAGAAACAAGTGTTACAAGATACCAGGACCTCTTCCTCAATGCCATCACCAAAGCAATGTAATGGCACATTTGCAGCATCCAAATTTGGTGTCGATGAAACTATGTCTGCTTTGGTGTCAATGAAACTATGTCCTTTCAACTTTTTTTTTTCAATTCGAGTACAATTAAAGAATATTTTATTCTGGAAAAGTAAAGGATCTATGTATTTTAGATGTGTGTATACTTAAAAGTGATATAGAGCTCAAAAGTTAACAATGTGTGGAAGTTTCAATTAAACAAATTTTTGTCTAAATAGCGAAGAGAAGAGTTCAAAAAGAATACAAAATAACAAGCCACCACAAATAACCAGGAAACTTTAGTAGATTAACATTTAAGTTTGATTTCGTTTGTCAAAACATGTTTAGTGGGAATTAGTTTAGATGGTTTGTGGAAACTCAGAGATACAATAATTCTAATTGTGTTTGTCTTATAAGAAAAGTATATTTACCTTGCTTCGAAGGTCCTGCAACACATCTGAAGTAGTGAATTACCAACACCTGGAACTTTATATTTTTTATGAATATTAGAATAAGTCTTTGTTTTTTCTAACACATTACAACATGTCTATAATGGCTATACATTGATATTAATGGTTCCAGAGAAAAAGAAAACATATAGTTAACTCACCCTCATGTCATCTAAATCGTATAAATAACATACATTATAATTTCAAAAGAAAAAGTTACAGAAAAAATTAAACACACATTGCAAATAGGGAAAGCTCACTCTACAATCTCTTTAAAAAACTAAATTCATTTCTTTTTGGTTATTTGGCAAATAAACCCTTGCAAATATGACCAAAAAAAAATTCACATCAAAACTAGGTGTAGTTTAACATGGAACAAAGAAAACCAAATAAGCAAAAATATGTCTTTTATTTAATTTCTTAGTAGTACTTTTTATTCAAATATAGAAAAATATATTAAGATAACAGAATTTTGATCAGATCACAATGATCCAAATAACCGAATACTATTTTAAGTAAATAGATAAATATGCCAAGTTATATATTTTAAAATTACAATTAACACATTGGTTAAATTTAAGACAAAAACAATTGAATTCGATACAATAAATACAGAAACTAACCAATTGAAAAATAAAAGTAAAAGAGCAATACAAATATTTGAACAACAATGCATGTGCTGACTTATAATATAGCTATATTGTAGATAATGCATATATTGTAGATAATGCATGTATGTTACTATTATCTTAACATCCACAAGATATCATTGATCACTAACAACAATGCATGTGCTGACTTTCTTACACTCTTTTAATTCCGGGAAATTGGTTAATTCATTAGTATGTTTTGCTTCCTTGACCTTGTGTTGGAGGGAGCTTTTATATATTATTCTATGATGTAAAGTTCATATTTTACTTATGGTCCTTATGTACCTTTTGAAGAAGCCTTTACCATTTGTTTCAGAGCTTGAATCTCATGAATTTGAAATGGAATTTTCAATAGCCAGTGAGGAAGATAAGAAAATGGGACATCAAAAAGACAGACGTGAATCACGATCGACATTGAAAGTGTGAAGAGCAGGGCCAGAGATAGAGACATGATGAAAAGGATAGTGAATGCGACCGCCACAATGGGAGAAATTGTTATAGACACCTTAGCAGAGAACATAGTGAGAAAAGGGAACGTGAGAGAGACTTTATGGATGATAGTGATCATTACAAAAATCGAGACCGTGACAGATACTGATAATGTGTTGCAGTTATTTTTTGGTTTAAGATTGTTGCATTCTTAAGTTGATGGTATCATCATTTATCCATAGGAAGAGGTCTTTCGATCGAGAAAGAGAGGAGAGGCACAGGCCAGGGTCACGCTCTCGCTCGAGCAGCCGCTCTTAACGTAAGTCAAGGTCACAAGACTCACAACATATGGATGAGTCTGAAAATAGATCACGTTCACTTTTACAGGTAGAATAGTGGTGGACAGCAAGATGGTTGGAGATTGCAGGAGTCATGTCTGCGCTATCACCACAATGCATAAAACATTAACTCTTGGAGCATAGTTGTTACTGTTTGAGGAACTCAAGGTCATGAATATGAGAGAATCTGGTAATGTTTTAGCCGAAAAGAAGAAAAAGCCTAAGGTGATCTGAAACAGAACAAATGAGTATGCTTATGTTTTGAAATCTGCTATAAAAACGAGTATAGTTAGAAGCTTTGGCAGATTCACTCTTTCTTCTCCTGTCTCTTATTCATTTTATAACTTTTCTTGTGTGGAAACATTTACTTTCTGTTCGCCTAAGGTTTGGTTTCGAATATAATTCTGATTTGTATCATAATGGAATAATATAAAACATTTCAAATTTGCATATTTGAATAAAATCACAGTGAAACTTATGGCTTAGTTTTGTAAAAATCTTGAAATTCAAAAATAAATATTCGTAGGGGATGCTTAAAACAAATAACTCTTCAAATAGAACACACATATGATTCCTATAGACTCATGAAACTGATATGCTGTGAAAACTTAGTTGCGCATTTAGGATTCTTGAGGTGATCAATTTTTACTAAAAATAACTTTACAGATTAGATTTCTTAAACTAATCAATTTTTGCCTTTTAAGTATTGTTCGGAACTCATATTTTAACTATAAATAGGAAAAAAAGACGTAAAAGTGTACGAATGGTGCTATTATTACAACATAAACTTCAATTTAATAAAATGGAATTGGTCAAGTAAGCTGTACAATGAATATATGTTAACGTGTTTGAATATCCCATAATTAAAATACGTTAGAGCTTCATATAGCAAAAGAGAGTTTCAGCATTAACTCTCAGTAGTATATTTTATACAGGAGATGCCCAAGATAGAATCATTTTAAATATAAAAAAAATGTTGAACTGCTCAGCAAAATTCCTTTTGGCTTATAAGTATGGATAAACGATCTGAAACAACCTACACATAGCCATACATAAAATTAAATACTAAATTGTCACAATCTCAAATGATAATAAGTTTTATATAATGACATATTCATATGTATCATCATATAATCTTACATAAATAAAATAAAACCTCAAAGCAAAAAATAAAAAATAAAATAAAACCAAAGAAAACAATCACAAAGGATATGAAACAAGTATAAAAAAAAATTGTCTCTATTATTTGTCCAATACATAACATGAATTTTCATTTAAAATACATTTCATTTTTTTCAAATAATTAATAAAATTGACATATACTAATAGTATTTTATTGTTTACTGTGACGCACTACCAAATCATCAACGGCCTTGAACGCGTCGTGGAAGGTTCAACAGAAGCCAAACACATTCATATGTGGTTGCGATGGCGTTTAAGGTTGAAGGCCGGTTTTCTAATAATGTATAAGGAGGTATGGAGTTTGTGGATTGGGCTTAATAATCCGACGTCCAGTATTCAAGCCGACTCTGGTTTATACAAACCGGTTTGCAAAACAGCATCAGGAGTTTCCGTCTAAGATCTCTATATCTAATAGTACAATACTTTCCAATTTCCTTTGTAGTATAATAATAATAATAACATATATCATATCACTTAATAGGAAAATAAAATGTTACTGTCTTCAAATTTAGTTTTGAAAAGAAAATTTTCGTTTATCTCATTTATTTACAATGTTATACCAAATAAGTTTGTACAAAGATCAATTTAGATTGGAGCATCACCAATGAATGCAATTTTAGAAGTTTTTTTAAAAAATTTTTAAAAAAATTCTATTTTGCTTTCCACTATTCCAAATTTTTTTAATAATTACCTTAAGAGTCTAAAAAAGTAATAGAAGTATTTTCTACTCTAACATACACACAATATTGCAAGGTCATATATTTTCTACGCAGTACATCTTCATATGTAAAATGCACATAATCTATCAAAAGTATTTTTATGTAGTATCTAAACATGGAATCGTTCATATGTAGTATTCCAAATTTTTATATAAAAATATTTATTTACAAAATAATAAATAACAAATAAATTTTAATATTAAGATAAATTACAGTTTCAAAATTTAAAGATTTATTCAATCATTTTTATATGTCATCAAACTTTACATATGATGTATAAAGCTATATATGATACATAGAAATATTAATATAACAATATTATTGTATTTACTTAAATTTATGCTAACTAACGTATTCTTAACCAATTTCAGGCTATTTCTTTCTTATGAACCTCAACGCAACTTCTGGTCTACAAAAGACTTAATCTGTTTCTTACATTATTTATGTTTACTTGGCTAATTGCATAAACTCAATATTCACCATTTTTCCAAACATTTTGGAAAATACAATGCTTCTATTCTAAACAAAAAACATCGAAATTTATAATCAAAAATCGACTATCAACACACTTTTCCGCGCATCGCGCGGAGAGAGGACCTAGTAACACTAAAGAGAAACGGAGCCAGGCAGCGAAACTCGTTGAAGAGAAACATTAATGCACAGTTCCACAACTTGTCTGAAAGGGCCGGCTCTGAGATTTTCGGAGCCTGTGGCTATGTTTATGTAAAAATTTGTTTTTTACAAATTTAGGGGTCTAAAAATATTTTTTGGGGGCCTCTTTGTATGTAATTTTTTCAAAACTTTTGGGACCTATTGCGAATGTTTCACTTAGCATGACCTAGGGCAGGTCCGGCTGAAAATATTTCAGTCTTTCAGCTTTTTTAAATATTCTTGATCTGAAAAATATTTTAAAAAAACAATAATAGAATCTGAAAATATTGCAGAGAAGGAGGTGCAAGATCAACGAGAAAATGAAATCTTTGCAGAAGCTGATACCCAATTCCAACAAGGTAAATTGAAAGTTTGAATTTTCTTCCTTCAGAACTTAGTCATGATAAACATTCTTTTTTATATATATATATATATATATATATATATATATATTTGTAGACAGTTCTTTTTTTTGAACAACTCATACTTATATTAAAATTAGATGCGATTACAACCGATTAGATACTCGACGGTAAATTGAGAAGCTAACATAAGTAAAACATAATAAAGGATAGAGATGACTGAGTGAAGAAATCCGTAGAAAATCTTCACTTGTAATCCTAGAGCCCTGTTCGAAAGAACACACAGAAGTCGAAATCAACGTAGAAGAACCCAACCAATATATTTGTAGACAGATAAAGCCTCAATGCTTGATGAAGCTATAAAATATCTGAAGCAGCTTCAACTTCAAGTGCAGGTTTTTTATTTTATTTTATTTTGCTTACTAAGATCATTTACATACAATCAAAGTTTAAATTTGTAAACCCCATTGTCTGATTAACTTAATCACTGCATAATACAGACTTTAGCTGTTATGAATGATTTATGCCTAAACCCTATGCGACTACCACCAGTTCTACCGCCTACGCAGACAAGGTTCAATGGAACCTTACAACAAGAGCAGCACTTTGCGACTCTGCTTGGTGCTCCTCACTCGATGGTTAACCATGAACCACCCCGAGCAACTCAGGAAATGTGCTTTTCCACAGCCACTCTGCTTTGAAGACAAAGATGATTCGAAGTCAACATCTCCGGCTTAGTACCCTACCAAACAGTAGTCAAAACTGTTTTTAGTCTAGTATTTGCTATACTCCAAAGTTCAGTTATAGTTATGGTAATAAAACTTTAGGACAAAACAAAAACTTAATGATGTCAGAAGATGATATAAATTTAATTACATGAGATGAGATAATTATTAGAACTATCAAATGGCTATGTCTGTGAGTTGCACCCATCCGTAATCACACCGGTCTCGGATACTCCGAGCTATCGATGCTGCTGACTCAACTGCAGGTTTTATCTTCATCATTGCTTTCTCTACTTGAATTCTCACACCAACATCCATCTGCTTTTAAAAAAAAAAAAAATGCCAGAGAGGTTATCAATGATCTAAAACACAAATTGATTGTGATAACACATAAGAAAACTGTGAAAAACCTTTTCTAGAGAGAATTGTGTGTCTAAGATGTGGCAAAAGTATGACAGCTGCTTGTACAGGTCTGCTTCAGTGTACTGTAATAAGAGAAAGCTTGGGGGATCAAAAGTTGTTTCTATGAAGCAACAGAAAGATAAGAGTTCTTCTTATCCGGTGGATGAGGGCACATACCTTTCTTAAGAGGGTTCCATTACAGTTAGGATAGTTTGGGCAAACTGTTCCCCGTTCCCGGTCACCTAGCAGACGAAAGTTGGGGCTGCGAGTAGTGTGCTTACAAGACTCATCGTCACACTGTTGAAAGCCAGATGTAACGACAGGAGTTCAAAATTATATTGATATATATATAAAAACGAGGCAAGGGAGAAGGTTCTATATTCTTCACCATCATTGTGCCTTTGTAGTACATTGACAGGAACCCATCAATCTGCCTTTTCACCTGAAATTCATGATGAGATGAGTTAATCCAATCCAGTTAGAAATTCGAATTCTTTTTAAAGAAAAATGATTGCCTACCTGATTAGCTATCATTGCAGGGGATATTCTTCCCGTGCATTTCGAGCAATGCAGTCTAAGCCAGAATGTAGATTCCTCTGTTTCAGATTTATTACTGATCGACGCGCAAACTGAACTAGTAATAGATGGACAGTTGAAAGAAGCAGAGCAGCTGGGGCATGTTAGTGTTAACGGCTCACAGCTTTTATACCTGCGTTTTTTTATTGTACATGTAAATTACGTTGTTGCAGATTCCTGGAGGAAATATATTATTAGGATGATAGCATTCATTACCTTTCTTCATGGCTTGTAGCAAACAAGAGGGATGTAGAAGGATCACTGCTCGTAGCATCGTTGCTTCGATACTATAGAAAACAATGTTTCTAATCATCTATCAGAATTGGAGAGTTGGCTTTAAATGAAAATTGTTTTTTTTTACCTTTGATGGGTCAAGTCCTAAACACTCGGCTAACCTCTCAGGACTTGTGCCCTGAATCTCTGCGCACAGACGAGACACCACGGGATGAATCTGCTGTGCCAAGTAGTAATCTATGTCAACCAACAATCTGCTGTCGTCTGACTTCACCTCATCAGGATGCCTAGCGCGTTTGGCAATCCCTGCTGAGCTGACAGAGCTAGCATTACCCTGCACACAAGGAAAGGATACAAGATTTTTACTAGGAAGACGATTGGATTTGGGATAATATTAAGCTGGTGGTCTTCTGGTTTGGGAACCTGTTCATAGCAGATTATATAAGGTACAGTATCCTTGGCATTGAAACCTTCTTTAAAACCACGTTGCCTCATTCTGAGTGCGACCTGAGAAGCACACTCAAAGTTTAGTGAAGATGTGATATGTCCAGTGAGAGGGAAATAATGTGAATAATAAATAGCTCTCGTACTTACTTGAACGTGTGGTTGGCTTTTGGAATCTGGATAAGCTTCTGGTGCTTTAGTCAATGCCTTGGTGATGACATACTTCTCAAGTGAAACTTGCCCATTTCTCATTTCCTCTTTTATCTGTTGCAACATGTAAAAGATGAAAAAGAAGAGCAAACTGATTAACAAACGTTTATAAAGAAAAGATTACCTTCACAAGTTCGTTATGAATTGCTTCAACAACATCCTCACACGACCTGAAAAGATGATTGTATGTTTGCATGAGGAAGTAAAAACTAAATATATTCTTGAGTGAATGAATGTTTTAGAACATACCCTCCATAAAAGATCTTAGCCAAGCATAAGTCTCCAATTTCCTTGGAGAGTAAGCTCCAGTCTCGACGAACCATATCCACACCTTTTCTTTCAATTTCCTGCATTGACCAACAATGCGTTTAGTATCCTCAAATATTTTCTAAAAAAAAAAAGAAAAGGTAGCCAGGATGTGTAAATTAAATATTATACCTCGCAAGTCTGCCCGTCCTTGAACTGCAACTTGACGCCAGCATACTTCTTTTTTCTTAGAATAAGCATTCTCTTATATATGCCATCACAGTCAATTTTCAGACATCTGTACTTCTTATTGACCTATAATATTAAAGTTGAGTTATCCATTGTCTTTCATGCATCAGGAAATCGAACGTTAAATGAATATTGGTTTAATCATACTATATAGCTTTGTTTTAAGGGTAAAAAGCTATTATCCAACCTACCGCTTGGATGACTTTTGTTATAATGGTTTTGACCTCTTCGAAATCATCTAGTCCACTGTGAATCATGATTGAATCTGTGTCACCATAAATCACCTGCATACATGTTCAATATTCCCCAACATGTTGACACATTACATTATTTCCTCTACTGAAATGCATTTAGTGCGACTAGGTGATACCTCTAGGTTTAAATGATTCTGTACAAGATCCACGGTTCTTTGCAGGATCTCCCTTCCCTGCAATGTTAGGGAATTAACCGGATTTCATGAGAAAAGGAAAAAAAATTAAACAGAGAAAAAAGCATAACTTACCTGTAGTGTTATGAGCTCTGCTAAAGGCTTAGCGTAGAATCTTGAATCAGAGAACCCCAGACATCCGTACATACTGCGTTTAAAATGAAACATTACCGTGAAAATGGGCAATTATTGCTAGCAGAAGAAGCTAAAACCATTAAACACAAAACCTATTGGCTGTGAGTTTTAATGCCTGCTGCCGAATGTCAAGCTCCCAGTACTTGAGACCTGTTTCCTTCTTCATCTTTTGTTTCACACGTTTCCTTATACTGACCAAATGTTCCATCAACTAAAAGAAAGACTACAGATTAGAATTGAACTAGAGAATGGAGCAATCACTAATACAATCCTCATACCTTTGGAAGAATTCCAGGTGTCTGGCTCGAAGGTAAACGAGGAACTCCGTCTTCTGATCGTGGCACAGTCGTGAAACATATATTATATTCCTGTAATTTATCATACACGCGTTGTGTAAAATCAAATGGAAACAGCTTGAGAATAGAAAACAGTCTGCTGCTAACCTGTATAATAGACGGGTAAAGACTATTGAAGTCAAGAAGCACCACATATTTGTCATATAACCCTTTCTTTGGTTCCAACACCAGTCCACCAGCGTAGCCTGGACCCTTCTTAGACGGATCATTCTCCAAAGCCAAGTCAGCATCCAATTCACCATGGCTGATTCTTCTTTTTGATGACTTTATAATATCCTTCATACGTTGCGAAATTTTGTCTGGGAGGATGTACTTTCTCGAGTGGAATGTATGTAGTAAGTAGTATTCAATTCTCTGCGCCCTGGATCCCTGGTAACGAATAGAAAGAAAAATCAGAATGCACCAGCGCATAACGTGTTTGAGGGATAGAGAGAGGAGCCACTACTTGAAGGGTTTTCCCCCAGAGATTGCCACTTATGTTAGTAAGCTGGAGAGTGAGAGGAAGAACACTTAGATGAAACATGAGCTCCATGGATAACCATGCATCTCTCTCCCCACATTCAATCTGAACCCAAGAAAACCAAAAATCCTTTATGTCTAGTGTCCCTAGTGAGGTAGTACCAGCTATAAAACAGACATGATTAGACTAATTAAAAAACTTACAAGTTCCACAAGTGTCTTAGATGACTGAAACATTTTGGGAATATCATGAGGCGATATCTGTTTCCTGTCCTGGTTCAGCTGTGTCTTTGAAAGGTCTGTTAACGAATAACTGACCTGCTGCAACAACCAGAAGCTTGCTTATAGGTGAGGGACTTAACTTCTCACTGCTTGTAAGTAAGAGTTGAACATCATACATACCTGCTTCAACAAGTCTTGAGAACATAGATCTGTATCACATAATAGTCTTCCAGCAATGCAAGACATGAGCCCTGGTGTAGCTCCGGACTTGTTGTTCCCTTTAAGCTTAGGCATGAACGAACGTTTGAGACGGCCAATTTTGGACCACATGCTACTCAAAACTTTGCAAGCCTACACAAAAGGAGAGACTGAGAAAATGATGTACAATGCATAAAACAAAAACATTCCGTCTCATTAATGTTACTTCTACAGAGAAAAATTAAAAGACAGAGCCATTTTTAGATGGTAAAAAGGATTAGTTGCTTTGCCTGGGCTCTTTGGAGAAGAACATCCAGATCAAACCTTGATATATTATGTCCCACAAGAACATCACTGTCCAATTTGTTCAACTCCAGAAACAATCGGTTCAGCAAAGCTCTTTCACTGCAGTAAGAATACCAAAAAAAGAAATGTTGGATGAAGCACCAGCCTCCTACACAACAAGAGAGCTGCGGAATAATACCTGTTTTCAAAACTTAAAACACTGCAGCCCTTCTTTGAATTTCTGTCAGCCACTTCTTTCTTCCAACCAATTGGGTAGCAAGTTCCTTCAGGATTCCTAACAACAGTGAAATGACTCAGAATACCACATCTCTTTCTTTCTGGACCTGCCATTGGAACGTCAATCTGAAACACCAAAGGACATAAAAATGTCAAGCTACTAAGAGAGTGTCATTTGAGCAAGAAAAAACAATTTCACAAACCAGCTTAAACACAATACACATGGTACAAATAAACTACTTGTGAGCCATGATAATGCTTAAGATTGTTGTGGCATAACCATCGAGGTGACGAACCTCATATTTCCCAAAGAGAAACGAACCTTGGCGTTGTGAAAACAGAGAAGAGAGGCGGAAACAATTTCGCTGATGTTGTGCTTTTCATTGACTATAGTCTTTAAATTTATAGCTGTGACGACAGCAGGAGGATGAACCACTTTTTCCTCCGGAACTAAAACAGTGATAACCTTGGGAGATTCAACAGTAACCTCACACTTGCACCAGCTCACCTGCACAAGTGTCAAGTCCTCATAAGCATAAATAGAAATAAGTAGCAAGATAATCATGGTAGGCTTTACTCGTTGAGAAGGTAAACTGGTAGAGAAGTTTGAAATTTTCAGCCAAGAAGGTCCCATGATCTTCCTTTTAAGGATGAAAAGCTCCAAAGCACTGCATATTAATTAACTAAGAAGCTTAGAAAAGACCAGTAAATGCAAAATGAACCGATCAACTATCAAACCAGGAAACTCAGCAGTAAGAAACTAAAACCTGGTGTGAGAGCCTAGCACAGCGCAAAAAGAATCCCCTTTAAGGTCTTGTGGAAGTGCAGGATCCTATGATAACAGAGACAGGTGTTGAGATGTAATAGATTTAACAAACAAACAAAAAAACAAAGTAGACAATTTTAGAGCGAGTTAAAGCTAAAATGCACCACCTTAAATGGATAATTTATCTTCAAAACATATTGCTCGCCAGCTGGTACATCAGGCTTCTCAAACGCGTAGCTTCTCTGATAATGAGAGGAGAGTAGAGAGTCTCAAAAGAAAAGTTTTGCTGCATGAAAAGTAAGTAAGTAAAATACACAAACCTTGACAAGTGCCATGCTATAATTTGAAACGTTGAGTCGTAGCAATTGCTGAGAAATTTCGTTCTTCAGTTTGGATGCCATTTCCTGAGAATGACAAAGGTCAAAAAACAATAGGATAAGATATTGTTTCGTATTAATTAGCATGTAGTGACACTCACATGTAACTTCTTCACCCGGAAGGATTCAGGAGAAAGTTTCACCTCTTGCTGGAGCATAAAAAGTTCATGGGAAGGGAATATGGAACCATTTGGAATAGCATAAACACATCTCTGGATATTCTTAACAACCACACAGCAACTCTTGTACGTATCTCCCATTTTAACCTGAAAGAGGGTAGCCGGATTAATCTCTATATTAACCAGAAGGCCAAAGAAGAGCTAAAATGAGTGAAATTCCAACAGACTGACCTTCCCAAACAGATATACTGTGCCCATACTCGCACCAAAAGCCTCCTCATAAGCGTCAAGAATGTAAAAACGAAGTGACCCATCAGCATCCAAATCAAATTCCGCCCCATTCTCAGTTCCACCTTTGCAAATGGCTTCCTTCTTCACTC
This sequence comes from Brassica rapa, assembly GCF_000309985.2. Taxonomy (NCBI): domain Eukaryota; kingdom Viridiplantae; phylum Streptophyta; class Magnoliopsida; order Brassicales; family Brassicaceae; genus Brassica; species Brassica rapa. The sequence continues at coordinate 25,005,252 of NC_024796.2, forward strand.
CTGACTCTGCCTTAGCTTCTTCACTCTGTCTTATATTGTTTGATCCCTCGCTATCACTTGTAGGTAATTCCATATTCTCACAAGTCTGCGGAAGGGTGGTGACTACAGAATCTGTCACATCTTCTTTCATCAACTCATTCTCCATGGCAACGTGATCACACTTATCGTCTGAATCACGTATCTTAATTGGAACAGTAGCTGCTTGTTTCCTTCTCCTATGTCTTTCTCTATCCATATCGTCTGGATTAACCTTTGCTAAAACCTCTTCAAGAATACCCTCACATTTTACAATTGCGTCGTACTCATCATCAACTGGCTGTTCCAGTTCGTAGCCACCACCTGAAGCCGATAGGTTCCCAAGTCCTCCTTGCCGAATCGCTTTCAGTCGCTCTACGGAATTCTTCCAGCTCGACGCCTCCTCCGCGGCTCTGCCACGTTTTCGTTCAACCTCCGTCGAATTGTCGCCTGACATTTTTCAGCAGTTTCTTCTGATTTGGGGGCGAACCTGAGTATCCAATTTATAGGTTTAGGTCGATAGAGAGAGCGGGGAAATCTATTTTATTTTGGCGCCAGTTGATACTTTTCAAGCCCGATAAGCCTAATACTAATGGGCTTTATACTGTGTTTTACATTTTCTTCAATTTAATTTCTTCAAGTTTAAGACTTTTTTTTTTTGATAAAGAGTTTAAGACTTTTTTAATTATCTTATACATCCTGCTTTTCTTAACTCGTTAATTTTCAAATTGATTCATACTTTCTTCTTTCTGAGAAAAATTGATTGATTCTTTCATACTTCCATAGATTATTTGACGTAATTCTTCATACTTCCTATGTTACATGGAATCAGTGCCGGTCCGGATTCCTCGGGCGCCTAAAGCGGACTAAACATATGTTGCCCCTTAGCTATAAATAAATTTTACTCTATTTTAAACATATATATAATCAAAATAATATCATATTTCATATACTATTAAAATTTAAGCTTTTTTAAAAAGTAAAAAACATCAAAACACTATTTGCAGCTCATATTTTTTTTTGCAGCTCATTTTATATGTTTTTTACCTTCATATTTGAAGTTCTTGTGGTTGATTGATTTCTAATACTACTATAATAGCATTTTCTACGAATACAAAGAAGCAAAAGAACAAAATATATAATCTATTGATAGAGCAAAACATATAATAAAATACGCTAACATCAACTTCACAAATTATTATCTTTCATAGATTTTCAAAATATTAAAACCCTATGATAGTTTTAATTTGTTGAATTTCATAAGTTTTTAACAAAATTACAAATTTTTTTTTTTTTTAAGTAAGAAATTTGAGAAAAATGTACCTGAAACTTCCATGGAGCTATTTTGGCAAAGACAACCATTTACGATACAGTGGAACATGAGCAACTGGTAGTTCTAATTAATTGTTATAATATTTTTTATTTAAACAACAATTATAGCAAAATAGAAATAAATGAAAAGAGAGATTGGGGAAGATAAATCATTGTTTAATAAGTAGTTGTTATAATAGACATAGATAAAAGGAAAGTTGGAACATGTAACCTATTCTTCCGTAATGTCTTAAGTAGTTGGTATTCACTTATTCTCATAAAAATAAATCAGGATAAAAAAAAGTGGTACTGTGGTTTCGAACCTCAAACCTTTATAATAGAATCACAAGAAGTGCAACCACTAGACTAAAGTCAATTTTATAAATTTTGGTGCCTCTAAAATACATATTATCTGTAGCGCCCAAAGCCCAAGCTTTATGGGCTTTAGCCCAGGGCCGGCCTTGCATGGAATCGAAACCGTATGGAAACGAGATATTTCAAATTAGGAAGCAGATATATATATTATTGAAAAATTCTTTAAGATAGTCATTTTTAAGTTTTTATCACAAAAATAGTTTTCAATGAAGAAAATGACCAAAATAAATTTTATTAGAAAGTAAAAATATGTTTTTACCCTAGGGTTAACTAATCTAGATTTAGGGTTTAGAGTCAAGGGGTAGAATTTTGGGGATAGGGTTTCAAATTTTAAAAAATAAAAAATAAATTATAAAAATTTCAAAATAAAAAGAGACTATTTTAGTTTTTTTTTTTTTTGTGACAAAAACTTAAAAATAGCTATTTGAGAGAATTGTCTTATATTATATCTATAATAAAAAAAAGTTCAGTGCATAAAGATAATTTATAGTATTAGTTTTAATATTTGCATATTTATATTCTCTCTATTTAGTATTATTAAATTTTAGACTTTACATAAAAACATAAAACATTATTTTATACTTTTTCTTTATTTATGATATTCAATATTCTAAAAAAACTGGAAGCGTGATTCAAAAAACGGAATCGTAAATTTCCAACGTATTTTTAAATAGGATATTTTGAAGCGTTTTGAAAGCGAAATTTCTTAAGCCATCCACAAGGTTTTGCTTCCGATTCTGGAGTGGGCACTGTACGTCCAATGAAGCTTTTGTGCAATCTAGCATACTACACTTTGTAGCTGCAAGAAGAAATACAATGAATTCATATGTATAGGTAAGCAAATTTACTAGAAATTTCTTTGTGGAATCAAATATGCATGATATAGTATGTGTTCTAAAAATGGGTTTAGATGGTGTTTAGGTTCATGTTTAGTCAGAAAATTGAGTCTACACAAAACAATTTCTTAAAAACATTTTTTTTTAAAACAATCATTTAAAATTGGGATTTTTGCAAAATTGACCTATAACTTAAAGTCAAACACAAAACTAACCTCCTTTTTTTTTGAAAATTGGTTTTGCCCTATTCACCCCACAAGTTCATATAATTTACGAAAATGCCATCCATTTTTTTTTTATTTTTTTTTTCGAAAATGACATTTTTACTCTCTCACCCTCATCATCTTCAAGTAATTACAAGATTGCCATTGTCATCAATACCACAACCACCATGAACAACCAATTTGAAGCTCTTAATGCTCCTAAAATCGATTTACCCTTCTTCTTTTTCCATTCTTGTGACCTAAACACAACATATCTCTCACTTTCTCTCCACAATGAGCTAAAAAAACTCAAGATTTTGATTCTAAAATTTTCATGGTTCATAGAGTCATAGAAGCTAACGATTATGGGTGGGTGACTTCCGTTTGTGATTCTGTGTGCTTGGAGAAGCCTTATGTATGCTAAGGAACTTATCTCACTAATTTAAGGTATGACATCGAGTTTTTTTCCAGATCTGTTCGTCAGACGACTTACTTGGGAAGTCGTCTGGCTGTAGACGACTTACCTTTCAGTCGTCTGGCTGTAGACGACTTATCTGGAAGTCGTCTGGTCAACGCAGAGGTTATTTTTGCAATTGACTTTGAAATCTGTAACCTGAGACGACTGAAAGTTAAGTCGTCTACTATTGTTTGGTTTCAAAAAAAATTCCAAAGAACCTAGACGACTTACATTTCAGTCGTCATAGGTTAGTTTTGTATTTGACTGGATAATTTCAGAAGTTTGACTTCCCCAGACGACTTACATTTCAGTCGTCTGGCGAAAATTAAAATAATAATATTTTTTTAAAAGTAAACGACTTACAATTAAGTAGTCATAGGTTAGTTTTGCAATTGAAAAAAAAAACTTCAAGATTTAATTATACACAGACGACTTATAATTCAGTCGTCCACCAGACGACTTAATTGTAAGTCGTCCAGGATTTTTTTCCGAGATTCTGGTCAAACCTCGTAAATCCTGGACGACTTACATTTCAGTCGTCTCGTGGACGACTGAATTATAAGTCGTCTGTATATAATTAAATCTTGACGTTTTTTTTTTCAATTGCAAAACTAACCTATGACGACTTAACTTTAAGTCGTCTACTTTAAAAAAATATTATTATTTTAATTTTCACTAGACGACTGAAACGTAAGTCGTCCAAAAAGTCAAACTTCTGAAATAATCCAGTCAAATGCAAAACTAACCTCTGACGACTGAAATGTAAGTCGTCTAGCTTTTTTGGAGTTTTTTTTTTAACCAAACAATAGTAGACGACTTAACTTTCAGTCGTCCGAAATAACAGATTTCAAAGTCAATTGCAAAAATAACCTCTGCGTTGACCAGACGACATATAGTTTAGTCGTCTAGACAACTTAGATTGAAGTCGTCCGCGTCTTCTCCACTAGTTTTTAAGTCTTCTACGTTAGTTTTTGAATAACTTGTATTTTTAAGAGTGATAAGTAACTTCAAGATATGTAAAACTCATATTTACAAAATATGTTCTCTCCCTTAGTTTTACTAAATTTGACTAAGTTTTTCAATGCAAACTTATAAAAAATATGATATGCTTTGACTAGTTACTATTGTTTGTTTCCATCTCTTACCAACATTCTTGTTTATTAAGATGAGAAAAAGGCCATTGGAGTTTATTATTGCATATGAGAGATCCAAAGATAAGAAAAAGGCAACTGAAGTCTATTATTTCATTGATTTGTAAATGTGTAAACACATTGTTAGCACATTTAATACATCTTGGAAAACATTATTACTGATTTTACAAAAAATTCACAACTAAAAGAGTATACATGCAATTCATAAAACAGATCACAAACAAAACTATTATAGATCATTCATCTACAAAGACAAGCTTGGATTCCACTTGAGTAGACAACACCAGACAACTTTTAAGAAGTTCAGACGACTTCTAAGAAGTCCAGACGACTTCCAGGAAGTTCAGACGACTTTGCCAGAAGACTTTTAGGAAGTTCAGACGACTTCCAGACGACTTTACAGGAAGTCCAGACGACTTTACAGGAAGTCCAGACAACTTTTAGGAAGTCCAGACAACTTCCAGACGACTTCCAGATGACTTCCAGACGACTAACAAGTAAGTCGTCCCAGAAGTTTTCCAGATCTGAAAAACCTGCATATTAAATCCAGATCTGAAAAACCTGCATATTCAAAAACGTTCAAATGGCTTAAAAACAGAAAAAAATGAGTGGAAGATTATATAAATCTACCTTTACAGAACACACAAAAATACATATCTAAAAATAATAGATCTACCTTTAAATTAGTGGAAGATGAGTACCAAATAATTAAAAACCTGCAAAAAAAAAATAGATTAGTAACAAAGACATGAGACAAAATTGAAAAATTCATATAAAGTTTGGTGTTTTCAAGTCAAATAGATTAGAGTGGGTTTGGAGAGTTTTAGTTTGGGAAAAAAGTAAGAACTTTATACAACAAGAAGTTACCAAATGAAGAAAAATCAGACATAAGAACTTACCAAAACGCTCAGAAAAATCCAGACGACTTCCTAGAAGTCCAGACGACTTCCTGGAAGTCCAGACGACTTCCTGGAAGTCCAGACGACTTCCTGGAAGTCCAGACGACTTTGTCAGAAGACTTCCAGATGACTTCCAGACGACTTCCAGACGACTAACAGGTAAGTCGTCCCAGAAGTCTTCCAGATCTGAAAAACCTGCACATCAAATCCAGATCTGAAAAACCTGCATATTCAAAAACGTTCAAATGACTTAAAAATAGAGAAAATGAGTGGAAGATTAGATAAATCTACATTTATAGAACACACAAAAATACATATCTAAAATTAATAGATCTACCTCTAAATTAGTGGAAGATGAGTACCATTTGATTAAAAACCTGCAAAAGAGATAGATTAGTAAGAAATACATGAGACAAAACTGAAAAATTCATATAAAGTTTGGTGTTTTCAAGTCAAAGAGATTAGAGAGAGGTTGGAGAGTTTTAGAATGATGAACATTACATTTTTGTTGCAGCCATTTGAGAGGAGGAGAGAGAATGTGTAAATTTTTCTTTATATAGGGAGACAAAAAATCCAATTAGATTAAATATTTTTGACTCAGACGACTTCCTGGACGACTTACATTTCAGTCGTCTGGTGAAGAAATTAAAACAGACGACTTACATGTAAGTCGTCCAGAAGAGTTTAATATTTTTAGCGGGAAATTAAATATTTTTAGCGGGAAACTAAAATAGAAGACTTTCCAGACGACTTACAAGTAAGTCGTCTGGACGACTGAAATATACGTCGTCCGGGTAAATTATTTAACAGACGACTGAAATATAAGTCGTCCACACCCTAAACATAACCCCTAAACTTAATTATCTAATTAAACACTTCATAAAACCAAATCAAACTTGAAAAGTGTTTACTATACACAGAAATAAACACATATAGGTGAAAACTAATTTTTGAAAAAAACATTTTAGTTTTCCAAAATCTAACCCTAACAATACATACAATACTACAACATATGTTTGCCAAACTCCTAAACCAAAGTATTTCATGATTCACTACTTCCACTCATATATCTTCAAAACAAATCAATTTTATCATATCTTAATTTATATCAGTTAAAACTGTTTATAATTACTTGATTTTTATTTTTTTACGCATCAAAATATTTTTTTACAAGATTTATAAATTATTTTTAAAATAAACTGGTACGAGACGACTTACACTTCAGTCGTCCAGACGACTTACACTTCAGTCGTCCAGACGACTTCCAACATCTCAGACGACTCAGACGATTTACTGGGGCTATATTCGTAAAAATGGCTTCTGTTTTTTGTTTGGTCACAAGGGGCTGAGCTGTAATTGCACTAGGCTTTTAGGTTAGTTTTGTATTTGATTCAAGTTTGGGTATAAGTTTGGAATTAAAATCAAGTTGTGGGTTAGTTTTGGCAAAAACCCCTTTAAAATTTTGGTATAAACATTCAAAAAGTCTGCATAAACAATAGTCTTCTACAAGAAGTTTATTCACTGCCTAACAATTTTTTTAACATTGATATTTATAAGAGTTTATCTAGTAAAGAATGCGTATAAACATCAATTTTCAGGAGTTTCAAAAAAGAAAAAAAAACATCAATTTTCAGAAACTTATTTGTAAATAAGGCCGGTAGAAAAGAAAAAGTCAAAAGAAACAATGATGATGAGATGTGTTTGTACACCATCGGCACCACCTAATACTATTTTTAACAGCAAAAGCAAAAGAGAAGCAAAAAGGTTACAATCTCTCCCTACAACTTTTGTGTCATACCTAAAAAATAAAACAATCCAGTTTCTTAATTACATTAAGACCAAGCTTCTCACAGTCTTCTTGACTCTTGAGAGACCAGAGAGAAAGCTGTGCTCTCACACATGGCGATCACTGTCATGATTCTTCTTCTCATCCCTTTCTCCGTAACCACAGCAACAACGGAGACCTCTATCTTCATCATCCACATGGACTTATCCGCCAAACCGGCACCTTTTACCGATCACCAGAGCTGGTTTTCCACGACTCTTACTTCGGTTACCACCGGAAGAAAACCAAAGATTCTCTACGCTTATACGGATTCGGTTCACGGGTTTAGCGCGGTTCTCACCAACTCCGAGCTCAAACGTCTTCAACACAAACCCGGGTATGTCTCTTTCACCAAAGATTTACCGGTTAAGCTCCAAACCACTTTCTCTCCACAATTCATCGGTCTTGCTTCAAATTCCGGTACATGGCCGGTCTCGAGTTATGGAGCCGGTACGGTTATTGGTATAGTCGATACCGGAATCTGGCCGGACCACCCCAGCTTTCATGACGATGGGCTTGGTTCGGTCCCCTCTACATGGAAAGGCAAATGTGAATTCAATTACTCTTCCTTGTGCAACAAGAAACTAATCGGTGCCAGGGTTTTCAACAAGGGCTTGTTCGCCAACAACCCTAACTTGAGAGGTACCAAGAAGGATCAATACTCTTCACCTTACGATACAATCGGACACGGCACTCATGTCGCGGCCATTGCGGCTGGGAATCACGTCAAAAACGCGTCTTACTTCTCTTACGCGCAAGGAACCGCTTCAGGAATCGCGCCGCACGCACATATAGCGATGTATAAAGCTGCTTGGGAGGAAGGCGTCTACTCGTCAGACGTGATCGCAGCGATTGATCAAGCGGTTCGAGATGGAGTCGATGTGATATCTTTATCACTGGGACTAAGCATTGATGAGGACGACGATGTGGGTCTAGAAAACGATCCAATCGCAGTCGCAGCGTTTGCAGCGGTTCAAAAAGGCGTTTTCGTTGCTGCGTCTGGTGGTAACGACGGGCCGTATTACTGGAGTTTGATTAACGGAGCACCGTGGGTTATGACGGTTGGAGCGGGGACAATCGGTCGCGAGTTTCGAGGGATCTTAACGTTGGGAAACGGAGTTAGTTTCAGTTTTCCGTCTCTGTTTCCCGGAGAGTTCCCGTCGGTTCACTTTCCGGTAACGTACGTCGAGTCTTGCGATGCAAGAAACAAGACTCTGGTGAGCAGGATCATTGTCTGTAACGGAAACATTCAACAAGCCAGATCCACTGGAGCTACTGCAGTGGTAATAATAACAGACAGGTTACTTGCGGAGCAAGACACAGTCAAGTTCCAGTTTCCGGTAGCATTCATCAGCTCGAAACACCGAGAAGCTATCAAAAGCTACGCATCAGGATACAACAACAACTCCACCGCGAAGCTGGAGTTTCGCAAAACGGTGATCGGGACAAAACCAGCACCTGAGGTAGACAGTTACAGCTCGAGAGGTCCGTTCGCAAGCTTCCCTCAGATCCTCAAACCGGACATTTTAGCTCCTGGGACACTCGTACTCTCAGCTTGGCCACCGGCTAAACCAGTGGCGGGTACTAGAGCGCGACCGTTGTTCAGCGGATTCAATCTCTTAACCGGGACATCAATGGCTTCACCTCATGTAGCTGGAGTCGCTGCGCTTATAAAGCAAGTCCATCAAGACTGGAGTCCCTCGGCTATAAAATCAGCAATTATGACAACGGCTTTGACTTTAAGCAACCCTTTAGCCGTTGGAGCAGGACACGTGCGTGCGGACAGAGTCCTGAGCCCTGGCTTAATCTATGACACATCCCCACAAGATTTTATTAACTTCCTTTGTCACGAGGTTAAACAGTCCGGGAAATTGATTAATATCATCACGAGATCAAATGTATCCGACGCGTGCAGACACCCATCTCCATATCTCAATTACCCTTCGATCATTGCATACTTCACTTCAGATCAAAACGGTCCTAAGATCGTTAGAAGAACGTTGACAAATGTGGGGGAAGCAAAGAGAAGCTATAGCGTGAGAGTGAGAGGGTTGAAAGGTATAAACGTTGTCATAGAGCCAAAGAGAGTAATGTTCAGCAAGAAAAACGAGAAGCAAAGCTACACTGTGAGGTTGGAGAGTCAGAGAGCGTTGCGAGGGGACGTGGTTTATGGAGTTGTGAGTTGGGTTGATGACGAAGACGCTAAGTTTGAAGTAAGCTGTCCTGTGGTGGCCACGAGCCTTGTCCAAGAGTCTTAATATACTTATTTTACAAGTAAATTTTGAAGACTAGGGATAATGAAAACAAATCTGGTATTTCCATATACTGAATATAATCAAAACCATAGCTCAAGAATACAAGAACTGGTATCTATATTGACAAACAGTTTACCAATAAATTAATCTTTGAATAGCTGGATGAACATTAAAAAAAAAAAGAAGCTCTAGCCTTTCACTGCAACTCTGTTTTTTAATCACAACCGTTACCATACACGGGTGGGTGACCCAGTTACTGGTGACAGACCAATCAAGGATTAAATCAGTCGCCAGACTCGCAATCCTCTCCTCCGGCGAATCGAAAGGTTGATACTGCGTTCCTGAATCGGAAGAAGCAGAAACCCTATCGTAGAATTCGAATGGGCATCTCGGACACGTCCTCTGTTTTCACCTGAACATCGATTTCTTTACTTACTATCACCAATGTCGTCGTGATCAAGATCGACGGCTACGACGAATGGATGGTTTAGAAGCATCTGAGCGGTCCATCTCTTTTTTATTTTTTTTATTCAACATCAACTTTTGATTGACCAATTCAATGTCTTACAATTGGTTTATTGGTCTTATAGCATCTCTGAAAAATGTGTTCTTTTCTAAAAGTAAAATTTCAGACTTAATTTTAAAATTATTTTATTTTATAAAATTGACTTTATATTTGTCATAACTAATTTAAATTCATATTTTTTTATAAATAACTAGCACATATATAAACATATTACAATAATATTAATAAATAAAATATTCTATAAAAATTTAAATAAAAACAACTTAATTAATATTAAACTTCAAACAAAATATCATATTATCTTATATGATTTTCCTAATGCATATATGATCTATTAGTGCATTTCAAAATAAAAATGACTCTCCTCATTTTTACTTTGTAGATTGCGAGCTAAAAGTTGTTGAAATCAGGTGATATTGATACTTGTAAATACATAAGATCGGAACAAGAAAGTAAAAGAGAAACATAAAATATTACTAAAAGACTAATTTCTTTTTGATGATATTAATACTCGTGAATATATTCGATATTTATCTATCTATATAAAAATATGTTCACCTCACTCTTGCTTTGCCACGTAATAAAGTTGGTTCCTGACAGGCCGACACGTGTCCAGGTTGGATTATACTCACCGTTTCACTTAATCACAATTATTAATGAGCTTTTCTCTTTTTGTTAATAAATATTTCAGATCAGTGTTTTGGGCTTTAACATAATTGGGTTTTTGGGCTGTAGGGTAACACATGAGGGAGTCCCACATGAGACAGCTTATTCTTCAAAAATAATATCGATGAATGAAAGACAGATCTGCTGCGTTTTAACAACTCCGGTTCAAACCTACAGGCAATGAAGATTTGCTGCACCGGTCACGCTGAATTCCGATCAAGGTCAGTTGGAAGGCATCGTATTTGGCTGTTTGATTCCGCTTCTTCTACCCTTGGTTGAATTTTGGAACCGTTATGGAAGTTGGTTGGATTCATGCAACCTCATTGACTATCACATTAAATCATTCAATGAACTCTCTCATTAAAATTTTTTAACTCAAATATAACTAATCTTAACATAAATAATCCTTCGACACCCTAAAATTCTCAAAACCCATAAACATTATTATATACTTCTCTTAACAAAATTTTACAAAACATACATACAAAGAGAATATACAATTACATCACAAAAAAAAGAATGAATTACTTTAGGAATAACTTCAAGTTTTGAATCATATTCGCAAAAAAAAACCCTTAAATAAGTTAGTTTAAAAAAATATTATAAAACATAACATTTGAATTAAAATAAATATTAAAAATATAATGTTATTTATCAGAGAATAGTGAAATTTACTGTCATTATAATTCAAAACAAAAAATAATAATTATAATGATCTCATAAGTCTTTCATTATTTTTTTTTGTTTATAATATTTTTTAATCTATCATAATTTTAAATTACTTCATAAATTATTATAAAATCACTTTTATTATAACTTCCCGTCCGTAGGGCGGGCCAGCCCTAGTGAACAATAAAGAATTGTACGAAAAGACATCAAAAACAACAACAACAACCATCTTCAGTATAACAAAAAAAAATTGGACAATATTTGAAAATTTTGAAGGTTTCGGATCAAACTTACCTGACTATTAGTGTTGTTGTAATATTTATATTTGTGTAATAGTTATGTTTTAAATTAGTGTTGTTAAGTTTATTTTGTACTAGGGGTTGGCCCGCCCTACGGGCGGGTAAAATTACACTAAAACTATTTATATTAAAATATTTAATTTTATAAAATTTACTTTGTACTGAAAAAAATAAATTTAATCTATTTTTATTCTAAAAATATATTGTAAACTTTATTAAATTTTGATGGTTTGAGTTGAAAAGATCATTAACGTTTTCTTTGTTAGAGAACACAAAATTATTAAATTAAAAAATTAAGAAAAAAATTAAGAAAAAAATAATGATTTAAATTTTTTTATTTGATTTCTATTTCAATTTTATATAGTTAAAGAAAATCTAAGGTAAAGTAAACTAATATTTTATTTCTAAGATTATCAGATTTTAATATTATTACAATAACTAATTTTTCACGATAATAAATTAATACACACACCCTAAATCAATTGAAAATCAAATATAATGTGATAAAATTATAAAAAGTTAAATCTTAAAACAATATATAAATAGTTTCAATAATGCCATAAATAATAAATAGTATATATTATGTAACAACAAATGATGTTTTATTCCGCGCGAGGTTTTATATCTTTGGTTACATCTAGTTCCTAAATATATTTACATATTGGTTTGCTTAATTTGTTTAATTTCTCATGTGCGTTTGTTTTACAGCATAACTGTTGTGTTTTTAGATTTCCGATGATTTGGGATAGCAGCTTAAACCTATTTGGTGACTCATGTTTGGCTCTATTTGTTGTTATATTTTGTTTATGAACTATATTGGCAACATGTTATTACATTAATGTTATGGAGGGAGTGTGTCTTGATAGGCTGATGTTGGGTTTGGAGGGGAGGGGTAGTTTCATCTGTAAGTTATATTCGTTCAGTTGTTTGTCTAAGTAAATATTTGTAATGAGTGTATTGTTGCTTGCTCTGTGTACTCTTGTAAGTTACTAAGAGTAGTTGACTTTTAGTTAAGAAAACATGTAGTGCAGAATAAATTGCCACCTATAATGGAGCTTCGTTTCTTACATGCTTGAAGCTGAGCCCATAGAGCTTCATACACGCCAAGTATGTGAACACGTTCTCATACATATGATATTAATATCTTACCTTTCTCGTCCTCCTATATTGTGCCTTTCAACAATGCATTGTGGTATGTGTTGTTGTTAGCATGAGCCGATGGTATAGTCTTCAAGGCTGGAGGTAAGCCCGTGATTAAAGCACGATGGGATTAATGTTGTTTCGTGCAGTCCTTCAGGTGTAGCGTTAGATGTAGCGTTGGATGTGATAGTTTCTCATAGCTCGCGGCGATCGTTTCACGCTGAGTGTTTTTGGAGCTTTGAGTGAGTGATCGGTTCTTCGAGGAAGGGTTTCTAGTCATCTTGTGAGAGAGATGGTGCTATTGCAGTGAAGGATACGAAAGTATGTTATGAAAAAACACATAAACTGGTTAATAAAATGGGAGTTAAGGCATTCTTTTTTTTTTTTTTTGAAACCTGGGAGTTAAGGAATTCATATATTTGTTGGAAGCCTTTTGGGATTGCTTTTTTTTATTTAACTGCTTGTAATATTTCTCTAATTGTTGGGCGTGCCCCATTTGTCAGCTTTGGTACTATAAGAAAACTCAGCAGATGAAATGATAGTCTCATGTGGAAATAGTGGTAGCCTACTATGTAACTTGAATCTCCGTACTGGCCATATAATGGATTAAAGACTGTTGTATCAATATTTATGATGCGTTTTTGGGTTTCTATTTGACGTGGGGAGGCACAATTTGGTAAACACCCATATTGTGGGGCAGCATGTACGCTACTGATACAGCATTGCTGCAATATTAGTTGCACTCTTACTACTAAAAATATCACAGACACATAACAAACAATAATGCAACTAATTAATCAATGTTTTTGCTGGTAGTTCCCAGTCTGTGCTAGATATTCCTAAAGTTTATTATTCAACTACATAAAAGCAGATTATGTGTAGAGGATTTAAAGGAACTTTTATTTATGAACATATAACGAATACCTTTCCCTTGTAACAACTACAACTAAAAGTTAAAACACAACCAGCAGCTGGTTTAATTTCAGGAAACAGTAGACAAAGTCAAAGTGGAAACATTTAAAAACAGAAATGCGAAAGAGTAGAGGTTGTCCATTCTGACCTTTGGCTCTCCTAAGCCTGTGAAGTTAAGTCATGTGTGGCTTCTTCCCTTCAACCTTCTCCTCCATTAGTGGTTCATTCTTAATTTCTTATCTGTTTATTTATCGAGACAGAACAGTTGGAAGAGCAGGGCCGACAGCACTTTCTTAAAGCATTCCAGCGTTATCACCATCAGGTATTTTCTCAGGCGATGAACTGTTAAACCTATCAGTAGGATTGGTTTTAACCGCTCCAGCTCCAAGCATGTCATCACCAGGCTGGTTATCCCTTCCCTGCAAAATAATTAATAAGACAAGAAGGCTAGTTGAGATCAGTTTATGTCGATAGTTGTACTTACATGACCTCCAAAGTCTGGAAGTGGTGGTCGGTAGTGGCTAAGTTGTTAAAAACACATACGTTATAAAGGATGTTGCTGTGTCTAAAAAGTTAACTAACAATCGTTAATCATACAAGTAAAGGAACCATATATAAAGGAGGTTGGCAAATCTATCCAAAACACTGACACCGACGTTTGGCCTCTGCAATTTCCTTGCGCCAATCAACGTTCAACTCATACAAAAGAACTTGAGGATTCGCCATGGTTTTCGACGCTCTGGAATATAGTATGATATGGAAGAAGATGTTCAAAGTTTCATTCTCTCAATGTGCGTAAATACCTTCAGTGCCCACAAAAGAATAAAAGTTACAAAAGAAACAAAAACGTGGTGGGTCTATCAAACATTGAAAGAAATACAAAAGCTTTTATTGCTTACAACTATATTTGGATGTGAGTGATTCTTGAGAAGCTTAACTTTCTTTTCCAGCTTCTGAATATGATGAACAAAAGTAGGAAAGTCATGAATAAATCAAATCATTGTAGAGAAAAAATAACTAAGATAATATGATGAAAGAGAAGTCGGAGGACAATATCAACAAAGAAACATGTATGTTTATTAGCAACTAAAATCCAGTCAATAAAAACAACAATAATAACGCTAGAGTAAACACCCAAAAAAATTATAGAATACGTGAGTAATTAAACAAATTAAGGTGATGAGATGTAGAACGAATGAGCTTGGAGAGCCCACAGATCACCGAAAAACTCATCATAAGAATCAAACTTCAGGGAGAGAGGGGAATTTTAAAACAAATTGCAGAGTAAAATTACAGTATTCAAAATCAGACAGTTTTCAAATTAACCTGTTTGACGACGAGAAACTCTCCAGAATCGAGATTAATAGCAATTGAACAGGCAAGAGAGATTGTTAGCCTAATATAAGTTGATTTGGAGTCCCCGTAATGAAAGCAGATCAAGTATCAAATTCAAAAGAGAAGTTGTACCTTTTGCTGGAGCTATTACTCAAAGTGAGATCCTTTCCACACATAAAAAATAATAAACCACAGAGAACTCAATTAATTAGGAAGTAATCAGCATGAGTGTAACAAAGGAAAAAAACACAAAACAAAACAAAGAGTGAAGCTTGGGCGGTAATCAATAAATATCATCGTTTGTTTCATATTTGTTTTGGGGTCATCAAACTCATCCTCATCGTAGACATAGAATCATATAAGGTCGCTCCTGAAAGCCAAAATCCACAAAGAACAAACAATCAGAAAATTAAAAAAACTGATATGTAAGAGAAATCATCTTATAGCTAACATATATATTTTTGTCTATCAAGCTAGCCGACAACAGCTAACATATATAGACTCGACAATCTAAAGACATGGGTCTTTATATACTTCATTAGCTTCTTGTCGTCTACCTTCAATCTCTTGAGTCTCATGATCACACAACAAAACAGAAACCCTGGAAAGTGTTTCGACGGAATGAAGTGTAGAGCGGTGGGTATTAGATTTAGAAAGGAAACCTGATATATTGCTCGATTGCTGGTTAGGGCCTGAAGAAAATCAAAGCGAAAGGGGAGTTTGGAAAGAGGTGACAGGAAAGGCTGAGCCATCGAGAAGGATATGAAGCGAGATGATAGACTACAGTTTTGATTAGAGAAAACGAAGCGTAGGAGAAAACGCATCTCAATACTGAATGACCTGTTTGTTGCCAAAGGTTTTGATTGGCTAAGCTTTTTGGACAGGTGTCAACAAAAGCCCCATGCTATGTACTGATGTGGAGGGCTGAGGTGAGAGAAAACTCAGCTTTATTATTATAGATATTATTATTGTCTATATCTAATTTTAAATATTTAAAATCTTATTTTAAAGTTATATTTAATTTTATGTATAAAATTTAAAATCTGTAAACAAAAATTAATATATATATATATATATATATATATATATATATATATATGAATCATAAAGATAATGTGTGATTGTAGGGACCAAAATGCAAATAAAAATATGAAACTTCAAATTTGAAGTTTTGAGTAGTGAAACTTTAAATATAAAGTTTTACTTTTTAATTTGAAGTTTTGAAATTACTTTTTGGAGAGCAAAAAACTTTATATTTGAAGTTATAGAGTGTCTTTCGGAAATGTTCGTTGGATAGTGGTCCATCTCTTCTTGGGATCTTTAACCAAGCACTTTGACAAAAAGTCTCTTCCTTGTTCCGGGAGCTCTTCCCCGACACCGATGCGTATCAACAACGACATGAAGTGCGATCCTTCCTTAAAACTCCACGCCGTTTTTAAAATATTTCCTAAAATGGTTTAGCTAATTATGGCATCGATTGGTAGAGCATTAACATTAGCATTATGCTCTACATTATCCAATCAACAATTGTTAGAAAAACATTTACTAAATGCTAATGCACTCCAAATGCTCTCTAATCGATGCTCTCATATGAGAGCATTTGCATTTATAATTTATAAAATTAAGGAAAATATATAACTAATTCATTTATTTTATTTAATAGTATATAATTAATTTATTTATTTTATTTAATAATATCCTAAATAAGTAATCAGGAGTTAGAAGCAACCAGCCGTCTTGGTTCACTGAGTCTATAACCACAATCACATTCCCAAACCCATAAATCTGAAGACCATTGTCCGTTCTATTCGGTTTAGGTTTGAAAAGCAAATACTTCCAAGACTTCTTTCAAACTCAGCACCTCATTGCTATCCATCTGAGCCTTAGCCTTAGCTCGAGCTGGCTCAAAGTGTGTCTGCTCTTGTGCCCTTGCCCTTGGCTGAGATACTTCAACTCCTTCAATATATTCCACCAACATTACTAAAACACGTTTCAACTGGTTTTAGGATCCTCTCGTTTGCGGGAATAACACTTTCGAATCATAAAATACATTTATGGAGGATCTCTTCAAACTGAGGTTTGGAGCGCAACCAATGGTACAACACATCCAGTCAGTTGGGGAAGAAGAACCTCTCCATCAAATCAGCCATTACATGCATTGGTATTGCAGATGCCCACTTCATAACAACACTGAACTGGTCTAAATTATGGTTTGCTGGGTTTATCTGAAGCTTTTTGCAAGGCCAGCTGAAGTTTGGGAACTGTGTAACGTCGCATAAGTTGTTCCCAGCCTTGTAGCAAAGAAAACCGTCTTCTATGGAGATATAATAGCATACGCAAATGGATCATTATTATTCACTAGGATGCCAAGCATAGAACATTACTCAATTTCTTGGGACCCACGAAGGGAACTCGTTGCGAAAAGCAGGATTAAGAATGCTTCGATATGTTTGGACCATTCAGCCTAACACGTAAACAAATGTAGTTTTGTTCATATAATCATATTGCACTACTATAGGCATTCCCCGTTTCTATTACTATTTTTATTTTTTAGAATTGACAATTGTGATGATTATCTGTAAAACTTTGCTTCCTTTAAGATATTTATCTAATTTCAAGTTTTTTTCTTCTTCTAAGAAGGTAAATATTTTGTTCGTTCACACAGTAATTACTAATTAGTATAACGTCAAGAATTTTAGGGATATTTTTGTTTTCTCGAACCAACTTTTTTTTTCAACAATACCTTCTCAGCTGTGTTTAAGAAGAGTTGCTATATTCAGTCTGAACCAAACAAAATCACTTATATATTTTTATTCTGTACAAACGACATAGATTTTGAGTTTTGGACTATAACACAAAGAATGGAACGTCCCACCTTTTAGAATGTTATAAGTTAAAACTAATCGAATATTGTACATTTACCATCTATTGAGTTTTTGATATACAGGAAACCCTTTACGTTCTCGAACTCCAAGAAATAACTTTTGAGCTACAGGGGATCATAATATTCAAAAGCATGTACATTTTTTATATACGTAAAAGCTCAAATAGGCCTTAACTAAGTAGCTTTAGAAAGGCTTTTGGATCCAAACGAAAAAGTCGAGAAAGCCTATAGAATACTTGCAGTAAAAATAGGAAAGACAAGAATTTTTTGTTCACGTGTTTCAACGATTCGATACGTGGCATTAAATGTTTTGGCTCTCGATGTCTCTCTGCAGCTTATCCTAAAACCGCCAAAACTTTGAATACTGCAAAAACCCACCTCTCTGTTAGAATGAAAAACTTTGTTAAAATGACGAAAGTGTTTTAAGTGTTTGAAAAAAGAAATAAACTTTGTAAAAAAGAAAGTTTTTTTTTTAATTCAGAAGAAGATTTCTTAATACTTGGATAATTGTTACAAACTTAAATAGTTTCTTGATGATATAAAATGAGAAGATAGTAGAACTATAGAGGAAACCCTTTACGTTCTTGAATTCCAAAAAATAACTTTTGTGCATCATATTATTCAAAAGCATGTATATTTTTATATACGTAAAAGCTCAAATGGGTCTTAAGAAAGTAGCTTTAGAAAACTTTTGGATCTAAACGAAAAAGTCGAGAAAGCCATAGAATACTCGCGGCAAAATAGGAAAGACAAGTTTCGTTGAACAAAAACTTTTTGTTCACGTGTTTCAACGAGTCGAACGTTTATATGTTTATACGTGCCATTAAATGTTTTGACTCTCGGTGTCTCTATGCAGCTTATCCTAAAACGGTCAAAACATTGAATACTTCAAAAAACCCACCTCTCTGGTAGAATGAAAAAATTTGTTAAAATGGTGAAAGTATTTAAGTGTTTGAAAAGAAAAAAAAAATTGTAAAAAAGAAAGTTTTTTATAATTTATAAGAAGATTTCTTATTACTTGGATAATTGTTACAAACTTAAATAGTTTCTTGATGATACAAAATGAGAAGAGAGTGCAACTATAGAGGGAACCCTTTACGTTCTTGAACTTTAAGAAATAACTTTTGTGATACAGGGGATCATGTTATTCAAAAGCATATATATTTTTATATACGTAAAATCTTAAATGGGCCTTAAGAAAGTAGTGTTAGAGAGCTTTTGGATCCAAACGAAAAAGTCGAGAAAGCCCATATAATACTCGCAGCAAAAATAGGAAAGACAAGTTTCGTTGAACAAGAATTTTTTATTCACGTGTTTCAACTATTCGAACGTTTATACGTTTATACGTGGCATTAAATGTTTTGACTCTCGGTGTCTCTCTACAGCTTATCCTAAAACGGCCAAAACTTTGAATACTGCCAAAACCCATCTCTCTGTTAGACTGAAAAACTTTGTTAAAATGGCGAAAGTTTTTAAGCGTTTGAAGACAGAAAGAAACTTTGTAAAAAAAGAAAACTTTTTATAATTTAGAAGAAGATTTCTTATTACTTGGATAATTGTTACAAACTTAAATAGTTTTTTGATGATACAAAATAAGAAGAGAGTGGAACTATAGAAGAAACCCTTTATGTTCCTGAACTCCAAGAAATAAGTATTGTGCTACAGGGGATCATGTTATTCAAAAGTATGTATATTTTTATATACGTAAAAGCTCAAATGGACCTTAAGAAAGTAGCTTTAGAAAGCTTTTGGATCCAAACGAAAAAATCGAGAAAGCCCATAGAATACTCGTGGCAAAAAATAGGAAAGACAAGTTTCGTTGAACAAGAACTTTTTGTTCACGTATTTCAACGAGTCGAACGTGTACACATGGCATTAAATGTTTTGACTCTGGATGTCTCTCTGCAGCTGATCTAAACGGCCAAAACTTTGAATACTGCAAAGACCCACCTTTATGTTGGAAAGAAAACTTTGTTAAAATGAAAAAAAATGTTTAAGTGTTTGAAGAAAGAAAGAAACTTTGTGAAGAATAAAGCTTTTTATAATTTAAAAGCGACTTTTTTATTATTTTGATAATTGTTACGAACTTAAATAGTTTTTTGATGATACAAAATGAGAAGATACAGGAAATATTTATAGCCTCTACAGTACAAAATATTTCGAATATTTTAATCCTAAATCTAGATAATTATAACATAATATCTAGATTATTTTATCCTAATTATTTAGATTTTTCTGTAATAATATCTAGATTTTTATCTTAAGAAAGTGGAGTATAATATTAGAATTTGGATTAAGTTTGGGGTAAACATGATTAGTAAAAGAGTCTCTTAATAAAATACTAACCCAATCATATGACCCAAATTAAGTTTATTTTTCAACGCGCTCTCTCTATCTCTTTCTCTCTCTCTCTAGTCTCGCCCATGGATCTTCTTCGTCAGAGCTTGGGTTGTCTTTTGATCGTTGCGTCATTGTCTCCTACAGCACTATCAATGCAGTTCGAGCTTCGTTCTGGCCAGATGAAATGCATATCGGAGGATATTCACGAAAAATCCATCAGCGTTGGCAAATACTTCGTCGTGAACCCTAACGAAGATCATCCTCTTCCTGATTCTCACAAAATCACCGCCAAGGTAGTACGCTCCTGAAACGTTTCACCTCGATCTCTCTCAGTGGTTTGTTTCATACATAGCCTGATGAAATATTTGCTTTTATCCCCATACTTTTTTAAAAAATTATTATACATATGTCGAATGCTCCTAAATTTTCGGAATTCTTTGTATTGAAATTAAACTTAAAATGTTTATTGTGATTTTCTTAGATGGTGTCGCCAAAATGGAATACGCTGCACGAAGCGGTTAAGGTGGAGGCTGGAGAGTTCTCGTTTACTGCGTTTGAAACCGGTGATTACTTTACGTGCATCTCCGCCGTTGATCATAAGCCGGAGACGACATTGACCATTGATTTTGTTTGGATGTCTGGTGTTCACTCTGCTGCTTCCAAGGATTGGTCTAAAGTGCCAAAGAGGAGCCAAGTCAAAGTATGTACGTTTGTCTTTTAATCTTTCAGTCTTAAGTTAGTCAACAAAAAAAAAAAAATAGGATACACATTCTCTGGTATGACTCTTTTGATCTTGGTTTCAAAATGTATATATGTTAGTTTAGTTATGGATCTTATACGTTATTTCTGGCAGATGATGGAGTTGTCGGTTAAGAGGTTATTCGACACTGTTGAGTCCATCCACGATGAGATGTATTATCTTCGTGATAGGTAAATACACAACGTTATAAACCTTTATACCTTTAGTTTTTTTTGGTGCTTTAGAGATGATGAGATTAATACTTATTATTGTATATTATGGTTTGGTGGCATGATCAGGGAAGCAGAAATGCAAGAGTTGAATAGATCCACAAATTCTAAAATGGCGTGGTTTAGTTTCTTGTCGCTCGGGGTTTGTTTATCGGTAGCTGGTTTACAGTTTTGGCACTTGAAATCTTTCTTCGAGAAAAAGAAACTCATCTAAGTTGTATACACATACTCATACTGTGTTAAGACTAAATATCATTATAAAATCTATATAACTTTAAGGTTTTGAGTATACAGCTGAAAACATTTGATGATAATACTGAAACCAACAGAGACATGGAGAATGCAATTCTCAAGCTTTCTCCTTTTTCCCTAAATGATTTTCTCTTTCATTTGCTTTCTCATCCTAAACAGTTGGAAAACGACAAATGCATATATGGCCAAGAATCATGTTCTACTGGTTTGTGCAAATATTTAAGGTCATTGGTGCAACTTCGTATGAGAAGTATGATTTATGCAGTTATGCTATATCAGAAAGTTTGAATTTTTTTAAAAAATATATTAAAATCCTCTACATTGCTCTTCGACATGTTCCCTTTCAAATCCATGTCACCGTTCAGAATGGTCAACTTGTTTTGGTTAATTGGTTAGTCAAGTGACTTAATTCAAGTCATTTAACAGATTCGAAATATTAGACCTCATAACTCACCGTTTAGATTATGCAACAGCTTCGGCTCAGAAAATCGGCAAACGCTAAGGTACACACACTTATAAATTCTTACTTTTAATAGCTATTTTTGTGCTAAGGATGATGCGATCTATATAACATCAAACTATTTTTTTTTATATATGTGAGAATCTCATTATAGCTTGTATTGTTGGATATGTTTTACTAGCCTGCTTGTGGTTGTTGCTGATCTTGATGTTGTGTTCTGGCAGATGATGTAAGAGCAAACTTTTTTTACCGTAGCTTTCGTTGATCAAATTAAAAGAAAGACATTTGATGACTCTCAAACCTTGTATCTTCTGGTTTGGTGGAACTAGGGAAGAAAAAATGCAAGAACTGAATAGATCCACAAACTCAAAGATGCCTGGCCTGCCATTTTGTCACTTGTAAACTTTCTTCCAGAAAAAATAAACTCATACAAGTAGTAGACACACGCTCAAATTAAAATACCATCACAAATAAGCTTATATCTTTCAGTACACAACTTATTCCAGACAAAAAAGTATGTTTATTGGTTATCTCTGGTTAAGACAAAATTGAGATTTCTGTTGCTATGAAGTGAAAAGCGGCATTGATCTGAAGCTAAAGTTTTCTCGATATTCTAGATTCTCTTGAGGGTCTCCAGGAAAGAGAGCTATTGGTCCATGTCTACGTCCTAACAGTTAATAATAATGCTGAAACAATCATGCATGGAGAATGCAATTCTCAAGCTTTCTCCTTTTTCCTCCAAAATATTTTCTTCTTCTTCCTGTAATTTAATTGCTGCCATAACTCTCTTGACCTCCTTAACAATCTCTTTGACAAAATGGGCTTCAGAGCTGCCAAAAGAGTAATTATACAATAGCCTTCACATTTTGAACGTAAATAAATATCACGATTCTCTGGTTTTAATTAAAGTGTTCAAAAGACCAAGACTAAGAAGAATGAGTGTGAGTGTGAATGTGAGTGGTTGTAATTAAAGGTGGTTGTAATTAAAGTGTATAAAAATCAAGACGAAGAACCTTTTCAAAAAGAAAAAAAAAGCAAGACCAGGAATAATGAGTGTAAGCAGGGGTCTGTCTTGAAAGTTTGTTTTAACAAAAATATCGTAAAGATTTTGATTTAAAAAAAATAATAATGTAGGGAGTATGATAATGCATATCAACTCCAAAAAATGAAGAAGCAAAACTAATGTTGTAATGGAATGTGCTCAGTACCGGTCTTGAGTTTGAGTCGAGTGTGAATGCTAGTGTGAATGCGAGTGAGTATGAGTGTGAGTGGGAAGTACCTCTTGTCTTTCAAGGACAAACCCATCTTGTCGGAGACACACTCCAAGGCTTCCTTCCACTTCTTGATCTGATCTCCACTAGAAGCTTTGGCGAGCGTCCAGAAATTTTCACCAAACTCACCTGTCTGCTTTCTAACGTCTCTTGCACTCACTTTGTAGAAGATTGGGATGATTTGGAGCTTTCTTTGATCCGAAAGTTTCTTCATCTTCACAAGCTCGTCCATGCACCAGCTTGATTCTGCATACCGGGTGGAGAAGATGGCCAGCGCGATCTTCGACTCTTCGATTCTTGCAAAGAGATCTTTGAGATCTTTGCCTCTCTGCTCGTATTTGTCAACGAAGAAATCGAGTCCATGCCTTTCAAAAGCATCAATGAGATGACTAACGAAGCTGTAACGCAGTTCCTCTCCTCGGTAGTTGAAGAACACTTGGTGGACATCCGTGGTAGAGAATACTCGCATCGATAGAACACAGTTGTCTTGCTAAGTACGTAAGTATGAATTTTTGTACAGCAAAGAACAAATGTGATAGACAGATTGGTAAGGAAGTCTATTAGACCTCATATATATATAGTCTTTTCCTAATAGTAATAACAAATGTAATAGAATATGAGAATTCGGCCAAAAAAAACCTAAACTTTGCACGAATTGCCAACATAAACATGGACTATTGGGCTGACCAAAAAAACACAAAACTTTTATTAAATTTATAATTAAATAACAATGTTTTCGCTGACTTGCCAATTTAGCACGCCGTCAACAAATTTAACAGAAATATTTGACGTCGTTTATTGTTGGCGTTAAGTGAAACGACGTCGTTTTCAAATGAGATGAAACGACGTCATTTTACATGATTTGAAATTAAAAATATGTATCCCCTTGGATTTGAACCCAGGTTGGTTGGTCAAATGGCAAAGTATTTTACCACTAGGCTACTGGCACTTTTAATGTACTTACTAACATGTTTATTTTTATTTGGTACATATTAAAAATAAAAAATTCTCTAAAAACTTAATAAGATCTTTAAAATTCCAAAAAATTAAAAAAATAAAGAAGATTTTTATAAAATTAAATTTGAAATTAAAATTGAAAATAAATTTTATTTTTATTTTTAAAAAATAAAAATTCTCCCAAAATTTTCTAAAAAATTAAAACGATCTTTAAATTCCAAAAAATTGAAAAAATAAAGAAATTTTTTATAAAATAAATTTTGAAATTAAAATTGAAAATAAAATTTTATTTTTCTTTTAAAAAAATAAAAAAATTATTTTTCTTTAAAAAAAAATAAAAAAAATCTTCCAAAAATTTCATAAAATTAATTTTGAATTAAAATTAAATATATTTTTTTAAAAAAATCAAAAAAATTCCAAAATTTTCATTTTTTTAAAAAAAAATCCAAATTTTTAAAAATTATAATAAAATGCAAAAAATTAAAGTTAGAATTATCAACTTTTTATGTGTGTATAATTAATTTCAACTTTTAGCAAATGTATTAAAAAATTGAAAATTTTGGAAGATTTTTTAATTTTTTTAAAAGAAAAAATACAATTTTATTTTCTATTTTAATTTCAAAATTAATTTTATTAAAAATTTCTTTATTTTTTCAATTTTTTGGAATTTTAAAGATCTTTTTAAGTTTTTAGAAAATTTTGGAAGAGTTTTTATTTTTTAAAAAGAAAAATAAAATTTTATTTTTAATTTTAATTTCTAAATTAATTTTATAAAAATCTTCTTTATTTTTTTATTTTTTAGAATTTTAAAGATTTTATTAAGTTTTTAGAGAATTTTTTATATTTAATATGTACCAAATAAAAGTAAACATGTTATTAAGTACATTGAAAGTGCCAGTAGCCCAGTGATAAAATACCTTGCCATTTGACCAACCAACCTGGGTTCGAATCCAGAGGTTTACATATTTTTAATTTCAAATCGTGTAAAACGACGTCGTTTCATCTCATTTGAAAACGACGTCGTTTCACTTAACGTCAACAATAAACGACGTCGAATATCTATACTATTAAAGCAGGATCCTTTTTCATAATTACCTTAGGGGCATCTCCTTTTTTAGTGTTTCCTTACATTTCAAAGATTAAAAAAGGGTAAATGCGTGAATTACGTACAACACGTTTTTTTCTGAGTTTTTAATATGGCCCAACCTTGATTGTTAGCCCAATCGAAATTCTCCTTACACTTTTGTCTAAATGGCCCACGGCAAGCACATATTAGGAAGATATGTAACAAATATTTAAAATCTTAACTATATAAATCCTCTTACGATTTTCCCTTTTGTGAATCACAATATACTAGCTTGCCCATGAAGCTAACGATTTATCCTTTAATGAATCAGAATATACTAGCTTGCCCATGAAGCATACGTAATAACTACCCAAATATTTGTTTCATTTAATTCGTTTATGTTAAAAAAGATTTTTAAACCAACAGAATTGTAAATATTGTTAAGATATGTAAACAACCAGACATTAACGATCTCTAAATATATTTTCTTGATCAATACTCTAACTGTTTCCTATAGAGAACTAAGAATATACGAGAGATATTTTTTTACCAGACATTTAGAACCATCGATTAACCTACTGCTATATAAACACCTACAACATGCCTAAGCTTTCTCACATTTACTCACAACTACATTCGCAATCAAAAAAAAAATGTCTACCGCAATGGCAATGAAAGTGACCCCTTTGAAAGATGTGAAACCCTACAAAAGTGGCTGGAAAGTACATGTGAAGGTTCTGCACTCTTGGAAGCAGTACAACCCAGTGCACGGGGACACCCTCGAGATGGTGCTATCCGATGAAGCTGTGAGTGTTCTAATAAGTAGTTGGTTATTTGTTGTTTAGCGTAATATGTAGCTTTACGTTTGTTCACTAACTTTTTTTTTTTCAACCTGAACTAGGGATGTAAAATACATGCCTCTTGCAAGCGAACTTACATGGAGAGTAAAGGCCGCCTTCTTCCTGTTGGAGCATGGAGGCACATCCAGAATTTCACCCTCAGTCCTTCAACTGGCATGTACCGAGCAACCGATCATCCCTTCAAAATGAGCATCATTCAGAATACGGCAATCACAAGGTCTCCTCTGATCAACGAAGACATGTTTCTGAGCTTGGTGGACTTCCAGACTGTTTTGGGTGGATCACTCAAAACATGTTTTCTCATTGGTAATTATTTGCGCATTCTTCTAATTTGTTTTACTCTCGTGGCCTCTGTATATTTATTGATGTTTTTTTTTTTCCAGATGTGATTGGTCAAGTTGTGGACTTGGGAGATCTTGAAACTATTCAAGTCTCAGGCAAGCCAAGGATGAAAATAGAGTTTACCCTTCGCGACATGAAGTTTGTATTCCTGAACAAATTTTTTTTTATTGAGATACTCAAGTTAAATTGGTGCTGCTGATGTTTTTCTTTATATTAATCATAGTGATGCTCGTGTTCCCTGCTGTCTGTGGGGTAAATTTGCGGAGATCCTCTACGAGGGGTGTAGTAAAGACGAAGAAGGGAAGCCCATTTGTCTAATAAGGTTTGCAAAGATCGGGAGATTTAGAGGTATAAGTTTATTTCAATATAGTAATGACTTTATAATAAAGTTTGTAAGGAACGTCTTATAATATTTATTTACTTTGAAAAAATCTTCAGGTGAACTCCAAATCACCAATGCTTTTGAGGCATCACTGCTCTTGATTAATCCTGACATAGCAGAAACTGCAGCTTTCAAACAAATGTAGGGTTTCATTACTTTAATAATACTTACTGTCTATACATGTAATTCTGGAGTACTCTTTTATCTTATTTGGTTATAACACTTTGTTAGGTTTGTTGATGAGGTTAAACCCCTCGCCATTTGTGAGGGTCGTGATGAGATACTTGATTTGGAAGAGGTGAAAAGTATCCAAGACAAGCGTGACAAATGGATGCTCTTTCCCAAGAGAACCATCCATGGACTTCTTGAATCCACTCAGGTGAGCCTTCATTTTTTATTGAGGTTCTTTGTTTCTTATAGTGATTCAATTATATTTTAAAACTACCTAATTTACTAGGTGGAGAAGTGCTTGGTCGAGTGCGAAGTCTATGCTATTGACTCGGATTGGGGATGGTATTACTTTGGTTGCTGCACATGCAACAAAAAGGTAGTGAAAGTGGGAACTTTAGTTAAGACAATTCATGGAAAGGAGGTCACTACACATCTCTGGTGGTGTGAGGTGTGCAAAGAGAATGTTTCAAGTGTGTCACCAAGGTGAGAAATTTAAAACATTTTTATATTCAAACCGCATGTATTTGACTCATTCCTAATCAGTCTCTCATTTACGCAATTTTGCTTACTGATGTTTTGATTGTAGGTTTAAGCTCCATTTGATTGTTAAGGATGACACAGGAGAAACAAAACTGATGTTACTTGACCAAATTGCCAAGGGAATGATTGTCGAATCGGCTGCGACTCTTTTGAATGGATCATTTGATGAGGTATGCTTTACATAGTGTATATTTTGAGTTATTTTCGAGATACTTGAATTATTTCTAATATATTCTGATTTGGTCTTTTTGTCATCTAGCTTGAGGATCCTACAGATTTACCTGACGCCATCCTATCTGTTGTTGGAAAGACTTTCACCTTTGGAATTTCTGTGGAAAAGGAACATGTTTTGTATGGATCTGAGATTTACAAGGTTGGAAAAATCTACCGTCAAAGCCAAATTGTTTTCAATGAGTCAGCCAATGTTGAGAGTTCTGAGTCTGATCAAGATCTAGCTCTTACAAGTGGAGAAGAGGTTTGACTGTATTCTTATATTCAGTGATGTGCAGTATTATTAATTTTAATGCATTTGTTGTATTAATACTGAGACTTGCTAAAGTTTATGTTTCTTATTTTTCAGAACTCTGTCAATCTCCTTGACAATGAAGAACACATTGAATGTTTGTCCACACCATCCACCACACCATCCACGAAGAGAAAGGGAGCATGGTCAGACCCTCCACGCGATATCACTTCGACTTCAAAGAACCTTCGCTTAAAAACTATCAAGGTGGAGAAGATGAGTGATTTGGATCTTGAAGCAGGCAAGAAGACCTAAATCTGCGAGGCTGAAGTTTATGTTTTTTTTTTTTTGGTTTTATTTGTTTTCTTATTTCTGAAGCAATTTCATGTTTTGGTTTTTTTTTTAATAATTGTTTGGTTTTGGTTTTTTATTAATGGTTATGTTTTTGGTTAAACTTATTATAATAAAGTATGCTTCAGATAATTTCTTTGCCTTTTTTCCTTTAATTTTTAAATTTCTATATTTATTATATAGCATTGCTTGCTGTCTAAGCTAACTATCGCAATCGACTATGTTCCCTATGTACCAATATCAGTTACATAACTAACCTCCAAAAATCTATGTATTGCAATCCACTGTGTTCCCTAACTACCAATCAGTTTCATACCTATAATGCATTTGCTATGGTTTTAAGAATGGGCTTACTTTATCGTGTGGAGTTCTTCTATTTGGGCGTATCTATGAGGGAGATTCCATTGTTCCCATGTCCAAATCATCAACTGATTGGTAGCACCTTAAGTAAACCGATGAAGCTGGAAGATCAAAGTTGATGATGGTTAGGAATTATTTTTTATGAATTGTTAAAAAAAAAACGCCTTATACTCACAAAGGTAATTCAATATTTATAGTTTATTTTGTAACCATAACTAATAAAGACAATAAATAAACTTGCAAGGGCAATCCAGTAACAAGATTGTATCCTATATTCCCTAACTAATTATTCTTCAATCTTAACAATAGAATAACGCAGAGTCTATTTTATTTCAGAGAACGATGAAAGATACAACCAAAAAGACAGTACCAACTGGATCTACCATTAAGAGAGAACAGAGTACAAAAAACAATGAAACTATTGCTCCAACCGAGAATTCAGCTATCTTGTGTAAGTCATCCTTAGCCTATGTTTTTAAAGATATTGGATTTGTGTCTTTTGAATTCAGCCCAAGCGTACTCACATCTTCAAATTCATACTTGACAAAGCACAAGCAAACATCGTGTCTACTCAAAGCACTATCAATTCAGCCCAAGCGTACTCACAGATACCACCCATTACGTTAAGTTCACGCTCAGTAGCTCAACGTCTTTGTTATAAGAGGAAGAGAACAACCAATTCCATTGAAGGAGAACTAATGGTGTTATCTGATATTACCAATCAAGTTCCTTCTGGAACCACACAGACACGACAATCTTATCTAACTGCAACGCATGATGAGAGAACTATAGCGAATACAAGAATTCATTCAACGACTACGCCTACCGGATCTAAAAAAGATTACCAAGTCAAAGGAAACCCATGTGAATCTGCTAAGAGGCTAAGAAAGAACGATTCTTTCTCATGTAAGTCCTATGCTATTTCAGTGCTTTGAGTGACTACGTGTTGTATTGCTCTTGGCAGTTTATTTGTTCTTAAATTGTCGTTCTGATGTGATTGTCCAGCCCGTTCTAACCTTCACACACCACCAACTTCTTTTCCTACAAGCTCTATACCTCTATCTGATACGACCAATGTCAGTCCTTCTGTAAGGACACAGACACAACAAGAGGTTCTACCATCTACGTTTGAATCATCTAAGTCCAGATTAACAGCTAAAGGTGATTATTATTTGTGTAAATCTGTTTATTTTTCTGATAAACCTTGGGAAGTTATCAAGATCATAACATTATTACTGCATAATTTATAAAATCTGTTTGTTTTCAGAAAAAGGAAAAGGAAAAGCTGTTGCCTCAGGAAAAAAAGCAAAAACAGTACATGGTATGTAGTTTATGTTATCTAGGGCGTATTGAATTCAAGGAATATGTTTACATTGTTTTGAGGAATTTATACATCCGTCTTGCTTTATTTTATAGCAACAGAAACAGAAGGAGTTGGCCTTCATGTTGATGGATACTCGAGTGAAGAAAATGATGACTCTATATATCATGATTACGAGGGTAATCAATACGCACGAATCCTATCGATAGTTTAATGTTCTTTAATGTTAAAAAATTCAGAATAGCGAAAGAACTTAACATGGAATTTTTAAAATAAAAGGTGCATATGAAGTCGAAGGAGAACAACATTATGATTGCAGCAGTGAAGAAAGTGACATGGAGTCTGAATCAAATGTGGATTTTGACATGTTCTCAAAAGAATCAGACACAGTTGGACCCTCCAAAAGGAAAACTTCTTCGAAGGGGAAAAACAGTAGGCAAAATTTTTATTTTAAAGTTTAATTCGTTATATTGACTGTGCTTGCCTATAATTTACCAATTAGTTTGGTTCATGTTTTTTCCAGAGGCAGTATACATCGACGAAGGTGATGCAACCCATAAATGTGAGCATTGTGGGGCTATAATGTGGTATGGTGAGCGCATAAACAGGAAGAGATCTACCCGTAAACCTAAATTTTCACTGTGTTGTGGGCACGGTCAGGTACAGCTGCCACTGTTAAAAGAATCCCCAGCCATATTGAAAAGATTTTTGACAGAGGATGATGAAATGAGTCGATATTTTCGTGAGAATATTAGAGTTATCAACATGGTTTTCTCATTTACATCTCTTGGTGGGAAAGTGGACCGCTCTGTTAAAAAAGGTATTGGCCCTCAAATGTTTCAGCTTCAAGGAGAGAACTACCATTTGATGGGTAGTCTAAAGCCACCAAACGGTGAACCCAAGTTTGGTCAGCTTTATATTGTTGACACAGAAAATGAGATAGGCAATCGATCTGGTATTATCGGGTAATTTTTTGATTCTTAGTTTAACCAGTTTGCGATATGATTTTCCACCATAAATGAGTTTGAACTAATCTGGACGACCTCGTGTTTATATTTTTTCTCAGGAAATACAAGAAATCAACTGAAAAAGCAAGGAAAGAAGAACTTAGGAAAAAAGTTATACAGGCACTAACGGCTATGCTAGACGAGTGCAACCCCTATGTCCATCAATTTAGATCAGCACGTGATCGATTTGACACTAATCCTGACCAGACATTTCATATGCGTATCATTAGTAGTCGAGAGAAAGATGGAAGAACATATGATACTCCTACCGCATCTGAAGTAGCTGCACTAATTCCTGGAGATTTCAATTTGGACATGGATAAAAGAGATATTGTTTTGCAAGAGAAACAGACGGGATGGCTTAAGAGGATTAGTGAAATTCACCCTGCTTATCTGGCTCTTCAATATCCTCTAATCTTTACTTATGGTGAAGATGGGTTCAGACTTGGGATTCAAAAGAGGGAAACGGAGGCAACAGCAAAGCTAAAGAGGAAGGCACTCAGCATGAGACAATGGTATGCGTTTCGTTTACAAGAAAGAGAGAATGAGTGTCATACTCTTCTCCATTCGAGGAGATTGTTTCAGCAATTTTTGGTCGATGGTTATACAACAATTGAGGCGAACAGGCTGTTTTATCTTAGAATGAACCAGAAAAGTCTCAGATCGGACAGCTATGACTCTATCCAACAAGCTGAAAACTCTGGCAAAACAGATATGCATGAGCAAGGGAGTCGATTTGTGCTACCAGCATCGTTTACGGGAGGAGCAAGATACATGAAGAATATGTATTTAGATGCCATGGCGATCTGTAAATATTTTGGGTTTCCTGATTACTTTATAACATTTACGTGCAATCCTAAATGGCCGGAGATCACCAGGCATCTACAACCCAGAAAGCTTAGTGCTGAAGATAGGCCAGAGATTCTCTCCAGAATCTTTAAAATCAAATTGGAATCTCTCATGACAGATTTAACAGATAAACAACTTTTGGGGAAGACATCTTCGGGTGAGTTATTCAGTACAATTTCACCATTCCTGTTTTTGGTCTGAAATTTATCAGTCTATTTTTTTTTTCAGCAATGTATACGATTGAGTTCCAGAAACGTGGCCTACCCCATGCACACATTCTGTTATTCATGCATCCTAATTCCAAGATTAGAACAAACGATGACATTGACAAAATCATCTCAGCCGAAATTCCAGATAAAGAAAAAGAGCCAGAGCTTTATGAAGTGGTTAAGGACATGATGATCCATGGTCCTTGTGGAGCTGTTAATGTGAACTCTCCGTGCATGGAAAATGGGCAATGTTCAAAGCAGTATCCTAAGACACATGTTGAAAAAACATTTGTGAACAAGGAAGGATTTCCAGTTTATAGAAGAAGGAAAGAGGGGAATGGATTTATAGAGAAAAAAGGATTCAAGTGTGACAACACCCATGTCATCCCTTATAACAAGGAGTTGTCTCTTCGTTATCGAGCTCACATTAATGTGGAATGGTGCAATCAGAATGGTGCTGTAAAATACTTATTCAAGTATATTAATAAAGGGCAGGATCGTGTTACTGTTGCTGTTGAACCTCCGGATAATGGTTCGTCGAAAGAAAATAGTTCTGTGCCAGCAGGTGATTAACGTGCATTAGAAGTTATTATTTAACTGCTGTGAGTAGTGTGTATTTTTCGACGACATTGTATCCTCTACTAACGGATTTGCTTTAATGTTTTTCAGATGTGACTGCGCCTAATTCTGAGACTTGCACAAATACAGCTTCAAAAGAAGAGAATAAAAATGAGATCAAAGACTTTTTTAACTGCAGGTGCAAATTTTCTCGACTCTGTTAATGCTTATATTTTGATTTTTGAAATATTTAAAAGTAAACATCTATGACTAATTTATTTACAGATATGTATCTGCAAGTGAAGGTGGATGGAGGATCTTTCAGTTCCCAATACATTATAGATCAACTCCAGTTGAGAGAATACAATTCCACCTACCAGGAAAACAGATCATTGTTTTTAAGGATGATGACACATACGAAAAAGTGACCAGCCGAAAGCTCATTGAAAATACTATGTTTATGGGCTGGTTCGAATTGTGCAAGGTTAGTGAAGTTGCTCGGACTCTGACTTTAGCTGAGATTCCAACAATGTTTACTTGGAATAAAAAGGAGAAGAAGTTTTATGATAGAAAGAAAGGATTTAGTATTGGGAGAATCAATTATGCACCACGTAAGATAGAAGAAGCTTACTACATGCGTGTCTTGCTAAACATTGTTAAAGGTCCGTTTGAGGATAAGGACATAAGAACTTTCAACGGTTTTGTTTATGAAACATATAAAGAGACATGTTTTGCAAGAGGGCTACTTGAAGATGATCAAGAATATATTGATGAGCTTGTGAGGACAAGTTTTACTGGTTCGGCATCATACATGCGCCATGCATTTGTGATCATGTTAATGTCTGGTACTTTGTCAAAGCCTGAAGAGGTGTGGGAGAAAACTTGGGAATTCCTTTCTGAGGACATTCAATATAAACGAAGACAGCAACTGCATCGACCAGGTAATATATGTTCTTATTTGAGTCTGATTGCGTCGATTCGGTTACTAAAATACCACTTAAACGATTTTGAACTTGTGACACATGCAGATCTTTGTTTGTCGGATGAAGAAAAAAAAGAAGCAGCCCTTATAGAGATCGAAAAGATTTTAAAAAGTAATGGAACTTCATTGGCTAACTGGACCTCTATGCCACAGCCAATCCCAGACATCATTAATGAAAACGTGCTGATTATGGATGAGCTCAGTTACAACCGGGAGGAGTTAAAAGCTGATCATGATCGTGACTTTCCAAAACTCACTGATGAGCAAAGGAAAATCTATGATGAGATTACCGATGCTGTTTTTACTAAGAAAGGAGGTGTGTTTTTTGTTTATGGGTTTGGTGGAACTGGAAAAACCTTCTTGTGGAAGCTGCTTTCTGCTGCTATCAGAATGAGGGGTGAAATCTGTCTGAATGTGGCATCAAGTGGAATAGCTTCTCTATTGCTACCAGGAGGAAGAACAGCACATTCTAGATTCGGGATTCCTATAAACCCAGATGAGTTTTCTTATTGCAATCTGGTACCAGGAACTGATCAGGCGGATTTGGTGAAAGCAGCCTCTCTTATCATCTGGGACGAAGCTCCAATGATGAGTAAGCACTGTTTTGAATCTTTGGATAGAAGCATGGCAGATATCATTGGAAACAAAGATAACAGACCATTTGCCGGGAAAGTAGTTGTCTTGGGTGGAGATTTTAGACAAGTACTGCCAGTTATTCACGGAGCTGGAAGGCCGGAAATAGTTATGGAGTCACTTAATTCTTCTTATCTCTGGAAGCATGTAAAAGTTTTAGAGCTAACAAAGAACATGAGGCTGATGTCAAATGATCTCACACCTGAAGATGCAAAAGAATTACAAGAGTTTTCGCAGTGGATTTTAGATGTTGGAGATGGAAAAATTGGTGATGGAAACGATGGCGAAGCTCTAATCACTATTCCAGATGAGTTTTTGATTCTTGATGCTGATGATCCAATAGATTCTATAAGCAAAGCGGTGTATGGGGATGCTGTTTCTTTACTGCAGCATAGAGAACCTAAGTTTTTTCAAGAAAGAGCAATACTTTGTCCTACTAATGAAGATGTGAACATGATTAATCAGCATATGTTGGACAAGCTGCCAGGTTCGTTTGTAGATATGTTTTTGTTTAGATTACTGACTTCTCAATGAACGATTTGTTTGTTATAAATTAAAATTTTCGTTGTCAATGCAGGTGAGGAAAAGTTCTATTTGAGCTCTGATTCTATAGACTCTTCAGACAGGTTTTCAAAGAATGACCAAGCTCTTACTCCAGATTTTCTGAACAAAATCAAGGCATCTGGTTTACCTAACCATAGTCTCAGATTGAAGATTGGGTGTCCTGTGATGTTGCTTAGAAACATTGATCCTATAGGGGGACTAATGAACGGTACTAGACTCCAGATTACAGAAATGTATGACTTCATGATACAGGCTAAAGTCATTACAGGGGAAAAGGTCGGTCACACTGTTTTTCTTCCTAGACTCTCAATAACACCTTCTGATAAAAAACTGCCGTTCAAGATGAGGAGGAGACAACTACCTATTGCTGTGGCATTTGCTATAACAATCAATAAAAGCCAAGGTCAATCACTTTCGGAGGTTGGTTTGTTTCTACCGAGACCTGTTTTCTCTCATGGGCAGCTATATGTGGCTATTTCTAGAGTGACTTCTAAAAAAGGACTGAAGATTTTGATTGTCGACCCTGAAGGCAAGCCTCAGCGTCAAACAATGAATGTGGTATTCAAAGAGATATTCTCGAATCTTTGATTTTCGTTTTGCATTTGTTTCTCAGGACAAGTTATACTACTTCCAATTTGATACTGCTATTTATTTACTTTTAAGCAAAACAATTTGTTTCAAATGAGTTTTTTACATTAAGGATATTGTAGGAATTTGAACAATTCAAACAGTCCATCAAACAGACAAAAAAAACACCACAATTCAATCAGCATTCATCAAACAATCTCCGGTTTTTATCCTAACTACCAGTATCAGTTCGCAATCTAATCTATACAATTTGATCCTTCTAAAATGCACTTACTTATTGGTTCGCACCAGATTGACCCTATGTATTTGTCCCATGGTCCTTCAGCTGAATTAATCTGTGTCTTCAACTTTTAACTGCACGACCAGGTCAAGAATTGTTAAACTTTTTAGTCAGCGGACTCAAATATAAAACACCTAAAGTTTCTCATGTATGTCCCATGTCAATAAATCTGTAACTAATCAACCTATATTTATATGTAAGTTACACTTTTGTATTAATGTAAGAGAAGAAAAACTTTCAGGAAGGAACTTATCTTTGATTTTGACCCGCAAGTTGTTGTCCATAGACAGATGACATCTCTATGATCGCTGTATTTCGAATATTTTATTTTCTCTGAGAGTACATTGTTCCTGAAAAGAAAGAAACAAATAACCCATTTTTAATAAACATACTTTTAAACACAGATTCTAAAGTCGTCAATAATACTTCATCAGAAATTAGACTTTGTCAAAACAATCTTACGCTTTATTGGGACAGTTACTTGGCTTTTATTTAGGCAGAGATGTTGTCGAATCAATTTTAATTGATCAGATTTTCACCCGCTTCAGAACTTCGTCGGATTCTTGGAAACCATTCCAATCTCACCTGCAAAAAAATATCCGAAAAATGTTTCATGCATATATTTGGTGACTACAAATCTGAGATTAACTTTTACCAAATGATTAAAAACTTAAATTATACTTACCGTTTAATTTTCTTTCAAATCTGATTATCACTCGGCCAAATTGAAACCCAAATATCAAACAACGGAAATAGAACTGAAGCTTTCGGATCTGACATGCAAAACAGTTACCAAATATTTCTTTAGATCTTCATCGAAAACGATCTATATAATCTGAAGAACAAAAGATTGAAAAAATAACCGAAAGAGAAAGGAATACGAGAAGTCCTTGGTGGATCTTACGAGTTTCCAACCAACGGTTTGATTTTGTTTCCAAATCAGATTTGTTACCCTCATCGTTGAAGATCTTCAAGCCATCGTTACTGCTTTACCGGTAATGATATTGATTTCTGAACCTTTAATCGCCATGGATGGGGATGAAGCGTCGATTTGTTTCTTTCTATTTTTTTCTTTCAATCGCCATGGATGGGGAAAGAAGCGTCGACGGATTTGTTCTTCTTTCCTTTTCTGTTTTTTTTTTCTTTAAACATAGATGTGTCCGTCCCTGACCACCTATTTGGTCGGTGAAATATTTTAACAAGGGCACTAATACCAATTTCAAAAATAATTTATTATTCAACTATTGTTAATATTTTGTACAATAAACAAAAAATCAGCAGAAATTTTTTTTTGTATATTCTTTTCTGAATATAATTCAAGCATTTATAAAATAGTTGCATTTTTTTTTCAGGAAAAATATATATTTATTAAAAATAATATACTAATTTAGGAACAGTTTAAATTATACAAAATATTTTTACAAAAATAAATAAACAAGATAATAAAATATATTTATTAAAGTTATACAAATTTTGATGCACAAAAAAATAAAGTTTAGTTTTGTGAATATAAATGTTTTATTTAAAATGAAACATGATAAAGAAAAAGATAAAAAAAGTTATATAAAATAAAACACAAATATATTAAAATATGATATTTATTAAAAAAAATCCGTTTATAGAATATTCCGTTTATGGAAACTTAACCCGCGCTTTGAAAGCATAAATGACTATTGGAAACTTAAACTTAACCCGCGCTTTGAAAGCATAAAACTTAACCAACTTAATTCATTAAAAAAATAAAGTTTAATTTTTTAAACATAAATAGTCATTTAAAATGAAATACGATAAATAAAGATAAAATTTTTAAGTCTTTTATAAAATAAATCACAAATATATCAAAATGTGACATTTACTAAATATTTGTCAATTGAAAAAAAAAAACAAAAATAAACCCGCGCTTTGAAAGCGCGGGTCAAAATCTAGTTTCTGTTAAATTTGTTGACGGCGTGCTAAATTGGCAAGTCACCGAAAACATTGTTAATTAATTCTAAAGTCAATGAAAATTTGGTGTTTTTTTTTGCCAGCCCCAAAGTTCATGTTTTTTTTGGCCTAATTCCCAATAGAATATTGTCAAAGTATGTGTTTCTTCGAGTAGAAGTTGATATCAATTAAGCCTTTTTTTCAAAAAAAAAAAAAAATAAGTGGATATCAATTCAATTTCAGCCGACCGGTCCCAGCAAATAAAAGTAACAAATGATGACTTTTTAATTAAACAAACCGGCATAAACTTTGTAATTAGAATTTTGCCAAGATCGTGGCCATGATTACATCACCGCACTTATCAATTATCATGCTCGTGGCAAACGTAGAAATTTCGTGGATCATAAATATATTATTATCATTAATAAGTCTTTGAGATTAATATATCACTGAAAAGTTAAAATATCGGTGTGAAAAAGAGAAGAAGATAAAAATGTCATCACATGCAAAAGCAGACCTAGGTGAGAACTTTTAATTTTATATTTTAATTTAAAATAAATAAAAGTTAAATGTGTACTTGGATGATGAATGTCTCACGGAGAGAAGAACATGCTTGCCTTTTTTCGCTTTTCTCCTTAATTTTATTAATCTTTTTTTTTTTGCTAAGAAATTTTTATTAATCTTTATTGAGGTCGTGCATATTCACTTGGATTCGTAATGTCCATGAGACTTATTTGGTTTATATCATGTGTCTCTAGACTTCATTGTCTGGTGAATGTATAAATTTCTTGGATCTTACACATACTACTATTATTTAAATTAAAGTACCAATTATCTTGTAATTTAAATTAAAGTACAAATATTTGACTTTTCCTTCATCTAATTTATTATTTAGAATTAAAGTATAACAAATTAAGAAGATTTTTTTTATGAAATATTTGGATTTAATTTTTGAAACTTTCTACACTTATTTCTATAACTTCTTAAAGAAAGTTATAGAACCGATTAAATATCTACCTAAATTGATTGATAACAGGTTGACAAAAAAAAAGATTGATAACAGAGCATATCATAACTATCAGTCTATCACTAACATTCAGATAATTATCACTGACATTCATAAATATGATATCCCTTCCTTTTATGGCTAAGGTTTTTGATTACCATTTTTTAACTTGCGTCAAAGGTTGACCACCCATCACCATATTTTCTTCTTCTTTTTGTCTGCCCATCAAGATAATTAACATTTTTCTTTCATCGTTCTTTTTGAGTTATCCAGAAAACAAGGGAAACCGACAACGTAATTTCAGCACAGTTATAACTGACTTTGATCGTAGAGACTATGTGTGGAATATCCCTAATTAAAGTCTAAATTTACTGAATGTCCATAATTATGGATAACTTAAAAAGGAGTAACCTTTTGACACTGTGCAGACGAAAATACCCTTATACTTTGTCGAAAACAAGTAATTCTAGATCTATTAGCTAAATATTTACATAGCAGGTAACAATTTACATACCAACTAACATATCCACTAATAATTTCAGTATCATCTAACAATTTATGTATCAAACAAATGTATCGACTAACAAATCATATATCAGTTAATGAAACTATTAATAATTAATCAGTTATCTATTAAATAACTCCAAATCTATTTGTAACAACTAACACTTCATGTATCGATTAAGAATCTATTAGAATCTAAATAATAGCAGGTAAGTAATAAAATATCTACTAACATATATATTATCTAAAAGTTGATTGTGATTCGAAATTGGAAACATTGGAATTGGTGTGAGATAATAAGTTTAGCATTATGGATGTCAAAAGAATCAGAATAAAAAAATAAAAATTTTTGTGTTGAATTAGAAGATGATTTGAAGAATTTGTACGAGAGATAAAGAGATTAGAACACATAAAAGAGAGAAAAAAAAGAGATAAAGATAATGGTATTATAATCATTAAAAATATTAAAAAAACGAGGTTATATGCCAAATTACATAGATTTCTAGGTGCATCTACACCAATTACTCTTGATCTTATCGTAAAAGAATAATTATAAGAAAATTCAGAAAAAATACTTTCAACTTACATTTGTTCCAATAAAATTTGTAAGAAATTATTTAGGTAATTTAGATTTATATTTCATTTAATACCATTATACTTTTCAATAAACATAATTAATATTAATTAATATTTTGTAATTGATTTGTGTCTTTACTAAAAAGAAAATGAAAAAAATAAAAACAAAAAGAAAAAAAATGAAATCCACTTCATCCCGACCTCTAATAGTCTTCTTTAACTCTTTACCACTGTGTTCTACTCTGTGTTAATTTTGTCTCATCGAATTCGTGGTCATACTCTGTTCCAATTGCTGCGACCAAGCTTCCTCCGCGATGTCAACTCGCGATGTCACTCCTCTGTTTTATATTCGAAGCCTCCAATCTCGTCGTGCTCTCTACTTCATTCCACTGTCTATTTACGTCGGAATCAGCCCTTTGGATCGAATAAAAACTTGTCGAAGAACAACAATGGCCAATTTGGGGAATTTTGCAAGACATGTTCTTAAATTTTTTGACTAATGACAGATCTGTTCCATAAGTTTAGATTTGTACATATTGCGCCTTGAATTAATTTCAAAATTTTCAATTGTGGAATCTAGACCAGTCAATATTCTCATTTTTCAACATAGATCCCTGAATTTTCTATTGTTTTAATATTTACTCTAATCTTTCAAATTTACTGAAATATCTTTATGATTTCGTCTTAAACTTCCAAAAGTACAATTTTGACCCTGTTATATGAAAATTCAATATATACAATAACTCAGAAATTAATTGTGGATTAATTTTAAGATTTTTATTATACTTAAATCGTATATAAATTTGTATACATATTATAGTAGCGTGAATCCGTGTGGTTTAGTGGCTTGTGTGTGTAGTTTTCTCTTGAATAACTCGTGTTCGAGTAAAGGAAAGAGCAGTTTTGATGATTTTTTTTATCTGGAAGAGAAAATACTGTGAGAGATTTAGAGTAGTTTTATCTGGATTTTGTGTAGATTTAAGAAAATATTAACCTAAATATGAAAATTTTCATATTTTCGTGATTTGCTTATAATATGTATTCTGCATTGTGCAGAATAATGTACAGAGGATGAGAAGTTTATTCTTCCGAAAGCGTAACATAAAGTAAAAAGTAAAACATTTTATGACATAAACAAAAAAAATGCAAATAATAGAGTTGTGGCTATTAGTTGTAATACAGCTACATGTAGACTCACGACATCTTGATAGAAGATAACCTAACGAATTCTAACTAAGATAGAATATACAAGAAAGTTTTGTTTTCGCTATATATCCATGATAAATCTATATATAGTTTTTAGTATCCGAATTCTAAAGTAAGTGGATGGTTAGAATGAGTCTTCTATCCGTAGCTAAAACATAAAATAAAATATGATTTCACTTATTTTTTAAAAACAAATTAACATATAAATAGTCATACTTAAGTTTCCAAAGGTTTTCATAATTTTTTTATATTTTTAAAACTTAGTTTACTATTTTTCCCATTAGAGAAGAGTAAAGCATGTATTTTTAAAACTTAATTTACACTTTTAACTTTAATTTCTATCTACAACTATAAAAGTTATCAATTAAATTTTATCTAGGTTTAGAAAAATAAAGCCAAAATAACAAAGATTTGGTTATAACAACTTTGTTTTCTAAAACATTATTTTGTGAGCGATAAAGAAAAATATTGCTATAAAAATATCCATTTACATATTTTTTTATTAAATCCTTACCGGTATATTACAGACAAAATCAATACTATTAAAATTTCTACAGCTACCCTCTAACCAATCACCTCATTTCTCCAACTTTACATTATTTTCCTTTCTAACAGTATTGTTGCCTACATGGCATATAATTGTCCATCTTTCTAATTTTAAGTGATAACATTTATTTACAATACGATTCTTCAATGAGTTATAACCTTTTTTTTTTGTAACAGTATATTGCTAATGACCGACCGAATCGAATTTCTTTTCAGTTCACTCCGGCCCGGAGTTTGACCAAACCGAACTAACCGAACTCCAAACTAATTGATCAATGACTAACCGAAGAAACTGAGAACTCGGAGGCCTAGTCCTTACTAAAGAGCGCATGATGATTACAATTGTTTAGGAGAAATAATCCACCAATATGGGCTCTCTGTTGCCTCTGAACTCTAAAGAAAACAAGTATTTTTTACAAAACAAAGCCTAACACAGTAACACTATTAGTTAGTCTAATTTTTTTTTTTTTGGGTCAAACTATTAGTTAGTCTAAATAAAGCTAATTTTGCTGAAAGCAGAAAGGGAAAGGCAATGACTAGATAACATTCAGTGACAACTGACAAGTGAGTGAGATGCTATATGAGAATTCTTCACGGGTCTGCACGGAACTTTTACACATTTCCGAAGTTAACTATAGTTATTCGTACTAACATCAACGAAGAGTTGTTTTATCTCTGTGAAAATTCGGTAAATTAATAAACAAAGCGCAACCCACATTACCTTAAGCTTCTGTTTCTTTGGAGGCATTAGGGAGGAATAAATGCAAGAAAGGATTGGATCCACACAAAAAAAATGCAAGAAAGAATTGGATCCACAAATGGCGTGGTTTAGTTTCATGTCGCTCCAGGTTTGTTTGTGGCTGGTCAGCAATGCTGGCACTTGAAAACTTTCTTTGATAAAAAGAAGCTCATATACGCAGTAGACACACACATACAGTGCTGAGCAAATACCATTAACTATATATAGCTATGAGTATACAAATGAAACCTTTTGTGATGATCTCTGGTTTTTCAACTAGAAATTTGGATTATAAACTTGTAATGAATAGTGTTGGTTTGTGTCATCTGATCTCCCGAGAATGCCAAGTCTCGTAAAGTCTCTAAGCAGAAGAGAGGGTTTCACTCAAGCTTTAAGTTGTCATCTAGAAAGCACGTGAGTTGGAATGTTTGGTTAAATGAAGTAAGGTCAAAAGAGTAATTGACCAAGTGAGTTGAAAATATCAGAGAGAGAGAGAGAGTTTCTCTTTGTATCTAGCTAAGCTCATCCTCTTGTTTCTTCTTCCTAAATCATACTCTCATCTCTAGGTGATTGTAACAGAGATAGAGAGGAAGAACCCAAGAAGCCAGAAGATCCCCTGTGATTGTACTTTTCTAAGTTCATCTATTGGAAAGGTTGAGACTTAATTCTCTCTCCAGTGAGTGTAACAGCTTTTCCACGTCGGAGGAGTGCGATGAACACCAGATTAACAAAACATACCACCTGTGTCGTTTACTTTATCGAGTTCACGATTGTTTACGATTAGATTGCGATTTGAGCTACATTGAAGTTTGCAGGAAACCAATAGAATCCTCAATAAAGCAAGAAGACCATGCTAGATTACAATTTAGGCAAAAAAGCAAACCTTTTGTGAGTTTATAGTCAATAATGTCATTAAAGAAATGCGTTGCAAATTGCTTAATTTACTTTCCTAGATCTTTAGTGCATCATTTAGAGCGGATATGGGGTGTGCATTACCCATATGAAGGAAGACAAAAAAAAAACCAGTGCGACTTCGTGCCTTGTTCTCAGAGAAGACTTTTCATTCGAAAAAAAATGTATGACTCCACCCAACCCAACCCAACTTGACTCGGCTCTATCCTGTCCGTACCAATGTTTTAAAACTTTGATCCAAAAACTGAATCGAATAATCATAATTCAATATGGTTCAATACTTCACAAATTTTATCTACATATAAATTTAAAAACAATATTAATAAATATGGAACACAAATAAAACATAAATAAATATCATATACATAAAACATTGAAAATATTAGCTAGTATTTTGTTGATTCGATTAATAGATATTTTATAATTGTAATGACCTTTTATCTAGTCCTACTTAAAACCTAACTCGGCTAAGTGATCGGTTGTAATGACTTGTTCAACCATGAGGTGGGTCTGATTTAAAAAAAACACTCTGGTCATTACCACAGTTTGGACTCTTTTTAAGTTCTTTCTAACTTCGTGTTCTCCACGCCCTTCAATGGCGACACCATCTCCTCTTCCTCCAACGGTCAACCTCTGGGTGGTCTTAACAGAATCAAAACGGATAATAAACGCCCACTCACGCCACCTCCTAGCTCTCTCCCTCCTCTTCCTCCTCCCCATCTCCTTCTCCATCACCGTCTACCCCTCCATCTCCCGCCTCATCGTCAACCAATCCTCCCCTTATCACACCAACTTCTCCCTCCTCACATCCCATAACGATATCGATCCCAACACCGTCCTCCTCCTTCTGATCGCTTACATCGTCTTCGTCACCGTCTTCAACCTCTTATCCATCGGATCAATCACCTACAGTGTCTTCCAAGGCTTCTACGGAAGGCCCGTGAAACTCATCTCCGCTGTCAAATCAAGCTTCACCTCG
The DNA here is from genome assembly GCF_000309985.2 of Brassica rapa. NCBI lineage: Eukaryota > Viridiplantae > Streptophyta > Magnoliopsida > Brassicales > Brassicaceae > Brassica > Brassica rapa. The sequence continues at coordinate 25,049,176 of NC_024796.2, forward strand.
TTCCTCCCTCTCCTCGCTACTCTCGTCGCCTCCAACTCCATCGTCTTCGCGATCTTACTCATTCTAGCGCTCGCAGCCTTCTCGTTGACTCGAGTGATCGAGCTCATCGTCCCAGGTCTCGGAGTCCGTTACGCTTCAACTTACTTCCAAGCACCCTCCGCGGTTGTAATACTCATCTTTATTGCGATCGTGATAAAGCTCTATGTGAATATTGGATTCTTGCGTGGGGCGTCGTTGTTGTTGAGTCATCTTATGGGTTGACGCCGTTGAAGAGAAGCGGAAGCTTGGTCAAAGGCATGGAAAGCGTTTCTCTTTCTATGATCGTTGTCTTCAGCATAGCTCAATCGAGTCTTGTCTGGATCAGCAACGTAACCGCTTCCGACATTGGAAACGGCGGGAAACTGTGGACAAACGCTGTCTTCGTTGTTCAGATCGTGATCACGTCTGCGTTGCTAACGGTTCTGATGTTGTATAATTTGGCGGGGAGCACTGTGATGTATATGTATTGTAAAACTGTTCAGGGTGAGCTTGCTCGGGAGATAGCTGAGGAGTTTGCGAGAGAGTATGTGAGTTTCCCTTTTGATGATGCTAAAGTTCCTCACGTGGTGTCTGTAGCTTACAACGGATGATGAGAAGTTAATGGTCAGTGTTTGTGTGTTGAATCTTGTTTTAAGTGTTTGACTGAACTGGACATGTCCAAGCTTTTGTAATGTGTGTGGATGATCTAAACGCGTGGTTATTGAAAGTTTTTTGTAAGGATTTAATCATCTTCCATGAAAGATTTTATTTTCTTACAAACATAGTTATTACAAGAAGAAACTTACTACAAAGACAAATTTCTATTTGTAGAAACATGTGGTAATGTAAAGCCAAACAAGTTATGTTAGTGCAAAGATGACACCACAATTGAGTAATGCAGAAGATAAATCAAGAGACAAAATAGATACAAGCAACCAACTATGTTTTATTAGAAATCGCCTAAACAATCTATTACAAGACTTGCTTATCAGCTTTTACACGTCAATGTTAACACCCTAACACACGTTACTGACAGATTCCTAATCTACCCAAACATGTCTCTTTCCCGTCAGTACTTCAGCATCTGCTTCAGCACGACCCAAGAACACCCCTAAGGGATTTTCACCCTTCCTCTATAATAATAGCCAGTGTCTTATGGAATACAGACGACTCCATAGCTCTTTTATAGTGATTTCCACGTTCCTGAAACCCTAGTCTCCAAGGCAACATGAATATGGACAACTTTCATATCAATAAGTACACTTTCCTTTTCTTGAAATGTACTTATTTCTCAAGGCATAAACTTGTTCCCCAAGTTTATCTCTTGCCTTTTATCCACGGTATAAACTTGCTCCTCAAGTTTATTCCACGCCAGCTTAGCATCTTGCGTCCACATGGTCTCTACCACTCCGCATGCCTCCTGGTTCACTCTCTGACACACACTGCCTCAGCAACTACTTCAACGACTACGTCAAGACATAAACCCTCAGTTTATCCTTCTCCATCTCAGCATATCTTGCATCCACATGGTAACCCACCACTCCACATGCCTTATATAGTAACGACTAATGCATCCAGCATCAGTGACTTCATTGTCTAGTTAGTCACGGAAGACCATTGACATCTACAAGCTTCACTTGCATCTTCAAGTTCATTAACCAAAAATAAAACGGCACAAGTATTCTTCTTTTCTCAAGTGATTTACTCTTCTTTAAGCCTTAGACGGGCAACTGTCTGTTGTTGGTTCAAGTTAACCGTTGACAGATTGTTGTTTGGTCTTAACTGATGGCTGCTGGTTCTAGAAGCTGGAACGTGGTTATGTTTCCCTTCATATGTTGTTACAACAGATTTTAGGACATTTGCTGCTCTTTCTACATGTTTTCTCACTCCACATCCAGGTGTTGTACAACTGAATTCAATTTATTCCGGAGTCCAGACAATAATCAAACGGAAAACATACTAAAGTTGTTTTGAGAATCAAATGGAAAAATATACTAAAGTGTTGATCAAAGATGCATGTAGAGTTGAGGAGTGGAGTTTTGTGAATATGATTTCAAATTTTACTTTAGTATACAGTTGCATGTTTATACAACCATACATTTTTGTGTTATGAAGCATTTCATATATTTATTCTATTAAAACATACACTCATGTGAATGCATGTGTTAGTCTCTAGTTTGCCATTAAAATCAGAAAAATCAAAACAACTTTAGAGGTTTTAAATTTTATAATTGGATGTTATATCATATCTCTACAAGGTTAAAGTATTAAAAAAAGAAGAAATTGCAAAATGATGATGAAATAAGGGAAACTAGGTGGTGGCCCGCAATTTTGCGGGTACGAATAGGCCTAGGACGGATTGGGTTTCTGAAGCATTTTACGGATCTAGATCCTTATCCGACGGATCCATGATTTTATTTTTCTTATCCGGATCCAGGGTTCTCGGATATCCGGGTGTAGGATATCCTTCTAAAAATATAATATCCGGTGAATATCCGGATTTGGATCTTTAAATTAAATAAAAAATAATGTTAATATATATAAAACATTAACAATATTTTAGAAATAAAAATGTACATAATGTTTTAATTATTCTATGTATACTATTACAAAATTTCTATTAATTTTATATATACTAATATAAAAATGAAAATATAATAAATAAAATTTGTTTTTATATATAGATATTATCAATAAAAATTTATGGATCCAGGTATCCGGAGAATCAAGATATCGGGATCCAAATCCGATTTTGACGGATCCAACATTTTAGTATCCAGATCCGGATTCGATCCTTCTAGATATTTGGATTTTCGGAGCGGATCCGACTCGGATCTCGGATCGTATCCGGATCTCGGATAATAAGTCTCAGGACGAGGTAGGAATACTTTATAAAAACAAAAATATTATATTTTCATGAAACTAAATATATTTTTATCGTTCAAAATTAAATGTTAATTTTATTTGAAAATATAATGTTAAGTGTAAACATATGAAATTTTAATGTAACAAAAATTCATTTTATTTAGGGTATCCATATTAACATCGTTTTTATTCTGTATATATATGAAATTAATTGATAATCTTATGGATTTTGAATGATAATTATTTTTTGCTTATATATCATTATGTTTGATATTATTTGGATCATTTGGAAAATTATTTAATTGGTTCTAAATTTACCTTTTTATAATTTAGTTAAAATAATTTAAAAATTATTAATCAATCAAACTATAATAAATTTTAAAGGTTTCGACTATGAGTGATATCTAAACAAAAGTCATTTACATCCAGATATTAGTAGATAAAGCATAAAATATGGAAAAGTGTAAAATATATAGTAATATTTTGATTCATGCATTAAAAATCAATGTTTACAACAATCTTCAAAAAATCAGTGTTTTTTTCACGCATAAAAACAGTGAATGTGATTACCACAAATACAACAATTTAAGATAAAATCACTGCAATTTAAAGGGTAAACAACATGATATTTTGATTTATAACTTGACCAATTAAATCATATATTTACATGACCAATAAAAACCTTAACTTGTATCACAAAGTTTAAAACTTATCGTCTTTACATATATTCCGTATAAATATTGACTTTACATATATTCCGTATAAATATTGACTAAGTGATTTAAGCTCACCGACATTGATCACTTAACCTATTAAATCTGAAAACAATACAATGATACAAACTCTGATAAAGTACTTACTAACCAAATATTTCGTGTTGTATGAAAGTTCAAATATCTCTCCAAAATCTTTAAAATCAAAATAGAGACTACTAAATTGGACATGTATCATATCTATTTAAACAAGTACTTACTAACCAAGTATCATATCTATTTATACAAGTAATTACTAATCAAGTATTTTGTCTAGGTGGTTATCCGCGATTTCGGGTATAAACATTGTATGAAAATTATATATTATGTTTATAATTTTGTAATTTTGAAAATTATTCATAACTATTAAATATAACCTTTTAACTATAAATAATTTAGAAATCAAAAGTTTTGGTATTATATAATCTAAGAAGAGTTTTGAAATATAGTGATAATTCTATAAATTTTAATCTAACTTTTCAGATATCTTTTTTATGACATATTTTGTGATTAGTGAAAAAACTGAAGATTAATGAACAAAAAAGTATTTTATTTTTCACTTATTTTGTTTTTATTTTACTTAGTAGCAAAATAGTTACAAAGTTTTTATTACTTTTTCCACTTTCTATACCAGTCTTTCTCACACATTTTTGATTTAGTGTTTAACCTAATTATATAAAATTCATAATTGGTTAACCAAAAAAATAATGAAATGCGTTTTAAAATTGTTTATATAATTATTTCTATAATATATATTATGTATTTATATGCATATTTAGTTTTCTATAATGAAATCTATGACATTTAATTGTTTCTATAAACAAATTATGTTAATTAATATATATTTAAGATGTTTAATTTAGATTAGGTAATTCTAAAATTAGTTTCCTTATTAAAAATTAATTAAATAAATAAAAATTCAGATATCAACAACCAATTAAATTAAGAGAATTAAATCTAAACTTCACATATGAATGACACATAAGCTAAATCCACTTAATTGACTTCTCAATTAATATATAAGAGGATAATGTATGAGGGCCGCAAGAAATAGTTGCAAAACTCCGAACTGCTTTTAAAAAAATGAAGACCAGATTACTAAACTAATGCCACTCATTTAAAAAACGCGTAGAAGAAGAATCATGAGAAGGTCGGGAGTCGAACCCACTTCTGAAACATTGTCATTCAAATTAAATTTATTTGTAAGTAGCTTTATGTATATATATATATAAAAAAAAATTAAACACTTAAAACTAATTTCCGACTAATGTTCAACATTTATATCAATTCCTAAGTCCATAATGACCGTCCGACTCAATCCTAGCTTAATTTCAAACATAGCTATTGGATATAAACTAAATAAAATATTACTATAAAATAATAATTAGACTTTAATTATGTGTATAATAGTTTGAATTGGTTCAGTCACTCATTTTATCGGATTAATTTTATTAGTTTCATGAGTTTCACTTTTCACCTTAGATGTGTGAATATATTTTCACCATTTTGTATATTTGATGTTGATTTTAAAATGCGGTTAGGAATAAAATAAAGTGATGATCAGTACGAAACTGAATAAACGACTATAACCAATATAATTTAAAATCTTATGAACAAATATCAATATTTACAAAATTTAAATATTTTGTTATTTCAAAGTACTTTATATTATAGATGTATAGAATACAAATTGGATTAAATAGTATTAAACAAAAAAATCATTACTATAAAATCAAACTAAATAAAATATTATTATAAAATAAGTATTAGACTTTAATTATGTGTATAATAGTTTGAATTGGTTTAGTCACTCATTTTATCGGATTAATTTTATTAATTTCATGAGTTTGACTTTTCACCTTAGATGTATGAATATATTTTCACCTTTTTGTATATTTGATGTTGATTTTAAAATGCGGTTAGAAAAAAAATAAAGTGATGATCAGTACGAAACTGAATAAACGACTATAACCAATATATTTAAAATCTTATGAACAAATATCAATATTTACAAAATTTAAATATTTTGTTATTTCAAAGTACTTTATATTATAGATGTATAGAATACAAATTGGATTAAATAGTACTAAAAAAATAAAAAATCAGATTATGTTTGAGTATTCTTATGAGTATATTAGGTAGTACAAATGAAAAAAAAAAAAAAAATCAAACAGAAAGTTAAGCAAAAGAAAAAAATTGTGATAATGCTATGGTATAATCTTTATAGTTTAATAATAGTATATTGAGTTATACTATTTATCTTGGTAATATTAATTCTAAAACTTCAATTATTTTGGTAATATTAATTCTAAACTTTTTTATTCATTAAATATATTTTGGTTTTTGTTACTTCAATTATTTTAATCATCTAAAAGGGCTTGATATAAAGACAATATTTTTATTACATTCCGAATATATATATATATATGTTATTTAAGATTATGTTTCAAAGGAATAATATTTTACTATAAATATTTGTTTTGTTAAAATTTCTTTTTTATGAAATCATACTATATATATATATTTTTTTAAATTTTTTTTATAAATGTTTATTTTATTGTAAATTTTACTTTAAAATCATATTGAAAATTATAAATCTAATTGATCTAAATTATTAAATAAAATAGAAAATTACAATAATTACAATTATGTATAATATTTTTAATTCATTAAAAGTAATATTGCAATTAATCGTTGTAAGAATTAACGTGAATGTGACACGTATGAAATCAAATAATATTAGTGATGATTAGTTGAACGTTAACTTACTTCTTTAGTTTAATTATTTTTTTAAATCACTAATTCTAACAAATTATGATGCAGCTTTATTTTAAAAGTTAATGCATACAACATTTTTACATCATTTGTTTTCTAATAAGTCTTTAAGTAATTTAATGCTTTCTAAAAAAAGCTACAACACTACAGTCTTCTTTTTGTTTGTTTAAGGTTTTAAAAAAAAACTACTTATTTAATAATTCTAAAGTGATCTTTTTGTTTAACAGAAAAAACAAAAAAAAAATAACTTTTTATGAAACAAAGAGTAGATTTCATATTGCAGTATAAAGTGAAACTACAATTTCATCAGATGTACTTTTGAATGTTAGCATGTCACGCGGTGCGCGGACAAGGAAAGAACGAGAACATATACAATAATACAAATGAGTGACTTGACAGTGGACTTTTTTTTTTTTTTTTTTTAATTACTTATATTAAAATCTTCCGGTAAACCGGACAATCAGTTCAGGTTACAAGTTCGATCAGAACAAAAGCTCCTAAATCAATGTATTACAACCGAGCTTCGCCCGCCCACTAAACCCGGCACATTCCGCTAAGTTGATTTTAAAATCCTTAGGAATCTAAAGCTGTTCTCCCCTTCGACGTTGACCACGGGAACGTGAGGTTCACCTCGTTGCCTCGGATGCCGGGAATTTCCGTGACGTCTACGGGGTAGCTAGCTCTCGATGAACTTTTCGAGATCTTATAACCGTCACCGTCAATACGCACAGACACAGATGAAGAAGGGAGATAGAACACATACCATTGAAAATTGCTCTAAGTCCCTCTATACAATCTTCAAAAGCGCCTCGACCGGCCAATGGCTTAGAGACACGATGACCTCCAAACCAAGATCGGTAAGCAAGAAGTCGGGAACAAGTTGACCGCTGCACGAGAACCTGAACTGCTCGAAGACCTGCAAGAAGCATTAGTGCTACCGACACTACCATGAGCAACCAAGGGGAAGCCACAGCACTGGGATGTGCGCAACACCGGATGGAGCCACCGACGATACCAAGAAGACCCGCAGACCACACGGAGCCTTGAGCATCATCGCCAAACGCCGTCTTAGAAAACCTAAGACCGGTAAGCTTACAATGTCACAGATTGCGACCGGTGACAACGGAGCAATCGAACCAAAAAGCACACGAGCAAAGACCAAAGAAACCGGTCGACAAAGCTTCAAAGATCGGTTCTGAACCACGAGCCGGGAAGAGAACAAGCCGAAAAGGAGGGAGGTCGCAGCGACGTCTTGGAGTGACCATAGACGACCAACACCAACACCACGCCTCTGGACTTACCACGAGCCACCACCTTAAGAAGAGTTACACACCACCGCCTTCGGTTAAGCTCGCAACCGAGCTAGAGGGAGCTCCGATACCCCATTGGCGAAGACAAACAGAGCTCACCTTTACCAGGACACCGAGGAAAGGGTAATCGAACCGCAGCCTTCGCCGCAACATTACAGACCGAAAGACCTCAGATCTAGGAAACCGGAGATCAGATCTGAACAGAGGCCCGGCTCACGCCTCCACGCGCAGCCAAACTCTAGAAGCGGCTTAAGGGACCGCCTCCAAAACCCTAAAACGCCGACTCCTCCGACAGTGCCGCCAGAACCCATCGCGCCGTAGATCCATGACTAAAGGACTCACACCAGACACAGAGCTTCTCTCGAGCGAAGGTGCCTCCAGGAAAGCTTCAAACACAGAGAAACAAGCAAGGCGATAGGGAAGACGAGAGCAGCGGAGGAGCAAAAGGAAAACGAGGAGAAAGAAGAGGAGAGGAGCCTCCGGCGTCGGGGCTAACGTGAGCGCCGGACGAAGGCCGGAGCCCCCGAGCACCGGAGCGGAATCAAGATCTGATGGCGGCGCTAGGGTTAGAGAAGATTGGGGGAGAGACCCTCGAGAGAAAACTTTTTCTCTCTCTCTCTCTTTGGGATGGCGGCGCTCACCCTAGGTTCCTCGACAGTGGACTTATGCATGCATGAATTTGCATGTGTACACGAAAATCAGTCTTATCTACTCAAACTTTCGATTTCCGGCTATCCACCCACTTCCATCACGTGAGTCAAAAGTTTCCTTCTTTGCAAAAGTTTATCGCTCGTGCGTCGTTCAACATAGACTATAGTCACCACTAATCAATATACTATTAGTCATTCATTTTCATTCCTTTCTGTTTTTACGTTTTACCAATTTAAGAGAAACTAACCGGTAATTTCTAGTTAGCTAATTCACTTGATCTTGTAGCGAGTTAACTCTCCAAGGCGCAACATTACTTCCTTATTTACAAATAATCTCGTATTATAAACGTATCCTATAGATAAAATGTATTGGTTGTTGGTCAATAAGAACTGTTCACTGGAAATTTCTGTGGCCTACGAAATTCTAGGTGATTGAGAAGATATTCGACACCATTACTTCTATCCGCGAAGAGATGTTTTATCTCATGTCTATGATTCAATTAGAGAGCTTACACAGCTAAATTGAACGAATTATTTTGTTATTTGTTCTGTTGAAATGTGATATTGATTAACTAATTAACAAAAGAAAGAAATACTTGCGATGTTTTTAAAAGAAAAACAGATCTGGGCAAAAACAGAGTATGGCTTCTTATACTTGAACATAACAGAGCATGACTTAAAATCAGATCACTTTGCATCCACCTTAGTCATGACCAATGTTACAGAAACTGTTCCATCTGGTGAGGATGTCGTTGTGCTCTGCTTCCTGACAGTGACTGATAGAGAGGATGCAATGATCGGCTTGTCACGGGAATGCTAAACTTAGTAAATCTTTGAAAGCAAGATATTTTAATTCTCAAGAAATTAGGTGTATATAGAAAAAGGGCATAGTTTCAATAAAACTACATATTTTCGACAAAAGGGTATATACTACTCCCTCCATTTCAAATCAAATGTTGTTTTAGAGTTTTTCACACAAATTAAGAAATTAGTTAAATGTTCAGTTTTATCTTTGTTGACTATTAAAATTTTATAACATTTATTGTTTACCTTGACTTAATTAGGGGATAAAGAAACAAATTATTAGAAAAAAACTGTATTAAATTCATAAAATGACATTTATTTTACAACAAAAATTTTATGTTACAAAAACATTTTATTTGAAACTAAAGGAGTATATATCATAGATAAAAAGCTTTCTGTCAAAATTGAAATTCCCAGCCTTTCTCTTTTTATTCCCAGAATGGTTGACATTATGATGTCTTCCTTCCTCGAGTCCCATTGCTGCTACAACTCTCCTAACCTCCGTAACAATTTCCTTGACAAAATCAGCTTCGGAGCTGCCAAAAAAAAAATTACATCTTTACTCACAAAATATCCTCACATTAAAAATTTAACAAAGTAATTTCCCGGTGGTTTTAATTAGGAATATAGGACTGAATTGGTGTTCAAAAAAAATAGGACTGAATTATGAGTGGAAAAATATCTCTGGTCTTCAAGCGACAGGCCCATCTTGTCAGAGATACACTCTAAGGCTTCCTTCCATGTCTTGATCTGATCTCCAGTAGAAACTCTCGCAAGGTTCCAGAATTTCGTACCGAACTTACCTGTCTGTCCTCTCACATCACCTACCTTCAGCTTGTAAAAGATTGGTACAACGTGGAGCTTTTCTTTATCCGCAAGTTCTTTGATCTTCGCCAACTCATTCATGCACCACGACGACTCCGCATACCTATCATCACGACGATGATTAGGATTCTTTAATCAGGATGTTATAGCTAACTAAGTATATTACTATACATTGAATCATTAAGAAGGGGAAAGAATGTAGACCTATTAGAGAAGATGACCAGTGCAATCCTTGACTCTTGGATCCTCACAAAAATATTTTTTAGGTCTGTGCCTCTGAGCTCGTTCTTGTCTATGAAGAAGTTGATCTCGTCCCTCTCAAAGGCAGCAACTAGGTGGCTGACGAACCTGTAACGGAGCTCCTGTCCCCGATAATTTATGAAAACTTGAGGGTCCTGACATGGATAGAAGGGCGTCATCTGATGTTGGATTTAAGAGGGATGGAAGAGTTGTTCAATTAATGGAAAGTGATGTAATGCATCTATATATATATAGGACTCATTTCTCATTATATTTTGTTTTGTTTTATTTCTGACTTCTTCTTTTATTTCTCTGACAAAAGGACCCATTAACTTCTTCATGGGCACAAAGTTCACGTTTTTATGTAACCATCGATGTCCATTATATTAGTTCGTTTTTTTCTTGTTTTTTTGTTTGTTCACAAACTATTTAATTTTTATCGACGTCCTTTTATTTTGGTTTTTTTCTTACTTTTTATGTGCACACGACATCCATTACGTTTGTTTTTTGGAAAAAAGTTTCGTAGGTACACTGAACACTAATGGATAGTGTATCGAAAACCAGTCAAACTATTATGTTAAAAAAAAAAACCGTTCAAACTATTAAAATATGTCAACAACGACATCAAGTCAACTCCTAAAAATATGTCGAATTCAATCATTTGGGGTGTTATTAGATTACTCAAAATTTGGTGCCCAGTCAAATTTTTAAAAGTTTAACCCACCCAAGCCCGTATCCGAATCCAATTAAGCAAATAGGATAATTAGATGTTTTTCTTACTTCTTTATGTGCACAACGTTTTTAACTTTGCATCGACGTCCATTAAGTTTTTTTTTTCTTACTTCTTTATGTGCACAAAGTTTTTAATTTTGCGTCGACCCTCATTAAGTTTGTTTTTCTTGCTTCTTCATGTGTACCAAAGTTTTTATATAACTATGGACGACCATTGAGTTTTTTTACCTGCCAAAGTTTTTATTTAATTATAAGCTAGTATTACAAGCTGTTTAAGAAACTCAGGACATGAGTAAGATACAAAATTTGAAGAGGAGATTGAATAGCAGTCTTTGTGCTAACATGTCTGCACACTGATTGCTTCTCCGACTTCGATAGCAAAATGTAGTTGTTGGGGTTAAAAACGGCCACGACGGAATTAAAACCCGAAAATCCTCGGAAATTGTATTTCCGAAAAAGATAGTAAAAAGAAAAATGCAATTTTCGTTTTTACGAAAAAGTATCTTGAAAGGCTCAAGGCAAACGAACCAAGTGCGTAACTACCGCACATACACGTTGTCCGGTCACTACGAAGCAACCAAGTCCGAGCCGAGCTCGGTCGCTACGTAGCGACCGAGCGGGACGATCGGGTTGGATGCTCGGTCGCTATGTAGCGACCGAGGTCAAGCCAAAGCTCGGTCGTTACGTAGTGACCGAGCTCTTCCGAAACATCGAAACGACACCAGTCCATGCATTCTCGTCAAACCTTCGATGTTATCTCCCAAAGACCGTAGCGAGCTCAGTCTAGTTTTTTCCGCTATTCTAAATCATCGATCAAACTTCGCGGATTAATACCGCGGAAAGTTCGTTCTTTATCGAAATAAATCGTAGTAAACGCTTCGAGTCGGAAGACGGCCCAAAGGAACCTAAAACACGACTCGAGGCCCATCCTACGATTTCTTAACCAAAAGCCCGTAAACCACAACACGGTTTATGCTTGGTCCACAAGGGAGGATAAATGTCAAGTTTCCGCGGATAAATACGGAAGTTTTGAAGATAATTGTGAAGATCGGGAAAAATAGAATATCTCCATTTTATGCTATGACGGCTTAAGGGCAGGAGAGTAAAAGCGTAAACCGACCTTGGAGCTAGTATATAAGGAGTCCTAGGCGAGGAGCATGGAGAGAGGATTCTCAGAGAAAACTTAGCACTTAGAGCGATTTAGGCATTTTTCCGTTTTTGTTATTTCGAGCTGCGACTCAATTAGGTTTAGCCGTCTTAGGGTTGCTAGAACTACGAATCTCGCCGACAGCTCTCGAGCCCAGGCTTATACCTTGTTGTAAACGCTCATACGCAAATTCGGAATAAGATCTTCTCTACTCTCTTTTTCGATTTCTTATTTTTATCGTTGTTATTCTCGTGTTCTGATTGCTTGACGTGTGGTATTAGCAGATATTCGGGTCCTCTGGGAAATTAGGGTTTTCCTAGTTTCTTTATTTAAACGGAAATCGACAGTGCGAATTTCGGTTCCCACAGTAGTATTTGTGAACATCACTTTCCAAGCTTTGATTGTATTCTTGCAAGAGTTTGTTATGGACTTTTATAATTGATTGATCATGACCAAGTATGAATAAACCCAAATTTATAATTCATTTTTATTGCATATATTGCATAACATGTCCAGTCCTTATATTCTGAAATGATATTTTTTTGTTTACAACAAGATTGTTTAGCTTTCATATATTATTTATACTTAAAATAAAAAAAACTATTATTTTTATATATCTTATTATTTTATACATATTTTGTTTCAATATAAATGATGTTTTAGGTGATTAATGTTGTTTTACAATAGATAATATTTCTCATATCTAGTTAATTTAAACTTTATCAAAAACTGTATAGTCAATTGTATTTTTTATTATTTTATAATCAAATAAAATAGTTTAAAATTATATTTTCAATATTTTTTTTAAATAAATTTCTTAATATGTGTATAAAGAGCCAAAACTCCATCTATTATGAAAAAGAGGGATTATCATGTAATTCAAATTATTTGTATAAACAATTAAAAGAAAATTCTATAGATCTATGTTAACTAAATTTTGATATTTCTTTTTTTATTTTATCCAAGTTACTGCATCTAAATATTTTGTCTATTATAATAAATTAACTTTCAAAATTATATCTATTTAGCACTTTCAACTTAAAAGAAGCATATATATACTAAGTGATCTGGGTTCGAATCATTCTCATGACACTAAACATATGTAGTCACGCGGATATAGAAACATGTTTTAGACCTCATTCCATCCGTAGATTTTACCTCTTTTTTGAAAATTTAGTTTGGATCATTTTCATAAATCTCGAAAGCCCCCAGATTAATAAAAGGTATTATTGTTGCTTTGTTAATAATCAAATAAAATTGAAGAGTATTAAACTATATATTTAAATTATTCCATTTGAAAGTTAAAACTGGTATTATTGATTAAAGAAATTCTAAGCTATTTATTACTTTGAAATATCATGGAAGATAAGAATAACCGGAGATGGGCACGACAAAAAGGAATCGATTTCTGGCTCCACTGTAGTAAAACTATTTTCAACACATCTTTATAATATAATAGATCTCAATTATATTAAAAAATAGAGATGTTATTATTATTACCAGAAGAACACATGGGAGCAAAATTTTATCTCTATTTTTATTGAATAACAGAAATTTCTAAAATAGAAACAAAGATGCCCAAACATGTAGAATACAAAATAGTCATGGTATTTTATCCATACGTTCATTTCTACAGAAAACAATTATCCTTATTCTAAGTAAGCTCATCCTCAAAATAAAAAGTTCAAGGATGAATTTTCCTAACAAAATACCTCAAACATATCAAAAAGGCAACAATGACCTTAAATTGAATTATAAATTGAAAACTAAAAATTAAAAAAAACAATTGTAAATATTAAAATATAATAAATAATTAAAGTAATTAAAATAAAAGAAAACACTAAAAATCATTAAAATAAAAAAACCTAAACCTACACTTTATGTCCCACTATTTTTTTTATTTTATTTTTTTCTGAAAAATCGATTTTTCATATATGGAAACTGAATAAGTCCAAAAAATTTATTTCCATAGTTTTCAGAACTGATTATTCTTATCCGCAGAATACAGTAAATTTGTAGGACTCGGTTTCTATGTGTTTTTAGATTTATAGTAATGTGTAGATTTTGATTTCTACATGTTTTAGATTTACAGTAAATTTGTAGAACTCGTTTTCTACAAGTTTTTAGATTTATAGTAATGTGTAGATTTTAATTTCTACAGGTTTTAGATTTATATTAATCTGTAGATTCCGATTTCTACAGAATTTAGCGCGATAGGTTAAGCGTGGAATATGTATTCTAAATATTTTTATAGTATTATTGTGTAGGTAGATCATGTATTCTAAACATAGTAGATTCAATCAAAAAGTAGATTTTATTTTCTACTTTGTAGAATGTCAGTTCTACTTTATGTAGAACATAATTTGAAATTATGATTTAAATATTTTTAGAAAAGAAAAAAAAATACCACTAATTTCATATGGGTATTTCATCAGTAGTTACTATTTTCCAATTTTTTTAGTTTATAAAACTATTTATTTGATTTATTTTCAAAATTTTTAAAGGGCATTAGAAGCAAAAAAAAAATAGGAATTAGCCTAATGTGACATAGTTACTATTTTTTGGCAAAAAAAAAACATTTTTCCCTATTTTTTACTTTTAGTTCATTTAGATCATTTTAGGATGCATTTAGAAGTCTTTAATGTATATATGTGTGTTCATTTGCATTTTATAGAGCACATTAGCAAACTTAAGAGGACATTTCTGAAGATTTAAGAGTTTGGGGTCAAATTGATAACATGGCAAAACTTGGAAAACATGTTGTGTAAAAAAAGGAGAAGTTGGTCGAAGGGGATCGATCGATCCTGATATCGATCTCGAGCGGGGTGACCACGGCAGCTTTGATCACGTCGCTGTTCGTCATCAAGGAGAAAATTTGACGTGATGAGACGGATATCACGGTGGAGGGAGGAACATAATAGGTGGTAGACCGTAGCTGGAGCTGATCCGCATTTCAGCGACATGGAAGATGGAAGTTCGAACGCAGACCACTGACACGGTGATCTACGTTCAGGGAGCACTGCGGAGAGAGACTTGTTGCAATGTGGAAGAAAAAGATGAAATGCAGTTGCAGTCCCAAACAATTTAAGAAAGACTGTGAGTAGTATTTGGCGATCAACGATCAGCGTTTGGCATTTGAAACAGTTTTTGACATGGTTTAATTTGGGATGATCCGAGTTTATTGGGTTGATCCGGTTTTATTTTAGCCTACTATTGATATGTTTTTAAGCCAAACACCTTATCTATTTACTTTTGTAAAAGTTTAAATCTTTTTATTTTATAAGAAAGTATTTCATATAATCTTGTATGTATATTGTGATTAGCTTGTTATGTACAATGTTTATCTCTAAACTTTTCATGTGCTTAAGTATTTCATGGTGATTAGTGGATAGTCATTTTGTGGATCTATGAGTTAAGTTAGGATAATTATGTGAAGATCTAAGATGTTTATTTCTTGATCTCCTAGACATTATTTGAGAAGCGATTTACCACATTTTTTTTTATCTACAATCACTTTCTAAATAGTCTATAAGATCATGTGATGTTTTTTTTATCAATTATTGGGCTCCGGCCTGGGTTTTAACAGGTTTGATGTTGTATAATCTTGCGGTTACCACCACCGCGATGTATATGTACTGTAAAGCTGTTCATGGCGAGCTTGCTTGGGAGATTGCAGAGGAGTTTGCAGGAGTATGTGAGTTTGCCTTTTAATGATGGTAAAGTTCCTCACATGGTGTATGTATCTTACAACGGACATTGAAAGAGTTAATGGCCAGTGTTTGTGTATTGAATCTTAGTTTTAAGTGTTCGACTGAATCGAACAGTGAGTTCGTGTTTGGTTTTGATATTCTAAGCTTTTGTAATGTGTGTGAATAATCTAAAGTTTGTGGTTATTGAAAGTTTTGTTGGTAAAGATCTTAATCATCTTCCATTAAAGATTTCATTTTCTTATAAACATTGTTATTACAAGAAGAAACTTCACAAAATATAACCGTTTATCATAGTTTCTATTTGTAGAAACATGTGGTAATGTAGTAATCATATAACTAAACAGGTTCATTAACCAAAAATAAATCGGCACAACTTTTTTTTTTTTTGGGTAAAATGTTAAATTATTATACCAATTTTCGAATTTGAGACAGACGTTACACAGTAAACAGGTAGCAGAATGCGGAAACGAAACTAAACAAAGAGACCTAAGCGGAATGAGACAAACTAGATGATAGCCGGACAAAGTCTAAGAACCCGATTCGTTACGAGTCAAGCTCGAACCTTGCAAACCGAGACCGCTCGAGATCGAGAGCCGGGCACCGCGAGCTACCGAGAGAAAGGCGCCCTCAAACCTTGATGCTACGGTTCCTACAGCTTCCGACCTCTCCGCCGAAACCAAGACCCAGAAGAAGAATCCGAACACAAACAAAACTCAATTCACCCGACAGCTGAACTTCCGACGGCACGAGAGAGAACCACCAAGCGACGATGTCGTCGTTTGTCAAGCCGTCTTGAAGATTGCCGCCTCCATTCCAACTCGACATGACCGATACACCCATTGAACCGAAACCCCATATAGAAATAGCGGACCGAAAGGCGGCTAACTCTCCGAAAGATCAACCGCAGTAGAACGAGCCGTCCGAAAGACCAACAACTTCACAAGAACAAGAACAAGAACAGAGTCCAAACCACCACACGAGCTCATCCAAGAGCCGCAACTACCTTATTTGAAGAGAGGGAGCGAGGAGGACTTAGGTCACGGCTCAGACCAAACCGGAACCACCGGGAAACTGTCATAAAGGACAGAAAATATAGACCCCAACTGAACAACACGCAAGCTGCCACCACCACGCGCCGACGTGACCACCGCACGTTACCACAAGAGCTCATCGGAGACAGAGACCATCACCAGAAGAGCCCACGCGCGCTTACAGGAGACCACCTGTAAAAGAAGAGAGACCGAGCTCCAGATCCGCGCTATTTGAAGCCTTACCAAACCCATACCGCAGAGCCCCACCGCACGCCAGAGGACAGAAGCTCACCAAGCAGGGACAAGGTTCTCTGCAACCCCCACGCAACACCACTCTCACTCAACACGCAACGAAGGGAAATAAAAATCCAAACCGGACAGAGGCACTACAAGAGACCAGAACAGAGCTAAGGAGAAGCAAGACACCGTCCTCGAGTGATAAACTCTCCAGATCTGACCATGGACCAAGTGAAAACTCTGGATCTAAAACGGGTTGGACCTTCGCCGAACGCCAAGAGCCGCAGAGGGAAAACAGGGGGGAACAACGAAGAAGACACAGAGCAGAAGAAGAAGAAACAAACAAGGCCCGGCGGCCGCCTGAGAGACACGGCGGCGACCGCCGGAGGGCGGTGGAGTAGCGGCGGTAACCTAGGCGAGGTAGAGAGATGGGAGAGAGATTTTAATTTTAGAGAGAGAGACTGCTTCTTAATCAACGTTGTCCTATGCAAGAAATCGGCACAACTTCACAAGCCAAGTATTCTTCTTTTCTTAAGTGATATGCTCTTCTTTGAGCCTTAGACACGCAACGGTCTGTTGTTGGTTCAAGTTAACCGTCGTGAGATTGTTGTTTGGTCTTAACTGATTACTGCTGGTTCTAGAAGGTGGAACGTCGTAGTTATGTTTCCCTTCATATGTTGTTACAACAGCTTTTGGGTCATTTACTGTTCTTTCTACATGTTTTCTCACTCCACATCCAGGTGTTGTACAACCGAATTCAATTTATTCCAGAGTCCAGACAAGAATCAAATGTTAAATATACTAAAGCTGTTTTGAGAATCAAATGGAAAAATATACTAAAATGTCTATCAAAGATACATAAATGAATATAAAGATAATTTTGGAAAGTTCAAGTATATATGTATATATATATATATATATATTAATAACTAAATTGTAATAATTCTTTAGTATTTTTTCTATTAATATGCCTTGAGTTATTTTGTAATTTATATGTATAAGCCCGTGTTCGAAAACATGGATTAGGTGTCCAATTAAACAACTGTAAAGCATATGGTGGTTACAAACCATGGCTTTTTGTATAAATTGGCCATTAAAATCAGAATTTTACAACGTATTAAGTCGTTTAACACGATTTCACATGGATTAAGGCGGTTAACATAATGTATGTATTGTCCTTCTTTGTCCTTAAAATAACGTGTGCACTTTTAGATTACTACTCCTAATCTCTCATTAATTAGTCAAATGTTATTAATCCCAATTTATTTTAATCTCAGCCATTTAACACCATCATGATTTCACAGAAATATTTTATGTTCAGTTATTCCTTTAGTCAACTCTATGGTTGTGACTGGAAAATTGTAGCGTAGCATAGAGGAAATAAAGTGGTTGAAAGTGGAGTAACATAAAACAAGTGGAAAGAGGAAAAAAAATAAAAAAAAATAATGAGAAAGAGAGTAAAAAGGAAAAAAATGTTGTTCCTCTCATTATATCTAGAGTACCATCTAGTGTATGTTTCTCTCTTAATAAGAGTAAACTAGATGTCGACTCGCGCAACCGCGCGGATGTTTATTTTTATTTATTTTTATAGAAATATTTTATTTTTAATTCCACATTGGTATATATTAGTATAATATATATGAGGTGTGTCTATCATTTTTTAATACATAATAATTTTATTGTATATAATTTTTTATTGAATTGGTTGTTTTCAGATCACGTTTTTGGCTTGGAAAAGATTGATAATTATTTAATTCCTATAATGTAGTACACATATTATTTAGTTCCTATAATCTATAAAGTAAGTTATTTAGATCTATAATAATATAAGATTATAAATTAAATGTAACATGACTTTCTAGTAATAGGTCCATTAGGTCTATTTTTTTAAAAATCACACATGAGTCAAGGTTGTGACTTCTCTTTTAATATATAAGACTAGATTTTGACCCGTGCAACCGCACGGGTGTTTGTTTTCACTTTTTTATACATAAATTATTGTTTTAAAACATAAGTGGTATATATATTTAATGTTAATCATATACTTAAATATTGATATAACTATTTCAAATACAATAATTTTATAATTTACATGTTATAATTAATTAATTGTTTAAACCTTATGTATTTGCCACTTCTTATTATATATTGATCTTATTGTATTTGCATTTATTTATAAAGCAAATTAATATATTCATGAGAAAATATATTTAAAAAATATTTTGTATTTATTTTAGGCTAAATTCTGACCCATATTTCAAAACTGGATTTCTTTTTACCAATATTTTTATGCTTATTCATTTTAGATAATTTATTATTGTATATATAAAAGTGTAAGATATGTTAATTTTTAGACATGTATTATATAGTTTGTTAATTTTAAGCCTTCTATCATCATATTATATTTTAAATAAATAGTTTATATTTATGAAAATAAAATTTATAAATTTATCAATTGAATATAATTTTATAATATTTATTTTAGTATAATAATTATATTTTAACATGATCATGACTATAAAAGATAATAAAATATGATATAATTTATTTATTTTCATTTCTAAACGATAACTTAAAATACATTAAGTTATTGTTTAAATATTTTTACACATATTTATTAGAATTTTTAAAATATAATATATAAATATATATTATATTTAAAATGAAAATATATTATGATTAAAGTAGTTACAAAGATTTTATAATATTAACTTTAAAGAAATACATGTTAATTTTTATACATGTATTATATAGTTTGATAATGTTAACCCATCTTACCAACATATTAGATTTTATTTTTGAACATAAATATTTTATAACTACGAAAATAAAATATATAAATATATAAATTTAATACAATTTTATTATATTTAGCTCAATATAATAATTTTATTTAGCTCAATATAATAGTTTTATTTTAATATGATTGATTATGATTATATAATAAATAAAATATTATAGATTTTTTTATTTTTCATTTTATATAACTGAATATATTAATGTATAATAATATTTTAAACTAATTTTAAAATTAGTGAAAATATTTAAATATAATTTCGAAAATGAAGATCTTGTAAAAATCTTTTCAAACAGATTTGTTAGACTTTTAAAATAAATATATTTATCTTTAAAATGAAAAGATATCAAAAGATTTTATGATTAAAATATTTTAAAATTCTATTTATTATTAGTTTGAATTAAAATGTAGTATGAATTTCTATGAATAGGTCCATTAGGTCCATTTTTAAAAAAAATCACACATGAATTAAAGTTGTGACTTCTGTTTTAATATATAAGATAATATAGATTTTTTTATTTTTCATTTTATATAACTGAATATACTAAAAATAATATTTTAAACTAATTTCGAAATTAGTGAAAATATTTAAATATATTTTCGAAAATGAAGATCTTGTAAAAATCTTTTCAAACAGATTTGTTAGACTTTTAAAATATATATATATATATTTAAAATGAAAAGATATCAAAAGATATTATGATTAAAATATTTTAAAATTCTATTTATTATTAGTCTGAATTAAAATGTAGTATGAATTTCTATGAATAGGTCCATTAGGTCCATTTTTAAAAAAATCACACATGAATTAAGGTTATGACTTCTGTTTTAATATATAAGACTAGATTTTGACCCGTGCAACCGCACGGGTGTTTGTTTTCACTTTTCTATACATAAATTATTGTTTTAGAACATAAGTGATATATATTTTTAATGTTAATCATATACTTAAATATTTATATAACTATTTCAAATACAATAATTTTCTAATTTACATGTTATAATTAATTAATTGTTTAAACCTTATGTATTTTCCACTTCTTATTATATATTTATCTTATTTTATTTGCATTTAGTTATTAAGAAAATTAATATATTTATGAAAAAATATATTTAAAAAATATTTTGTATTTAATTTATGCTAAATTCTGACCCGTATTTCAAAACTGGATTTCTTTTTACCAATATTTTTATGCTTATTCATTTTAGATAATTTATTGTTGTATATATAAAACTGTAAGATATGTTAATTTTTAGACATGTATTATATAGTTTTTTAATTTTAAGTCGTTCTATCATCATATTATATTTTTAATAAATAGTTTATATTTATAAAAATAAAATTTATAAATTTATCAATTGAATATAATTTTATCATATTTATTTTAGTATAATAATTATATTTTAACATGATCATGACTATAAAAGTAGATAAAATAGGATATAATTTATTTTAATTTCTAAACGATAACTTAAAATACATTAAGTTATTGTTTAAATATTACACTAATTTATTAGAATTTTTAAAATATAATATATAAATATATATTATATTTAAAATAAAAATATATTATGATTAAAGTAGTTACAAAGATTTTATATTATTAACTTTAAAGAAATACATGTTAATTTTTATACATGTATTATATAGTTTGATAATGTTAACCCATCTTACCAACATATTAGATTTTATTTTTGAACATAAATATTTTATAATTACGAAAATAAAATATATAAATATATAAATTTAATACAATTTTATTATATTTAGCTCAATATAATAATTTTAATTTAATATGATTGATTATGATTATATAATAACTAAAATATTATAGATTTTTTTATTTTTCATTTTATAACTGAATATATTAATGTATAATAATATTTTAAACTAATTTTGAAATTAGTAAAAATATTTAAATATAATTTCAAAAATGAAGATCTTGTAAAAATCTTTTTAAACAGATTTGTTAGAATTTTAAAATAAATATATTTATATTTAAAATGAAAAGATATCAAAAGATACTATGATTAAAATATTTTAAAATTTATATTTATTATTAGTCCAAATTAAAATATAGTATGAATTTCTATGAATATGTCCATTAAGTCCATTTTTTAAAAAATCACACATGAATCAAGGTTGTGACTTCTGTTTTAATATATAAGATGGGAGGAAATTAAACTCCACCTGATTGGCAACTTTTAAGAGTAAACTGGAGTAATTGATTTTTCACCTTTGTGTGTTACGCTAGAAATGCTATACAATCACACACTATATGTTGACTTGAGAACATACGGGTAAATATGATTTGTAATTTTTTTGGACTCTTCATTCTTCATACTTAAGTGAATGAGTTTCGTCGAATGACAAGTGGATTATATAGTGGACGATGTTGAGACTTTATAGTTACTTAATTTACATTATTAAATTTTCATTTGACTGAAAATGACATGTCTTGTAAAATGTGGATTGCTCTGAAACTTGAAATGATTGACTGGAAAATAATTTTAAATTCAAAGGGTAGATAAAGTCTAAAATGATCTAATGTTACATAGAAATTTGGAAATGACTATTATTTTGACACAAAACAAAATTCCTAAAACGACTTAAAAAACAAAACGGAGGGAGTATAATTATAAAGAAGTTATAACTTTGAGTAACAACTGAATTCATTTTATTCCAGAGTCCAGACAAGAAACAGAGAAGCTTACTGTGATGTTTATTTCTATGATATTAGGGGTTTGTTATGAAGTGAATAAGCTTTATTGATCTGAGGGTACATTTTCCTTGAAACTCTCAATTCTCTTGAGAATCTCCAGTAACGAGAGCCTCTGGTTCATGTCTACGCCCCAACACCTGACAATAATGCTGAAACAATCATACATGGAGAGTGCAGTTCTCAAGCTTTCTCCTTTTTCCTCTAAATGAATATCTTCTTCTTCCTCTAAACCAGTTGCTGTTATAACTCTCTTGACCTCCTTAACAATCTCCTTGACAAAATCGGCTTCAGAGCTGCCAAATAAATATACTTTATTAGTTTATTTCATAAATATCCTTCACATTTTGAACTTGAAACATCCAAGAAGAATGAGTATTGAGTGGGAAGTACCATCTTGTTGGATACACACTCCAAGGCTTCCTTCCATTTCCTGATCTGATCTCCACTGGAAGTTTTCGCAAGCGTCCAGAAGTTTTCACCAAACTCACCTGTCTGTTTTCTAACGTCTGTTGCACTCACTTTGTAGAAGATTGGGATGATTTGGAGCTTTCTCTGGTCCGCAAGCTTCTTCATCTTCACAAGCTCGTCCATGCACCAGCTTGATTCCGCGTACCTATATTTGAAAATGATGATGATTGTTAAATATTCCTAAAGTATATACATAATAAGTAGAGTAGTATACAACACCTGGTAGAGAAGATGGCCAGCGCGATTCTCGACTCATCAATTCTTACAAACAGATTTTTGAGATCTTTGCCTCTCTGCTCGTATTTGTCTACGAAGAAGTTGATCTCGTGCTTCTCAAAGGCTTTAATGAGGTGGCTAATGAAGTTGTATCGCAGTTCCTCTCCCCGGTAATTGAAGAACACTTGACGATGGACATCCATGGTAGAGAATACTCTCATCGATCGAGTGAATAGGAACGTACAATACGAAATTATGCAAGGAGCAGCAATGCTAGATATCAAAGAACAATGTGATATATTTTAATTTTGGGTAAATGTATTCTATCAAATATTTATAATCTTGCAAATACTCTCTTAAACTAAGTCACCGACATTGAACATAAACAGCTGGCGTCCTCGAGTCATCCAACCGGTGTTGGCGTCCTTGAGTCGTCCGACCGGTGTTGGCGTCCTCGAGTAAGCATACCAGTATCAGCAAATGATATAATTCTTTTGAAACTAAAATATATTATTTGATATTTATTAGCCAATAATACAAAATTGAGAAATACACTCTGATAATCTTAATTTTTTATAACGAATATATTACACAATGGTCAAAATAACCAAATTAAATTTTGATTTAAGGAGGTGAAAAACATTTATTTATGCGGTTTAACTAATCTATACATACAATTTAGATTTGGGGATAGGCTTTTGGAGAGTAGTTGGGTTTAGAATATTTTTTCAAAAAATATATTTAAGATTTAAAATAATAATATTAAAAAGTTTCAGTTTTTTTCAGATTTAAATTAATATTGTAAAAACTAATAAAAGACACAAAAGTTTTATATTGAATTAAGTTTTTTCGACAATAAAAATTTATATATTATATTTATATGTCTATAGAGTAATGATATTGTTGTCATTTACCTCTTTGATAAAAAAAAATTTGGTCATTTTTATTGTGTGTCTTTTTAGTTTAAAAAAAAAACATTTATTCAATTGTTTATAAGGATTTACCCAATAAAAATTTTGTAGCTCACGATTTTTTCTGTGTCAAACCACCTAAGTATGAAAAGTTTTAAAAAAACTTAAACTTAGGTATCTTATATATTAAAAGAGAAGTCACAACTTTGACTCATGTGTGATTTTTTTTAAAAATGGACTTAATGGACCTATTACTAGAAAGTTATGTTACATTTAATTTTAATATTATCATTATTATAGATCTAAATAATTCACTTTCTAGATTATAGGAACTAAATAATATGTTGAAACAACCAATTCAATAAAAAAAATATACGATAAAATTATTATGTTTTAAAATATACGATAAAATTATATTAATATATACCAATATAGAATTAAAAACAAAATGTTTATATAAAAATAAATGAAAATAAACATCCGCGCGGTTGCGCGGATCGAGATCTAGTTAATATATTAAACTTTGAAACTAATTTATATGTTTAATACATCAAAAATGTGACTAATAATGTAGATAAGAATAATAATGTGACAGTTTTTTTCATTTTCTTAAAATTTTAATTATAAATAAAAATCATTTAAAAATATTTAAAATAACATAAACAAAGAAAAATAAAATAAATTATCTTTAAAAATAAATTAATAAAGTAAATATAATATAATAACTATAAGATAAAAATATATAAAATAATTCAGATAAATAGATTTTTTAAAAAGAAAAGTAAACTAAATAAAAGAACTATAAGTGTCAAAACCGGTGACAGAAATCTATCGAAAACTGCCATGGAGATGTATCGAGAATCAGTAACGCCAATTGTATGGAGGTTTCAGAATGTTATTAAATATTTGAATTTAAGAGGTAAGCTTTTGACATAGATCCGGTGACAACAATCTATCAGAAAACGTCTTTGGCTTTACCAGTTCTCGATATATTGCCGATGATGGTTCTCGATAGATCTTTGTCACCATTCTGGGTCAAAATGTTGGAACTATTTTTTGAATATTATGAATATTGTATTTATATGTCAAAAATAAAGTTTTATTTGAATGAGAAATGAAGGTGTAATGTGTGTAATTTGAAAAATTTGTATAAAATAATAAATACACACATTGGATATTTGAACTTGTATTTGAATTTTTTGATTTGTTAGTTGGATTTTATGTTCATTAACTTAATCTTATAAACCAAATATATATTGATCTTTTATATTAATAAAATATGAAAAAGATATCCTTTTAAAAGTATATTATTTAGTTTGAATTGGTCAAACAATAATAATTTTACTCTTTAATTTCTTGTTCAAAATGTGGAATAAATTTACATAATAATTGACAAGAATTAAAAACTCCATTAGTGCACCATAGAAGTTTCATTTTTTGTGTTGAAAAATAAAACTTGTGCTTCTCATGATTTTTCTTTAAAAGAGCTTGCTAGCATTATAGAAAAGACAGACATTCATACAATCAAGAAACATTTCTCCCACTCAGAATAGTTACGTTTATTTTTATTTTTTTTTGAATCTGAGAGTACAACAAAAAATTAGAGTCGATAAATTATGTTTTTCGGTGATGGTAAACATAAACAATGCTGCAGTTGTATCCTGGGAATCTAAACGCTATAAAACCGTCACACTACGGAGCGTTTAAAAATTTAAGGAAATAAATTAATTATCTTGACTCTGCAATTCTTCTTTATTCTTATATTTCGGTATTGTAATTTTGATTTATGTTCTATTATTCTTTACAAATATCAGTTGTGTTATGGTAGTAAAATACAGTTCCTACACAAAATCCGTCACGGATGATATATGAGAAAACCATCACTTTTGTATACCTGTCATCTGAAACCATCACCAAAGACACATAAGTCGAAAATTATCACTGTCACTAGTGATATGTAGAATATTTGAAAACAGACACAAGATAAATGATTTAGAGTTTCTCTTTTTTTTTAATTATTTAATTTAATTTATTTTAAGTTTTCTATTTATTAGAATTATTTCATTTTTTGTTCTTTTATATTTTCTACATTATTTATTTAGTTTACTTTATTTCAGTTATTTTTATTTATTAGAACTACTTTTCCTATTTTTTTTATTTTAGTATTCTTCTTATTTTATTTATTTTATTTATTTATTTTAACTGTTTTAACTTATTACTAGGTAATTTTCCGTACTCATGAAAATAAATATGTATAAAGTAAATATATTATAATAAATTATTAAAAGATTTCATTTTAAGTTTTAAATTATTTTTAATTTGTATTGAAATTAATATGAGTGGTTTATTTTGAATAATAATATCATGTTATTTTTTAAAGATCTTAATCATCTTCCATGAAAGATTTCATTTTCTTTCAAACATTGCTATCACAAGAAATATCTGATCACAAAATGTAAACTATTATCAAAGTTTCTATTTGTAGAAACATGTGGTAATGTAGTAATCATGAAACTAAACAGGTTCATTAACCAAAAATGAAACGGCACAAGTATTTTTCTTTTTCTCAAGTGATTTGCTCTTCTTTAAGCCTTAGACGCGCAACGGTCTGTTGTTGGTTCAAGTTAACCGTCGAGAGATTGTTGTTTGGTCTTAACTGATGGCTGCTGGTTCTAGACGCTGGAATGTCATGGTTATGTTTACCTTCATATGTTGTTATAACAGCTTTCGGGTCATTTGCTGCTCTTTCTACATGTTTCCTTACTCCGCATCCCGGTGTTGTACACTTATAGTAGCTCCTGTGAATACATCAAAACGCGTTTTAAGGAGAAAAAGACTGATGAAAATGTAAGAACTCATTGACCGGTTTGGTTTGGTTATATGTCTCACCTTGGATAAGGATTCCCTTTGACTACTTTCTGACCATACTTGCGCCATCTATATCCATCATCTAACAGATCAACTTCACTCCTCGTTTGGACAATAATTCTAGGCTCTGTCACGGTATTATGCGATGAAGAAACCGGTTCTGAAACCCGGACTTCCGTATTTCTGCAACAATAAAATAATTTATTTAAATCTTGTCAGAAAAAAAAAACTCATAAGAGATGAATGTAAAAGAAACAGTCGCATTTAGTATTTGTAACCTTCTCTTGGGATCAGGCTCATCCTCGTGTGTTCCTCCCAAACTAGTTTCTGCATTACCAACTTCCTCGCTATCACTTGCTTCAGACATCTGCTCCGTTATTGTCACCTGACTTGTTTCCTGGTCTCTCTTAGTCTTGTTGAGACTGCTACAACTCCCGTTATTGTCCCTGCCGCGCTTATTGTTTTGTGGAGGCTCATGATTGTGCTGACCCTTGTAAATGATTTCCGTTACTTGTCCATCGACAGACCTCTCCACTTTCTTCTTGACAGGACACGCAGGATTCGTACACTTGTAATAACTCCGAGGAAAATCGCTACCTTTGACTTGCTTCTGCCCGTACTTCCGCCAGTTGTATCCATCATCAGCTGGTTTATCAGCAGCATTCTGAGGCCGCGACCGATGCTCGTAGACGGATACTTCAGAGTCATCTCTCTGAGCCGGGGCTGGTAACGAGGGAACCTCAGTCAATAAAGTTTGTTGTTGTGTAGAAGATTCTGATTGCATCTGGATACTATTGCCTTGAACTGCTTGTGCAGTGACTTGTGCTAATGCTTGTTGGTGTGTCATACCAAATGATCCCTACACGTAAAAATTCACATTTCTATTAGCTAATGACATCCTCGAGGGATTAAAAAAAAAAGATCAAGATTTTGTCAATATTAACGCAATAAACAATACTAATGATCATTAAGAGTTAATTATTTGTCTGAAAGTTTCTTACTTTCAATATACCATAAACAGAGACTCTCATAGATTCAAATGCCCAAAAAGTCAAAGTCATATGAACGCATAAAAGCCCTAAACTTCCAGTTACTAAAAATAGAATTTCAAAGTAAGACAAAAAAATAAATAATCTTGAAATGAAAGCCACACCTGAATGGGTGAAAACAGACCAAAGAAACTGGGAGAATCCAGAAGCGTCGCCGGACTTAGTCCCGGAGGCACGGTGAACATCCCCGGTGGCTGTGTAATCATCAATCCCGTTGGTCTGTTTTGCTTGAACCTCGGGTCAAGAAGACTGTCACCGCCACCACCGACAGAGCTTACAGGTGTCTGATGAGCACCAGCGACGACTGCAGCAGCGGCAGGAGAAGCCATAGCTCCGGCGACAAGCTGAGAGAAGGATTTGAATTCATCAGGATCAGAGAACATATTAGAGACGAGAGTCATGGGACCAGGACTGAATCCACTAAATCCAACGCCACCGCTATAAAACATTTCCCCAAACGGTCGAGGAGGAAGCGAAATCGTCGGCCGTGAAGCTCCTCCGGTGGATGATTTCGACGTCAAAGACTGTTTTTGTTGTTCTTCTTCATTCTCTGCCATCGATTACGATTTTTTCAGACAAACGAGGATAAAATCTAACAAACCCAACTCACAAAAAGAAAGATCTTTTTACTTTCCTCTCTTTCTAAAACTCTGTTTTGTTTCTTTAACACAATTCGTGTCGTGTTTCAGTTTCACTTCGCCTTTTTTTATTTTTTAATGTATATATTTCTTCTGCAACCTTTAGTGGAGAGATTTTGAGATTTTATTTTGTCTGTCTTCATTTCAAGCAGATCTAGAAAATTATTAAATCTGCCTTTGCAGTACAAAGTCTGCGGTGCAGATATGAAGTTATGAACGAGTAATCTCTCTTGTCTTTTTCCCCCTTCATTTTTACATTACTTTTATTTTCTGGTTTATTTATTTTTAGATATAAAATGACATATCTTTCATTTTGAATGCTAAAAAGATAATACTATTAAAGGTGGTCATGGAAAGTGAAATTCCGAACTTATTTGAATTATTCTAAAAGAAGTAGCTCATGCAAAAATGTTCAATCAATAACTTTTTTTTATAGTTTATAGACACAAAATTTGAATTCTTAATAAAAAGAAACTAGCTATGTTAATAAATTATGTTACGTATTATTTAATACATCGTGTTTTCGTTAAAACAAAATACATCGTGTTTATTCATAATAACTGGGTTATGATTGACTAATAAGAGCATCTCCAATGTACACCTCTATAATTTTTCCTAAAATAGAGATTTCTATTATAGAAGTGAAAATGCTCCAATGTATGCCTCTATAATAGAGTTCCTCTATTTTAGAGGAAAATATAGAGGAAAGTTACTTTTTGCCTCTATATTTAGAGGTGAAAATATTATATCTTTATATTTTCCCCTATAAATAGAGAAACTCTATTATAGAGGCATACATTGGAGCATTTTCACCTCTATAATAGAGTTTCTCTATTTTAAAGGAAAATATAGAAATAGAAATAAGGGTGGGTTGGAGATGGTCTAAGGGAAATGAAGTTTATAAATTTCATAGTTTAGTACTTTAGTTATTATTGTTGTAAACAAAAAAAGAAAAACGGTATGGAACTACGATTATGTCCCTAAAAAGACAACGATGGTTTTTTGTGCCTCACAAGTCAACAGCAGCACCAAAGCACGACTCAGATAGTTTTGTAACTAGTTTGTCATCACCACGTCCTACAAATAGCAAGCCGCCACGTGCTCACAAAATGGACCGGAAGGTATGGTCGGAATAAGCCTAATCATAATACCTGTTTTGTTAAGACAAAGGTCACAAAACACATGAAGTTCGCTCCTGCCATGAATATTATTTTCCAAATCAATAAAAATATTCCTTAACATTTTGTTGGCATCATCATGAAACTGTGAAAAACGAAAACGTGTGGGTTAGATAAAGAGTGAGAGAGTGAGTCAATCAACTTGACATTTGGAGGGGGCCAATCAACTTTTGAAATCAGGCCACCATTAATATCTGTGGGAACCACGTTGGGACCCTTTTCATTCACTGCCACAACGAATCGTGTCTTCACTTATCCCATCAGGAAAGCTAGGAACGAACTATGATTTTAAACGGTTTGATGAGTCGGATACGGGATACTTTATAAAACTTGATTGCTAATCACACATAAAGGTATTCAAAGTTTTGTTGTGTTCTTTTTGGATCCTATAAAATTAAGATGTAGGATTTTTACAGTGTAAATTATGTTGAAGAAATCTTAATGATATTAAATCCTTTTGTCACCATCTCTTAATTGATTTCTCCAAGACAAGCTTAAACGAGCTCGTCTTTCAAAAGTGTGTTGAACGGTTTGTGCTCAACAAGAGTGACTCAAACATTAGAAACACAGAGACTGATACGGAATGATATTTTTAATAGTCATGAGTAGTGGACTTTACATTCACAATTTATTTGGGACAGACATCTTAAGGATTTAATAGGTGTATACAAAACATGTTCTTGGAATTGTTGGGATCGGATAAGCAAATCACGCTAGCTCCGAAACCACACTGTTGGGGAAATAAGAAACGGACACGGCGCAGCGGAACTTAGCGGTCGTGTTTCCCCTGACCTTGTGAGAACCTGAGAGGAGAATACTTCGACAATTGCAGGATATGATATAAGCAATAATAAAATGAGACAAGCAATTTTAACATGGAAAACCTCCTCGATGTGAGAAGGAAAAACCACGGAACCGTAGTCCACTCAACAATCCACTATATAGATGTATGTGAGTACAACCACGTCCTCCCTGTTCAACAGCCTGAACAAAACAGAGACGCTAGCTTCAAAGAGCTATCTCCAACACAAGAACAACAACAATAAGAGAGCAACACAAAGCTTCAAAACCGGCAGCAACCAAACGACCTCAGCTCACAGGGATTCCGGAAACCAAAGACTAATCCCACCGTACAAATCCAAGATGAACAAATCAACAACACCTCTGCCAAATCTCAGCTCAATCAGAGAAGATCTCACCGTCGGATTTACCAAACACTCAAGACAGCACCACTGAAGAACTGTGACGACCAGCTTCACGAAAACTCAGACAACAGAAGATCCAACCGTTAGAATCCAAATCCCTTCGGTGAACCTTTAACCCACTGACTGACGAAGCTTCCCACAAAATATCAGTGCGATCAGGATCCGTTTGACCCTCCAAACCTGCCTTGACAAACCCAGACGAAAATCTGCCTCTTCTCTCATTTTCTCTCTTTTGTGTCAAGAGTCTTCTTGAGTACTCTTCTTTCTTTCTTGTGTTATGTGTCCTGTCTTTTTCACAAACTGGGTTAAGAGACTTTATATATGTGTCTCACTAACCTTAATAACCTCCAAGGCCCAATACTAATCTCATGGACTAATATCAATAGTCTATCACCAAGTTTGGTTATCACCAACCAAACCCATTGAGTTTCCTCCATCTAGAAGGAACCCAACAAACTCCCCCTCCGACTAGGTGGAGGAAACAACCATTCCGGCTATCCCTCGGCATACTTCAAGCTTCCCCCTCGGCAAAGCCTTTGTCATCATATCAGCTCCATTATCATCCGTATGAACTTTTGCAAGTTCCACTTCCTTAGAAGCAACCACATCTCGTATCCAATGATATCTTCTCTGGATGTGTTTCGACTTCGAATGAAATGTAGAATTCTTCCCGAGACAAATAGCGCTTTGACTATCACAAAGCAACTCATACTTTTCTTGCTTGAAACCGATCTCTTCACAGAAGTTCTTCATCCACAACAACTCTTTACAAGCTTCAGTTGCAGCAATGAACTCTGCCTCAGTGGTAGATAATGCAACACACTTTTGCAACCTTGACTGCCATGCCACAGCTCCACCCGCAAATGTTACCAAGTAACCCGAAGTAGACTTGCTAGAATCAACATCTCCAGACATGTCAGAATCAGTGAAACTGACCAGCAAAGGCTTCTTAACCCCGAAAGTAATCTTCAGATCAGAAGTCCCTCTGAGATATCTCAAAATCCACTTCACAGCATTCCAATGTTCTCTCCCCGGATTGGAGATAAACCTGCTGACAACTCCAACGGCGTAGGCTAAATCCGGTCTTGTACAGACCATGGCATACATCAAACTACCCACTGCAAAAGCATATGGAACCTTCGCCATATCTTCCTTCTCCTCATATGTCTTCGGACTCTGTTGACTGCTCAGTCTTAAGTGTGGTGCAAGCGGAGTACTCAACACTTTAGACTTGTCCATGTGAAACCTTTTAAGTACCTTTTCAATGTACTTCTCCTGAGACAAGTGAATCAGCTTCTCACCTCTGTCTCTCGCAATTCTCATACCGAGAATCTGTTTCGCTGGACCCAAATCTTTCATGGCAAAGAACTTCCCAAGTTGCTCTTTTAGCTCCTTAATTCTTTCCATGTTCCTGCCCACAATCAACATGTCATCGACATACAGCAACAAGATGATAAAATCATCATCACCAAACACCTTCACAAAAACACAATGGTCTGAATCAGTCTCTGCATAACCATGCTCCCCCATAACAGACTTGAACTTCATGTACCACTGTCTCGGTGCTTGCTTCAATCCATAAAGGCTTTTCTTTAAGCGGCAAACCAAATTTTCCTTGCCCTCTTTAACATAGCCTTCCGGTTGTTCCATGTAGATCTCTTCCTCCAAATCACCAGGAAGGAAAGCAGTCTTCACATCCATTTGCTCAACCTCTAGATCAAGGCTCGCTGCCAATCCAAAAACAACCCGAATGGATGACATCTTCACAACAGGAGAAAAGATCTCATCATAATCAATCCCCTTCTTCTGGCTGTAACCTTTCACAACCAATCTAGCCTTGTATCTGGGTGGATTATTTCCATCTTCATGCTTAATTCTGTACACCCACATATTAAGCAAAGCCTTCTTGCCCTTAGGCAATTCCACCAACTCAAAAGTGTGATTCTCTTCAAAAGAATCCATCTCTTCATCCATGGCTCCAAACCACAGATCTTTGTGTTCATCCTCCAAAGCTTCATAATAGCTTTCAGGCTCTCCCCCATCAGTAAGTAAAACATACTCACTAGGATCATACCTTGTCGACGGTTTAAGACCTCTCTCGGATCTTCTCACAACAGTAGGTTGGTTCTCAGCAGCTGGTATCTCACCATGATCGTCACCATGATCACCAGTGCCATCTTTATGTGCGGGAGCATCTGCACCGGGTGTATTATCCTGAACCTCAACCTCAACCTCACCGTGGACTGATGTAGAAGGAGTAGCCTCTATATCGATCAAACCTTCATAAACCTGAGTTGGAATTTTGGACTTGTCAATATCCTTAATTGTTTGATCTTCCATGAACACAACATCTCTGCTCCTTACGAGCTTCTTCTCAACGGGATCATAAAATCTGTATCCGAACTCATCCTGACCATAACCGATGAACACACACTGCCGCGACTTCATCTCAAGCTTCGATCTATCAACCTTGGGAATATGAACAAATGCCTTACACCCAAAGACTCTCAAGTGACTGTAAGAAACATCCTTACCAGTCCAAACCCTCTCTAGAACATCACCATCCAATGGAGCACTTGGTGACAAATTCAGCACATGAACCACCGTGTTCAAAGCTTCTGCCCAGAAAGTCATCGCTAAGCCTGACTGTGAGATCAAACATCTCATCCTCTCGACAATCGTCCTGTTCATCCTTTCAGCCAACCCATTCAACTGTGGAGTATAAGGTGGCGTGAACTGATGCCTTATTCCATGCTCTTTGCAATAAGCATCAAATGGTCCAAGATACTCTCCACCATTATCACCGCTGATACACTTCAGCTTCTTCCCCGTTTGTCTCTCAACCAACACCACAAAATGCTTGAAATATCCCAGCACCTGATCCTTCGTCCTCATAGGAAATACCCACAACTTCCTTGAATGATCATCAATGAAAGTCACAAAATATGATGCGCCGCCAAGAGATCTTGTCTTCATTGGACCACACACATCTGAATGTACCAAATCCAGTACCTCGGGTTTCCTAGAAGGCGCAGAAGACTTGAAAGATACCCTGTGTTGTTTTCCCGCAAAGCAATGCGAACACTTCTGCAGGTGCAGACCAGAGATTCCTGGAATCACCTCATTCTTAGACAACACAGTCATTCCCTTCTCACTCATGTGACCGAGTCTCTTATGCCATAGCTCCATGGCATTATCATTCTCCACGGCATTAACTGCATCTTTGGAGACCTTAGCCTGCATCCAATAGAAGGATGAAGACTTCTCACCTCGAGCCACAATCAAAGAACCACGAGAGAGCTTCCATTTACCACCACCGTGCAAGCTGAAATAACCCTCATCATCAAGTCTTCCCGTCGATATCAGATTCATCCTAATGTCAGGAACGTGCTTAACATCCTTAAGCACCAACCTAGTCCCAAGACTAGTCTCCAAGCATATATCACCAATGCCAGCAACCTGAGCCATCGCATCATTTCCCATCTTCACGGAACCATAATTACCCGTAGTATAGGTAGAAAACAAATCCCGCTGTGATGTTGCATGAGTAGTAGCTCCACTATCAATCACCCAACTGGTGTCTTGGCATGCGACATTAATGGCATCACCCTCAAGAAGAATGAGAAACTGATCTTCGGTGGCAGTCACCCGATCCACCTTTTCTTCTTGATTACTTTGCTGTTTGTTTTTCAACTTCCAGCAATCCTTCTTCATGTGCCCTTTCTTGTGACAGAAATAGCACTCCATATTAGCAAATTTATTAGATTTGCTCCTGCTCCTGTTCTTGTCCCTCTTGGGATCTCTACTCGAACTCCTCCCCCTTGACTCAGTAACAAAGACATCTAAACGCGAACTGCTAGCATTCGATTGCCTTCTTGCTTCCTCATTAAGAACACTGTTCTTCACTGAATCCATCGAAATGACACCTTCCGACGCGGAGTTACAAAGAGACATCCTGAAAACCTCCCAAGAATCCGGTAAAGTAAGCCATAGACCGTGAATCTCATCATCAAACCTGATGCCCATATCAGACAGCTTGTTGAGCAATCCTTGAAACGCATTCAAGTGATCCGTCATCGGAGTTCCCTCCAGATACCTCAGCTCAATCAACTTCTTGATCATGTACATCTTGTTGTTTCCGGTCTTCCTAGCATACAACCGCTCCAGCTTCTTCCACAAAGAACGAGCATCCGTCTCAGTCTCAATATGATGCAACACATTATCATCTATCCACTGCCTTATCAACCCACACAATTTGCGATGCAGCAGCTTCCACTCTTGATCCGTCTTCTCCTCAGGTTTCTTCTCCTCGAAGACTGGAACATGGAATTCTTTAACAAAGAGCAGATCCTCCATCTTGCCCTTCCATAGATGATAATTAGCACCATTCAAGCTTATCATCCTGCTCGTATTTTCCATCATTCTCACAAGCAACAATAACCCGAAGTTATCAAACCCAAAGCTCTAAACCAGAAGCTCTGATACCACTCTGTTGGGATCGGGTAAGCACATCACGCTAGCTCCGAAACCACACTGTTGGGGAAATAAGAAACGGACACGGCGCAGCGGAACTTAGCGGTCGTGTTTCCCCTGACCTTGTGAGAACCTGAGAGGAGAATACTTCGACAATTGCAGGATATGATATAAGCAATAATAAAATGAGACAAGCAATTTTAACGTGGAAAACTTCCTCGATGTGAGAAGGAAAAACCACGGGACCGTAGTCCACTCAACAATCCACTATATAAATGTATGTGAGTACAACCACGTCCTCCCTGTTCAACAGCCTGAACAGAACAGAGACAATAGCTTCAAAGAGCTATCTCCAACACAAGAACAACAACAATAAGAGAGCAACACAAAGCTTCAAAACCGGCAGCAACCAAACGACCTAAGCTCACAAGGATTCCGGCAACCAGAGACTAATCCCACCGTACAAATCCAAGATGAACAAGTCAACAATACCTGTGCCAAATCTCAGCTCAATCAGAGAAGATCTCACCGTCGGATTTACCAAACACTCAAGACAGCACCACTGAAGAACTGTGACGACCAGCTTCACGAAAACCCAGACAACAGAAGATCCAACCGTTAGAATCCAAATCCTTTCGGTGAACCTTTAACCCACTGACTGACGAAGCTTCCCACAAAATATCAGTGCGATCAGGATCCGTTTGACCCTCCAAACCTGCCTTGACAAACCCAGATGAAAATCTGCCTCTTCTCTTCTTTTCTCTCTTTTTTGTCAAGAGTCTTCTTGAGTACTCTTCTTTCTTTCTTGTGTTATGTGTCCTGTCTTTTTCACAAACTGGGTTAAGAGACTTTATATATGTGTCTCACTAACCTTAATAACCTCCAAGGCCCAATACTAATCTCATGGACTAATTTCAGTAGCCTATCACCAAGTTTGGTTATCACCAACCAAACCCATTGGGTTTCCTCCATCTAGAAGGAACCCAACAGGAATGTCTCAAATTAGTTGAAAGAAAACACAAGAGATACTGATCTCAAGACCACTTCCATCGCAGATAACGATAAAAGATTAGAAAGAAATAGAAAAGCAGGGGTGAACGAACACAAGAACCGGTTTCTTTCCTCTGTTTATTATACATTCATTTATCACGTCACTCTTTCTTAATAGCCAATTAATTTATTATAATAAAATTATTAATTTTTATTTTTAAGAAATTCAAATTGTTGACAATAAAAGCTAGGACGGTATCAAACCATCTCAACTGGTATTCTATAAAAAAATTTCTATATTTTACTCTAAAATATAATGCTCTCAAATTATAGTATGATTGAAAACCATATAGTTTTAAGTTTATTTTCTTCATTCTATTCTACTAAAAGGCCAAGTCTTCATCATCATTTTGTAGAGCAAGAAGGGCCAAGTCTACATCAACGATCCACATACTGACTGCAAAGAAACAACAAATAAAACAAAAAATCTCAGATGGATACATACACTAATTCGATCAGTTTGAGATTTAAAACAAAAAAGTTGCAAATTATGATCGTAGATTTTGGAGATAAAACACGCACTGATAGAAGGTAAAAAGAAGCACCTTTGAGAAACCGATAAGCGATTCAAACCATCTTTACCAACAAATGTCACATAAGAGAACAACATGAACACAAATTACTTATAAAAAAGACAAATATTGAACTTTGGTGAAGATAATCCAGTAAAATTACAACGAATCTTGAACCAAGTTGGAAAAAGATAAAAGTTACACTTTCTGATCATAAATCCATAGCTTTTGAGATGAAAAGAATGCAACTATGAGAAACCCATAAATATCTAATCTAAGCGGTCATACCAAACAAGAGAACAACATAGACATAAGAGAAGGTAAAATGAATGAAACTTTTAGAAACCCATAAGTGATTCTGACCAAATTTACCAACAAAAGCCACACAAGAGAACGACATGGACACAAATTAATGATAAAAAGACAAACATCGAAGTTTGGTGAAGATAACCCAGTAAAATTACATTGAAACTTGAAAGAAATTGAAGTTCCAAAATTTAGATTATGCAAACAAAATTATTAAAAGAAAAGAATTTTCATACCTCCGAAAATATCTCGGCTGCCAACATAGAGAGTAGAAAAGAGACGAAACAAAGCAAATGAAAGAGAAACATAGCATTAGTATGAGAGAATGAGAGACTGTTAAAGGTGAGCTAGAGCCGTATTAGAAATAATTTTTCTTTAGTTATCATAATAATTCTCTGGGCTATGTATCTGGAGATGGTATTAGATTCAAGAATTTAACTAATTTTAAAAAAAAATTCAACTGAAGACATAAATAATAGACTTTTAAGTATTTTAAATGATTTGTTGAGGATTTAATGCATTTCTCAAAAAGATTTATTTTAGATTTTAAAGGAATACAAATAAATTTAATAGACACGATTTCCTTTAAATTTTATGAATTTTTATATAAAATACACAAAGAAAGAACAAAATAATATCATATAGATAGATAAAGTCATTTTAAAAAGTGGAAGAGAAAGTTTGAAGAACTTGAAGCCAAGGTTCTCTCTCTCTTTTCTTTTCTGTTTTCTTTATTGAATAGTCAGCTTCAAAAAATCTTTATTTACGTGTTCTATGACATGTGCCGATATCAATGACATTGACAGACTCAAGGACACCTTTTCACATAGCAGCTAACCGAGGAAAATTGGAGATTTGTGACTATCTGCTACAAAATAGGAGCATTGATTGATGTATCAAATAAAAAGGGTCAACCCCTTCTTATGCATGATGTGAAGTCTTACAAAACAAAAGTGATTTCCCTTGTATCAAATGATGAGAAACCTTAGTGTATAAATGCTTTTTGTGAGTGGAATCTTTAGGTAATAAAGTTAGCTGCATAATCTGGTTTTAACCGGTTAGAAACCTTTGAGAAAATTGTATGTATTGTAAGGAGAAGTTAGCTGACTTTGTCACTTTAGTCTTGAGGTAGTGAAGTTAGGGGATTTAGAATATGTAATCGTAGGTTGTAGTGGTGCTATTAATCTACTAGCTCATTCACACTGTGAAGTTGTGTAATCATTTGCTGGTTGCAGGTAGTGAAAATGCTAGTAAGTGCAGATGATTCTATGATCAACAACATGGATGAAGCAGGCTGGACTGTTCTTCACTTTGCTGCAAGCAATCGGTGCTTGGAAATCACTAAGATCTTCAAGACATATGGCACAACATTAGAGATCACTGACAAGGTTTGTACTTTGATATTTTCTGCTTTTTGAAACAACATAAACCTGCCTTTACACAAAGGAATGTTCATGGTTCATGCTGGATACACTCCATTCACATTAAAGCAAGGATAGGAAAGATGGAAGTTTATGACTACCTAGTTGGAAAAGTAAAAAGCTGATATTACCTGCAATGGAACATTTTCTCATTTGGGATAGTTTTTGATATGCAATTATAGATATAGCTTGATTTAATTGATCGGTTCATTGTATATTTGAAACTTGATAATTGCTAAATTTGATAGTTGATATAAGCAGATTTTTGGTACTTAATAAATGTTTTTTATTTTCCTAAAAAGTCATTTTATCCCTTCACGATTTTTTTACAATTTTCACTCAACCAAAGCTTTAGTCTCCATGAACCTAATGTACACGTCTTTATACTCATAAGACTCATCACCGTTTCACCATGTTCTTTGCAAATCTACCTTGCCTTTTACTGCCTCTACGATCTCCTCAATTTTTCAATCTTTCAAACACAAATAGATTCATCACTGTAATGTTGTGCTTCCCTTCCCATTCTCTGAAGTCTGGTCATTTACAATAACCTGGAAACACTTCTGTTTTGAACAACAACCAGAATAATTTCTTTCATTAGCTTCCTCTGATCTTTCTCTCTGTATTGAAGCAGATTTACCTCCATTCTCACGGTCTTCAGTTAGAATTGGTACACAGACGCATAACCGTATAGAGCTGTAGAAGCGAGATTTTTAGAAAAATTAGGAATCATGTATGTGTTGAAAACGAATATTCATATATATCTATTTATTTATATTAAAATATAAAAAAATTATAAGGTGGTGCTATTCAATCATGTATTTTAATAGATTTTAAATCTAAATACAATCCACTATTATTCAAATGATGATTATAAATTCTATTTTAAAATCTAGTGTTATTCAATGAATGACTTAGATCCAATTTTAAAATTTTAGTGTTATTTAAATTTTAAGGATTTTAAAATTCTTTGTATTTTAGATAAATTTTAAATAATTTCTTGTAGAGTCTCATGAATAAATGATTGAACTCAAAATCCAGTGCATAGTGCAAAAATTTTAAAATCTGTAAACTTTAAACTATCTTAACTTTTTAAAATTTGATAGATTACGAAACATTAATAATTGACTTTAAATCACTAATTGAATAACACCACCTAAATTTTTTTACTAAAAATAATATGATTCGAATTCTAAATAAAGCATTAATTTATTTACAATAACTTTAAATGATTTCATATTAAAATTGTGAAAGTACGAATAAATTAAGTTTATAAAATTATTATTTACTATTTCATAAATTATTGATGATTATTTGAAAATATATATGCTATATCTCTAATAAAAAAACTCAGTACATAAAGATAATTTATAACATTAGTTTTAATATTCGCATATTTCTACTCTCTCT
Source organism: Brassica rapa (assembly GCF_000309985.2). Taxonomy (NCBI): domain Eukaryota; kingdom Viridiplantae; phylum Streptophyta; class Magnoliopsida; order Brassicales; family Brassicaceae; genus Brassica; species Brassica rapa. The sequence goes on from NC_024796.2 coordinate 25,089,497, forward strand.
ATTTCAATACTATTAAATTTTAGATTTTATATAAAAACACAAAACATGATTTTATATTTATATTTATATTTATTTATGACATATCTTTAAACGGAATTGTGATTCCAAAACGGAACGTAAGCTTCCAGCATGTTTTAAATACAGATTTTATAAGCTTTCACAAAATTCCGATTCTGATTCAGCTTTTGTGTAACCTAGCCTACAAATACCCTTGTATATGGCCGGAATAAGCCTAATCATAATAGCTGTTTGTTAAGACAAAACATAAAGTTCACTCCGATCCTGCCGTGAATATTATGATTTATTTGATTTTATTCCTGACATTTGTTGGCACCATCATCAAATCAAATGGTGAAAGAGGAAACGTGTGATGGGTTACATAAAGAGTTGCGAATTTATGAACTTTGATTACTAATCACATAAAGACATTCAAAACTTTTATGAAAACCTCCACGTTTTAATGTATTCTTTCTTGGATCCTATAAAACTATAAAGATGCAAGATTTTTTTCACAGTAAACTATGGTAAGGAAAACTTAAATAATAATTGAAAAGAAAAGAAATCTTAAATAATTTAATTCTTTTGTCACCATCTCATTATTGATTCCCCCTCCAAGATAATCTTAAACGAGCTTGCCGTTCAAAAGTGTGGATGGTGGTTTGTGCTCCAGGAAGTTTTGGACTTTACATTCACAATTTATTTGGGCCGGACATTGGTGTGTATACAAAACATAATCTTGGTACAGAGTTCATGTCTCAAATTGGTCGAAATAAAACACAAGAGATAGTGAGATCTGAGAGCACCCGCAATGGGAATCTTTAAAAAAAAAAAATTAAATAATCAGTAGATCCCACCAAAAGTTAAGAATTCAATCCATAAAATCTCTAAATAAGAACTCTTTCTTAGTGAATCCTTGCACTATTTGCGGATCTCCACGACATGTGGCGATCCGCGATTGGTTGATATTATTTTTTATTTTTTAATCTAAAAAAGAAAAAAAATAATACTTAAAAAATTAAAATACACTTTTTCTAAAGAATCTTTTTGGGTAACACCATTGCGGGTGCTCTAAGGGGTGCCGTAAACAAGATCGGAATATTGGCTAAAACAAGACTCAGGACGTAAACAAGACTGAAATTTATACTATATAACTTGAGTTTTAAACAATAAGCCAACAAAATATAACAATAACCGTTGGTTACTTTCAATGTCACTATATTTTGAAAAACATTTTTGATTTACTTGCATAATGTAAGAAACATGAGCCCCATGGAAACACAAACACATTTGACCATAATGAGAGTTATATATATACCTCTTTCCAATATGCAAATAAACCCAAATAACCAATATGAAATTCATTAATCAAATATGATAATAACCCATCTTAAAACTCTCCAACGACTTTGATAGCATCATGTGGTGTATCATAAACACTCTTGGATCGAGACTTCTTGACACCAGCAGTGAACCATAGCTTGTCCGATTTCGAGCTCTCGACTGAGATTGTCGTGACTTTGACCCAAACCAACACTTTGGTCTTCATTCCTTCAACACCCATCAGTTTCCCTCTAAGCAATAGCCCTTTAACGCGTGTAGCGTACCTTATCGCTGATCCATCTTTGAATGTGACTTCGCAGGGTGTAGAGAAGAAGACCGTAAGTTTGTTCTTTGTCTCGTCGAATTCGTAGCAGATTATGTTCTGTGGGAAGAGTCCTGGTGGTAAGTTGTATTCTTTGAGAAGATCTGGTAAGCTTTTGAGTGGTTTTCCTGTTTTAAAATAGGAACATCAGGTTAGGAATTGTCGGAATCTTCTTAGATTGTTTATCAATGAGAATAATAAAAATGGTGTTTACCTTTAAGCTTGTTAAAAACCCATTTGGCTTTCTCTTCAACGGTACTAGAGAAAGTCTGGAAAAGAAAAAGAAACAACATCAACATTATGTTTCCAATTTGTAGCAATGAAAAACACAAACAAGTGCAGAATAAACCATATATCAAAAATAAATAGCCAAACCTATAAAGATAGACATAGAAGGTAACCTATAGATCATGTTACTTGAATAGTCATAGAATTGACATCAACTCAACGTAGGGCTCTTAGCTTAGGTCAAAAGCAATAACAAGAACACATCATTGCTAAAAGAATTCATCTTTTGTAGTAAACAACAATCAGATCTTCCTAGATCTATGATTCTTCCACAGTTTTGTAACATCACTACATAAAGTTTTGAACAATAGAATCCCTTTTTTTTAACCAGACGCAAAACCTTAAACTCAAATGCGACCAAACCCATCAGTATCACACATGAATTACATGCCAACCCCCAGAGAAAAATAAAGAAGCAAGAAAAGATTCAAGATTCATCAAAGGAGCACTCACAGTGAGGTCAGTGGTGATGTTAGAGAGCTCTTCCTTGGCTTTCTTCGAGATCCATGAACCTCCCACTTTGAAGCTCGTCACTTTCGTTAAAGCTTTCTCCATTTTCTTCTCCTCTAGATTCTCTGAGAGAGTAAAGACAGCTTTTAAAAGTGTGACAGAACAGAGTGAAAACGGTGACTCACATGTTTCCATTTGGCCAATTGTTCGAAAGATATACCAAACGACGGTGTTTCAATCTACTTTTTTCAGTTTAATTAATTACCGCTATATTTGGCTTAATTTTCAAATTACGAAAACTTTTAAAATATTTTATTAATTAAACAAGGAAGAAGACTCGCTAACCGTCTAATTTGAATTTGCAAACTAAAGTTTCCCTTTTCTGAAAATTAATTATTTCAAAATCTAATTTAGAATTTATAAATTGTTCTATGTTACATGGAAACGGAAGCGGGTACGTGGAAGCGGAAGCGTAAGGAAGCGCAGAAGCGAGATTTTTTAAAATATTAGGAAGCGGGTACGTGTTGGAAGCGTATATCCATATATAAATATATATATATATATATGTATATGTAAATTTTTTTAAAAATTAGGACTAAAATTATATGATTTAAATTTGAAATAAAACATTTATTCATTTATAATAATTTTGAAATGATTTTATATTAAAACTGTAAAAATACACATAAATTATGTTTACAAAAAATATTATATTAGTTATTTTTAATACTTCATAAATAATTGACACAATATGTTTCAATATGTGCTATAGCTTTAATAAAAAATCTCAATGCATAAATATAATTTATAGTATTATTTTTGATATTTATATATTTATAATTCAATATTCATTACTATTATTTTTTTATTTTATATAGATTTAAACTATGGTTTTATATTTTATTGATATACATTGTATTTAAAAAAAAATAGAAGCGTGATTCCAAAACGGAATCATAAGCTTCCAACATGTTTTTAAAGAGAATATTTTAGAAACGTTTTGGAAGCGAGATTCCGCAAGCTTCCACAAGGTTCCGATTCCGATTCCTGTTCCGAAGCGGGAAGCGGACGTCCGATGAAGCTTCCGTGCAACGTAGAAATTGTTACAATTTTTTTGTAGAAAATGCATGATTAGTTTCAAAGCGAATAAAATTATTGGATGATGAGAAGATGCGGTGGGACCCAATAATAAAACGATATTACAGCAGAGAGGCTAACAATAATTTTAGCTCAGCACTAATGCAATTATTCTACAAACATCTAGCTCAGGCAGAGGGTTACAAATCATTTCAAAAACCAACTTCATGTTTGTACCGGCGACTTCATCTCAATCCGAATTCCGGTTTAGTTTTGATTCACTTTGGTTTATTTACGGAAAATAAATCCATGTTATATAAGCTGTGTGATAAAAACATCCATTTCGTTATCTTTGAAACAGATTGTACGGAGTTACTTAAGATGATAGAGTACAACACGAGGTTGCTGGAGAGAGGAAGCTACTTTATGAAGAGACATGTGTTGATGGATAATTTTAGAATCATGATGAATCTACTTAGAGAACCAATCAAGAACATTCAGATAGAGAGGCCTTTCATGTCTTCAAGCTGTTTGTGGCCAACGAGAAGAAACCAGAGGACATTGTGGCGGTTGATGCTGATAAAGAAGATGAAGGCCCTGGAGCTGATAGATAAATCAGTAGTTGTGAATGATATTGCTTCACTTTCTCTCGTGGATATCAAAATGATTTGATCTACATTAGCATAGATTATCTCATTCTCTAGACTCTAATTCAACATAAATAACTGTGATTTTGAAAATGTTATTCAAGACCAGTCTTCTTCTTCAACATTGTGATGAATTGCTCCTTCTCTTCATCTGTCATTCCATTGGTTGAACAGTCTCCTACTCCCCACTCTGCTCCTCTTAGACAATACTTGTCTTGAATAGCTTTTTCATTCCTGAAGGATTAAAAAAAAAAAGACACAACACCAATGTCACATGTCCACAATCTTGGCTCTGTACCACTTAGAAGACCAAATGGGCATGCATGAAGGAATAAAATGATGAGACTTTCACTTACTTTTCTTTGTTTAGTTTGGAGTTCTCGAGTAGCTTCTTGAGTATTGGAGATTCTTTGAACCTTGAATCATTTTCAGCGTAGAACTTCTGGTTCTTAGCTGCAATGAACAAGCATTTTTCTTGAAGCAGACAGACACAACATAAAGAATTCAAGAATTTGAAAGAGTATAGTACCATTGAAACGGTCAACGAACTCGAGCTTTGGTAATTCAGGACCGGGAATTGATTCTATTCCGGGACTTCCGGACATTAAGCCTGCTTCGGCTGAGCATGATCCGAGAATACACAAATTATGATGATGATACATACACATATATTATATTGAATGAGATGAAAAATGAAGATAGTGTAGTTACCGACGCAAGGAGAGAGGAGAAGGGTGAGTGAGGCAGCGAGAGGAAAGGTGGACCTGCAGAGAAGATGGTGAAAAGGCGATGGTGATGAGGAGGAGGAAGAGGAGCATAGAGCCATGGAGATACGAGGATGATGAACTGCTCTTGTTTCATGGAGAGTTAAGCTTGGTCGAGAGAAAGTAGAAATTTTTGTTTGCATCATTGCCTCTAGATTTTTTTTTTTGTTTGTAGAGGGATGGTAAATGACTTCTTAGGAGGAGATAAGATGAGAAATCCTCAAGATTTTTATAAAAATGATAATAAAAAGCTTTTTTCAGAAATATATATTCCTTTTATATGATAATAAAAAAAATTCTCACTTGTTTTCAAGATTCTAAGGCTTCTCAACTGAAGGAAAAGTGCAATTAATTCGAGCTTTATTTGAAAATTATGTCCATTGCACATAACTTCTTCATGTGTAGAGAAGAACATGAATTGATCAACATTTTTTAGAAAAGAAAACAGAAACATTTTATTTTACATCAGCAAGTTCCAACACCATACACAGATCCAACGGTTAATAATTCATAAAGCCACAACTTACTAAAAGTAATTATGCAAGGATACTTAATTATTTGTAATCTACTAATTAAAACATTAATCACTTCATGAAACCTTGAGCCATCTTAGCATAGTCTCCAAACCCATGGCTACCACTTCCCGATTTCTCATCCCCTTTCTTACCCGCCGGTTCTCCAGCACCTCCACCGTGACTACCACCGCCGTGGCTGCCACCACTGGAGGAGTGGGAGTGCGAAGATTCGTACTTGTGGAGATAACTTTCAGCCTTTTCGAGGTACTGACCCACACCGCTTTTTTCATCAAACTTGCCGTATCTACCGGCGGCGTCGAGAATATCAGCGGTGGCTCCGGCGACTTTAGTTTTGTCTAGCTTGGCAGTCTCATTGCGAGCAGCGGCTTGAGCAGCTTCGGCTACAATCTTAGCACTAGCCATGAGCTCAGCGTTGGTAGCTGGCCTATGTCCGCTATGAGTTGTTGGACCGGCATGACCGGGTTTGTTTTTGTTGTGGTTCGTCTCCGGTTCTGAACTTTCTGGTTTCTTGTCGGAGAACTTCTTTTTTAGTTGATCGGTGAGAAAATCCATGTTTCGTGTTTGTCCTGACAATCTTGAATGTGGAAATGTACAATAACAAGATATTTATTGTCTACTATTCTTTTTTGCCTTTATTCTTTTTTATCCACTACTTCTTGCACCACATATTTACTTTAAAACATTCAATATGTAAGGATTAGTTGGTTGAAGATTTGATGTGTGGCACGGGAAAATAGAACCGGTGGCCACGATAGTGGCTATCCAACTCTGACCATTGACTTTGTCGGTAGAGTAAAGTAAGCTTTGAAATAATAGAAGGCTTTCAATGGGTTTCTGGTGGGCTCAAGTAAACCCCAAGTGTTGATATATGTCCGAGCCTAACTTTAGTTGAGTAACACTAAAAGATGTCGCGAAGATGACCACACATACTATAATTTTTTTTTTGGCAACAAGATGACGACATTGTCATGACATAAACAGAAGTGAACAAAAACGAATACCAAGAAGACGAAACTAATGTATTATTATATAAAAGGAAAAGCTTCCCTTTACGTAATTCATGGAGAAGCGAAGAACAACAGGTGAGATCTCAAAGGAGTGTCATGAGAACACGAATCCTCTTGTTTCTTTAAGATTTCCACTGAAACCATTGAGTTTTGTGTTCTCAGGTCACCCCTTTGAATCTCCCCCGTTCCACTAGTTCACCTCACTAAATGTTTTAAATCTTTTATTCATACTCCAGTATAAATTTGGGTGTGTGCGCGGGTATCCTCTGTTTCAGACAAACGCATCATCTTAACAAGCCAATGCCAAAGTCATGACTAGTCTGCTTTATTTAAATCATGCGACAAAAGAAGTTTGGTCAATTAAAGGTAAAATAAAAATATCAGTCTTTTTAGAAGTTGCCATGTCATAAATCAAGTTTGGTTTCAAAAATGACTTAATAATCACTCCTTAAAAGCTAAAAAAATGATTTATTACCAAAACCCAAACACACAAAACCCAACAAACTAAAAAAACGTTGACTTTTCAACTAATCACCCTCTCCACCGTCACCATGATCGCCGTTTACTCTTCCTTCTTCTTCCTCTTGATATCCTCCGTTCACTCGACACCAACGATCTCATTCACCCCTCAAACCCTAAACCGATCCGGCGACACCGTCACGATCCAATGGACCGGCGTCGAATCACCCTCCGATCTCGACTGGCTAGGAATCTACTCTCCACCAGAATCCCCCCACGACCACTTCATAGGCTACAAGTTCCTCTCCGATTCGCCCGATTGGCAAACCGGGTCGGGCGCCATCTCCCTTCCCTTAACCAATCTCCGATCCGATTACTCCTTCCGGATCTTCCGCTGGACCCAATCCGAAATCAACCGGAAACACAAAGACCACGACCACAACCCTTTACCCGGAACGCGCCATCTCTTAACCGAATCAAACCGGTTAAAATTCCGGTTAAACCGGCCGGATCAGATTCATTTAAGCTACACGGATACGGTTAACGAAATGCGAGTGATGTTCGTTACAGGAGACGGCGAAGAGCGGTTAGCTCGTTACGGAGAGGCTAAAGAGAGACTGAACAACACGGTCACAGCGCGTGGAGTTAGTTACGAGAGGGAGCGTATGTGCCACGCGCCGGCGAATACAACGATCGGCTGGAGAGATCCAGGCTGGACATTCGACGCCGTCATGAAGAGCTTGAAACCAGGAGTCAAATACTATTACCAAGTCGGGAGCGAGTCCAAAGGATGGAGCGAGATCCACAGCTTCGTCTCTCGAAACGACGATTCAGACCAAACCTTAGCGTTCATGTTCGGAGACATGGGATGCTCCACTCCTTACAGAACGTTCATCCGCGGAGAAGAGGAGAGTTTATCAACAGTGAAGTGGATCTTACGTGACATTAAATCTCTAGGTAACGATAAAGCAGCGATAGTGTCACACATCGGTGATATAAGCTATGCTAAAGGCTACTCGTGGATATGGGATGAGTTCTTTCATCAAATCGAGCCTATAGCTTCTAAAGTCCCGTACCATGTTTGCATCGGTAACCACGAGTATGACTGGCCTATGCAGCCGTGGAAGCCAGATTGGGCTGCTTACGTGTACGGTAAAGATAGTGGTGGAGAATGTGGTGTACCGTATAGTGTTAAGTTCAACATGCCTGGAAACTCATCCGAAGCTAAGGTTCGGAACCTTTACTATTCTTACGACATGGGCTCGGTCCATTTCGTTTATATTTCGACCGAGACGGAGTTTCTTAAAGGAGGGAAGCAGTATAGTTTTATCAAGAGTGATTTAGAGTCTGTTAACAGGAGCAAGACGCCGTTTGTGGTTGTGCAAGGGCATAGACCGATGTACACTACGAGTACTAAAGGTAGTGATATAGCGGTAAGAGTGAAGATGATCGAGCATTTGGAACCGTTGTTCGTTGAGAACAACGTGACGGTTGCGTTATGGGGACATGTTCATAGATACGAGAGGTTTTGTCCGATTAGTAACAACACTTGTGGTGAGCGTTGGCATGGGAGCCCTGTTCATCTTGTGATCGGTATGGCTGGGAAAGAGACGCAACCGATTTGGGAACCGAGGCCTAATCATCCGGATGTACCGATATTTCCTCAGCCTGCTCGGTCGATGTACCGTGGAGGCGAGTTTGGGTACACTCGGTTGGTTGCTGATAAGGAGAGACTTACTATTTCTTATGTGGGGAACCATGATGGAGAAGTTCATGATGTGGTTGAGATTTTGGCTTCAGGGGAAGTTATTAGCGGTGGTAGTGATGATGATGGTAAAGACTCAAGCCTGGGATCTAAATCTGAGTTTGAGGTGTTGTGGTACATTGAAGGAGCAAGTGTGATGGTTTTGGGAATGGTTTTGGGGTATCTTATCGGTTTCTTTAGTCGTCGAAAAAGAGAAGGAGCTGGATCATCTAATACTGGGCGTTGGATCCAAGTGAAGAATGAGGAGGAGACATGATTCAGCTTGGACTTGTTTTTGTTTTACTTGTCCAACAAGTTATGTATAGCATTCTTATTATAGAAAGGTACATCCAAAAAGCTTATTAACCTCTTCAAGGCTTTGAAGGGTTTAGTTTTGCGATATTACTTTAGCAGATTTTGTTTAATAAAAAAAGAGGCTTTTTTAACACATTTCTTCTATTCTTTTTTTAAAGAAAAAAAAAGAAAAAAGTACGACCTTATAAAAAAAAGAAAAGAGAGGCTATGTAATTTTTATTTGCAATAAATAGATAGACGACCTTATAAATTTTAGACAACAATGGGGTTTACAACAGTACCTAAGGCACCTAAGACAAGTGAACGTGGTAGACAATAGTGGGGTTAAAACAGTCGCTAAGGCGTCTTCTCCAGAGAAACATGAGATTCGGCTAATTGGTTCAGGTGTCTTACATTGCACTCTTGCATAGCATCAAAAGGTCGCCTCAATCCCTTGTTTTTAATTAAAAACCTGAATGGTAAGAACCAAAAGTTTTAGTCACCTTCTTGACAATAAACGTTTTGATAATTTACATATGGGAACTTTCAATATTTAGAGGCAAAAGATATCACTTTGATTTTGATGGATGAGTTTAAAACATCCGACCGACAATTATGATTAATCGTAAGAACCAAAGTCGGTTTACTTTTCTAATTGAGTATTGGGTAACTTTTATTTTGATTCAAAAGTCAAACTTTGCACATGGACGAGTGTTTCCCCAACTTTTCAAAAGTCCCCAAATTGAGTTAACCCCTAACTCTAGATTTTTCAATTGACGATGATTAGGAGTGGACACTTCGGTTATTTTATCGGTTCGGTTTAGATTCGGTTTGGTTATTTTAGTTTTAGAATTTTTCCAACTGAAATAAACCTTAATTAGTTTGGATTGGTTTCGGTTCGGTTTGTATTCAGCTTGGTTTGTGTTTTGATTCGGGTTCCCTTAAACGGATAGCAGACATTGATGTTCTTTTCAAACTATACCCTGCTTTGAGTCATAATTGGGAATTATTTCCGTTCATGTGTGTTTATATTCTTGTAGACTATCTAACTAAAGTGGTTGATTTCGAAAAAATGGCATAAAGATTCTCTAACTATCCAAACTTAAAAGTTTAAAGATTCTTACGAGCTAGATGAGGTGACAGAAGAATAAAATTGTGCAGATAGACAGTACTTGATGCAGCCAATTCAAGTAAAATATTTTGATGGTAGAAACTACCTAAAGTTGTATTTAAAAAAAAAAACTTAACTGCATCTTTAACAAAAAAAATCATCTTCTTGATTTTGATCGCATAAACTTAAGTTCCATTTTTGTGGCATGGTTAATATATTTATGGTGGTTGTTTAGGAATATAAAAGAAAAAATGATTATTAGTTACATGAACAATATGACACCACATGATTACGTATCTAGATAAAAATAATGTAACTAGAAATATATACAAACTATAAAATGTATTGATTTATTACTAGAGAATTTCAAATGATGTTTAACATGTTTTATCTGTTTTAATATATTATTTTATTTTATTTTGATATTATGACTGTTTGATTTATGTGTGTTGATTTTATTTTATCATTTGGATATGTGTTACGATTTGTTTTTCAAATAAACTTTTTAGTGATGATCAAAATTTTCTAATATCAAAATTACATATGTGGTGTTAGTAACATAAAACATATTAGTTCATTAGATGTTTTTTTTTTTTGTAGTTATGTAGTCTGTGGTTTGAATACATTATTTTATTATAAATGCATGATAATGTGGCAGTGTATTGTTTGTTTATATGTTTATCATTTTTCAGTAAAAATACAGTCATATGCAATTGGCTCATTCCAACCGGTATGTAAAGGAATAAAAATGTATCATGAGAATGGAAAATGGTTTTAGTGCGTTTGTTTTTTATTATTTTTATTATGTCAAGTTTTATGTATTGAGAACATGTGAGTTAATTAGTGTTTACGACTTTACTACTAAAGATAATTTATTCAAGTGTCTTGAGTTGATATTATTTGAGAAAAAAAGAATTTAAAAATAAAAATAATATATTGGTTTATTAAAGGATAGAAAGCTATTTAAAGGAAGTAAAAAAAATAATTTAAAAAATTAAATTTAAAATGATGATCAAAGTTTAAACTAATTTTATGTATATGAGAGAGACCTCATAAGCAGAGATAAATGTATGATAATATGGCAGTGTATTGTTTGTACATATGTTTAACATTTTCCAATAAAAATACAGCCATATGGAATTGGCATCACAATGAAGAAGGTTCATCATTCCAACTGGTATGGAAATGAATGAAAATGTACCATGGGAATGGAACATGGTTTTAGTGCGTTTCTTTTTTATTTTTTTTATTATGTCAAGTTTTATGTATTGAGAACATGTGGGTTAATTAGTGTTGAAAGTGTCTTGAGTTGATATTATTTGAGGATATTTTTTTTAAATATAATACATTGGTTTATAAAGGATATAAAGCTATTTAAAGGGAGTTAAGAAAACTATTTTAAAAATTATACTTTAAACTGGTGATCAAAGTTTAAACTAATTTATGTATACGAGAGAGAGAGAGAGAGATCTCAAAAGCATAGATGATTAGCAAGCTTTTCTTGACATCATCCTTAGTGTTTCCAATTGTTGATGGATGAATCATTAATGTAGCACCTGACTTTTTCTCAATAGATTCGATGTTTTTGGAAAAAAACTCATGGATTATGTACTGATCGGTTCTAGTTTCGCTGAAAATACGTTGACATGGAATTGATAGCAGATTGAAAAATGTTCATCATTCCAACCGGATTAGAAATGAATGAAAACGTATCATGAGAATGAGAAGTGGTTTTATTGCGGTTATTTTTATTATCTTTATTATATCAAGTTTTATGTACTGACGTATTGAGAACATCTAGGTCAATTAGTGTTTACAACTTTACTAGTAAAGATGATTTCTTGAAATATCTTGAGTTAGTATTATTAAAAAATAGAAAGTATTTATGTGAATTAAACAAATAATTTTAAAAATTAAATTTTAAACTGATGATCGAAGTTTAAACTAATTTTATGTTTTCTCGAAACATATAAAAACTGTAACCTAACATCAATAAAAGATAGTTTTTTTTAGCAAAAAAAATAGAGTTTTTCTAGGCAAAAAAAATTAAAATCAGGAAATTTTTATAATGGATTATTATTGTTCACCAACAACAGCATGTATTAATTAATTAAAAGTGCCTTTATTTCGTGTGAATGAATTTCAAGAAACAATAAAATAAAAGAGAAAAAGAGACCAATTTATTAAATGCCAACAAAAAAAAAAGTAAATTGCAATTATTCCCCTCCGCTTGTTTCTTTCATGACTGTTGTCATTGCTGGAATAAAAAGTTAACAAAATGATTTTCCTTGTTTTTTCAAAAAGTTACTTACACACTTTTCAAGATCTAATTACAATTTAATCAGTTGCTCAAAAAAAAATATTACAATTTAATCCCTTTAATTAATTTTCTTAATCATCTCATTTAACAGTACTTTATTCAGAAAACAAAACCATAAACGAACTCAACACAGCAGAAAAAAAAGGTTATAGAGCTACTAAAAGCTATAGCCCGTATAATTGGAATCTCTCTCTCATTCTCTGACTCTTGTCTCTGGTCTCCTTGTCTCTAACTTTTGCCATTGTTGGTCCAAAGCTAAATCCTTTTTCACAATCTATTATTACAGGTACGCATCTCAAAAACCCTTAAAATTCATTACAGTCTTTGTCGTGAATTTTTGTTTTTTTCCCTACATTCAATGTTTTCTAATCTGATCTGATCTCTCATCTCGTTAGTCATACTCGAGATCTCATCATGAAAGTTTCAAGATTGAGTTTATTACGTAAATTCTCATCGACAAAAATACAGAATTGGCTTATGTTTCTCACTAACTACTTTAAGTTATGTTTCTGTTTCGGGAGATTTTGATCTGAAGACTTGTTTGCAGGTAGGCAGGTGGATTGATTCACAAGGAAGTAGTGTGATTGGCGTCCCCTTGAGTTGTTTATATTCAATTTTGCTGCATTACATCTCTCTTCAAGTGCCCATTTCCTGATTTGGATCATAAGAGTGGAAAGACTTAGCCCCGTTGTTCTTAGCTTTCCACAAATGGGCTTGATCATGTGATGAGACTATGTTCTACTTCAAGATTGGGACTTTGTCAGAATCTTAATGACAAAGATTCTTAGGACAGCAAGAGGAAGGTAACTTATCCTTATGATATGACAAGTCCTTGGTACAAGAGTGTTTCTTCTATGTTTGGTCTCAGACCACGGATCAAAGCCTTGCTTTTCTTTATCCTCGGTGTCTTAACTCTAGTTACCATCTTAGCACCATTGTCATCCACTTCATACGACGCTTCTACTTCTTCAACACTCGTCCCCAACATTTATAGTAACTATAGAAGAATAAAGGAGCAAGCTGCTGTTGATTATCTCGATCTAAGATCTCTCTCTTTAGGAACTACTCTAAAAGAGTTTCCTCTGTGTGCTAAAGAAAGAGAGAGCTATGTGCCTTGTTACAACTCAACGGAGAATCTCCTTGCTGGGCTTCAAGAAGGTGACGTGTTGGACCGACACTGCGAGTTTCAGAGAGAGAAGGAGAGATGTGTAGTTCGTCCTCCAAGAGACTATAAGATACCACTTAGGTGGCCACTTGGTAGAGATATCATATGGAATGGGAACGTCAAGATAACCAAAGACCAGTTTCTTTCTTCAGGAACCGTTACAACGAGGTTAATGTTGCTTGAAGAGAATCAAATCGCATTTCACTCGGAGGATGGGCTGATCTTTGATGGGGTCAAAGACTATGCTCGTCAGATCGCTGAGATGATTGGCTTAGGAAGTGACACTGAGTTTGCTCAAGCTGGTGTAAGTCAAGTCTTGTTGGAGATTATTATTTCCTCTTGTTTCATAATAATTGTTTAAGTTTTTGCATACAAATTAAAAAAAATATTATTTAATACATTATTTTGTTAGTTAATGATCTAACTAAAAACTTATATGCATTGAAAATGTAAAAAAACACTTTTAATGAAACAAAATATAAAGGATAAAACGACACTTAATATGAAACATGTGAAATGGAGAGAGTATGGTGATTAATGAGCTTCTGAGAGTTCTGATGATGCTTGTAGGTACGGACTGTGCTAGATATTGGTTGCGGATTTGGAAGCTTTGGTGCACATCTAGTGTCTCTAAACCTGATGCCTATATGTATAGCTGAGTATGAAGCAACTGGTAGCCAAGTCCAGTTAGCTTTAGAGAGAGGCCTTCCTGCAATGATTGGCAGTTTCTTCTCAAAACAGTTTCCTTATCCTGCATTGTCTTTTGATATGGTCCACTGTGCTCAGTGTGGCATTACTTGGGACATCAAAGGTAACTAACTACAAGTGTCACAATTTTGAGTTATGTGCTGATGATGTGATGACGTTTTCTGTCTGTCTCTTGAGAGCAGATGCAATGCTACTTTTGGAAGTGGATCGTGTTCTGAAACCGGGAGGGTACTTTGTTTTAACTTCTCCCACGAACAAAGCACAGGGAAACTCGCCAGACACGAAGAAAACAAGCATCTCAACACGAGTGAACGAGCTGTCTAAGAGAATATGCTGGAGTCTTATAGGGCAGCAGGATGAGACGTTTCTTTGGCAGAAAACTACAGATTCAAATTGCTATTCGTCTCGGTAAGTATGATCATTAGACATGTTCTTGCCACTGAAAGTGTATATCAACCAGAGGTCATTAGCTCAACTGGATAGGATCCTGGCTATTGTTTCAGAGGTCCCCAGCTCTGAGTGACCAGTAGGACGAAACTAATATTACATGTTTCGTACAGGTCGCAAGATTCAATACCTCTTTGCAAAGATGGAGATAGTGTTCCTTATTACCACCCACTGGTTCCATGTATAAGCGGTACAACAAGCAAACGCTGGATACCTATTCAGAACAGGACTACCTCAGCTGAGCTTGAGATTCATGGTTTGAAACCTGAAGAGTTCTTGGAGGATACACAAACATGGAGAACATCACTTAAGAACTACTGGTCCTTGCTTACGCCTTTGATATTCTCAGACCACCCAAAGAGACCTGGTGATGAAGATCCTCTCCCTCCTTTTAACATGATACGCAATGTGATGGACATGAATGCTCGTTTCGGGAACTTAAACTCTGCTTTACTCGACCATGGCAAATCCGCGTGGGTCATGAACGTTGTCCCGGTCAATGCACGTAACACTCTTCCTCTCATACTTGACCGTGGCTTTGCCGGTGTTCTACATGACTGGTGTGAACCATTCCCAACGTATCCAAGAACGTACGACATGCTTCATGCCAATGAACTTCTCACACATGTTAGCTCAGAACGGTGCAGCTTGATGGACTTGTTCTTGGAGATGGATCGGATTCTTCGCCCAGAGGTTCATTTTATAAACACCATTCTTGTTTTTCTTCTTATCTTCCCATATAATGAACTTGACCTTCGTGTGTGTGTGATTACTATAATAGGGATGGGTTGTTATAAGCGACAAGGTGGGAGTAATAGAGATGGCACGTGCACTAGCGACTCGAGTGCGTTGGGAAGCACGTGTCATTGATCTTCAAGACGGTAGCGACCAAAGACTTCTTGTCTGTCAAAAACCATTTCTCAAAAAATGAATTGCTGCGAGTATATTCTTCTTTCACACCATAAACAACACTCACCAGTCACTACTACACACTGTCTTTTGACGGGTAAGTTCCATCCTCTCTTACTTGTGTATTTGAATCAAATACTGAACGTCTAACGGAGGGATTATTCTGATGTTTGTATACAGTTATTTGTTCTAAACCGATCCAAACTATGCCTCCTGCTATAGCTCTGTAGAGAAATTATTCTTTTCTCAGACAGAAGAACAGTTGAAGAAGGTTTTGTAAGAGTGGAAGTTGTAGCTATGAGTAGAAGAAAAGAGTTAGATTCAATATTCTTTGTAATTTTTGGTCTGGAAGGAACACTACTGTAGCTATATATAATTTTTTTCATTCATCCAATTTTTGTTTGCTCTTCAATTTTGTAAACAAGATAACGTCTTTTATTTACTTTCGAAATTGTATTGTTTCTGTTTTTGAAGGCCTGAGATGTGATAGTAAATGAGTTATTTACACATTATTAAGTTTCTGAATCTGTTAAACTTACCAGGGGAATATTTTAGGATTTGTACTGTGAGAGAGCAAATTTAGAAGTTAGATAAATTGGTGCGAGTAATGAATGTATTCTAAATTGAAAAAAAACATGCATAAAAAACTTGTGGAGATGCGGGGCATCGAACCCCGTGCCTCTCGCATGCAAAGCGAGCGCTCTACCATTTGAGCTACATCCCCAATTTGTCAATATTAATGACAACTTATATATATCCATTCGGATTTACGTTCTTTGTCTTAAGCTTTGTTCATTTACTAACTTGATATATTTTCAATAAACATGAAAGGAAGAATTTCAGTAAATAAAATTGAGAGATTATTAATAATTAGTCTAAAATCAGAAGTTCATAAAATTTTAAACACTAAGATATTTTTATCCAACTATCCAAGTAGAACTGTAAGAAATGTATATCCTGAGTCAAGAATGTTATCAATTATTTTTCAAAAACAAAAGAATGTTATCAATTGGCGAATAATATTTAGTTTGAGATGGTGGGAAAACCCCATCATTTTGAAAAGACATGTCAAATACTTTATTATAAGCCAGATATATAAATATGACATAAGTAATACTATAAATCACCACTCAACATATTCATTGTCAATTGATTCTGACTTTAAAATGCTTGAAACTTAACAACCATAATCAATATTGATTTCGTTATTATTACATACTTCCTCCGTTTTTAATATAAGTCATTTTATAGCTATGCACATAAATTAATAAAATCATTAATCCCCTATATACTAAAAGAGAAGCATTACAACATTTTTTTGTAGCCACATGTCATCACCACAACCATTCTTAGAATCCTTAGAAAAATATGTTGGTCCATATAAATATATAATAAGTTTTTTATTAAACTAACCATAAATTAATCATAAATGTTTTTCATTGTTTCCTTAAATAAAAATCACGGAATTACCTAATGTGGCTAAAATATATATGACAATTAATGATTTTGAATAATAAAGATTTGATAAAAATTAGTCTATTCTCTATCATTTTTTTAACTTTTAACTTATTAAAATAAATTAAACAACCACATTAACAATATAATAAAAATTTAGATTTTTTCCTATATGTTATATTTTGAATTTTTAAAAACGAATATAAATGACTAAAGTTGTTAAAAATCTCACATTGAAATTTTTGTGATCTATGGTTTAAAATTTATGTTGTAACAAGATACAAATGATTACGAAATTACATAAGTAGGAAATCTCATTTATTAAATATTATATATATATGTATATTAATATTTTTAAAAAATAAATTATATACCATATAAAATACATAAGTATTTTAATTTCGAATTTGCTTTGAATTTTTTTGATAAAAATTTTGAACAATTATTAACAACTTAATATTTAGATTTTAAACTTTGCATTGAATGTTTTTAAAATTATAAATTATTAAAACTATTAAACATCCCACAATTTTTTATTGTTATCATTGATTTAAAAAATTGTTATAAAGAAATACAAATGATCAAAAATAATATGAGTATAAAATATTTTTTAAAAATTGTCAATATAAAAATGTACTATATATCTATGTTAATATCATTTAAACTTAATTTTATATCATATAAAATAGAAAAAAGTATTTGTCTGGATTAATAAAATTTATTTAAGTATTTGTACCAATTTAATTATATACGTAATAGTTACTAAATTTTTAATTATTCAATATATATTTTTTATTTTATATAATATTCATTCCGCGCAAGACGCGAATCTTAACCTAGTTTCTTATATTTTCTAAACAAAAACATCATTAATTATTTACCTAACCACGGTTCAACCAATAGAAAAATAGAAGATATATTATCATTGGTCAGACAACATTAATTATTAATAAATTTTATATAGAAAACCAAAAACGACTTATAATTTGGAACAAAAAAATTTTCTAAAACGATTTATATTAAAAAACGGAGAGAGTACTTAATTAATCCCTAGACTAATCTTAAACTCGAAACTACACATCCAAAAAAATATTTATTTATGTATATTATAGATACAGATAGCCCTGAATATACACGTATATCTATGTTGGAATATTGTTCGCTCATGTGTTCTGTAAAAATCTATCATGGTAGGATATGCAGATAATATAATAGGATATGAGAAATACAGAACTTTGCATAAAAGTTAAAGCAAATGAAAAATTAAAATATATTTACATGTATATTAATTCTTAAAAAAAAAGAAGGTACCTAATTCCCTCAACACATTAACCAGTCATTGTGGAATTCCCTTTGTATTATTAGTCTAGAATTCCATCATTCATTTACTTTGAATAAACTTTTTGCATTTTAAATAAATTTAATAACCTAAAATTAGAATACGAAAAATAAATTTTCTCTTGTGAAAACAAAATATATGTAAATAATCACATTATAACACGAGAAATAAAACAACATGACATTAACTGAGGGAACAAATTGATTGCTTGGTCGCATTTGTGTTAAACCAATTAAAATCTTCATATGCAAGACTCCAATCCTTAACTTTTGTAAAGATTCTTGTTTAGAATCCAACTTTGATTATCTCTTTTTCTTTTCTTTTCTTTTCTTTTATTTTGGGAATGAATTTTTTCCTGTCGAAAAGTAAAGAGATATTTCCTTTTTAGCATCCCATGCAAAGCACGCACAAAAGATATTCTCTCGTGACACGTTTCGACTTACTTCTCAACTTTGATTTCTGTCTGAATATCCCCTTTGTCTGTATTAAATACGGGGAAAATACGGACTCCCGAATACTTTTTTTTTTTTTGTAACTGGAGGACTCCCGAATACTTTTTTTTTTTTGTAACTGGAGGACTCCCGAATACTTCCAACTCTTATTTTTCTTCTTCTTATATTCTTCTTCTTTTTTAAATGTTATGCTTTGATTTCAATATATAATATTTTCTATTAATAAGTGTTTTGAAATCTAAACTGACCAGTTTGGTTGGAACGAACATCCACGACCCGGCTAATTAATCTGGCCTGGTTTTTGACCCACTTAAACTTGAGAAAAACATTAGCAAAAGCCAATGATTTCAATGATTCGGCAAATACTCAAGACTTAACCATGGCGGGTGTGGTCGAATGGTAAGACCCATTCGAGCCTTTAGGAAGGTAAACAATCCATGTTGAAAACTTATCCTCCATATTAATTAATCCGTGAGGATGTGAGGATATGCATATATGTAACTATACACTTAATCGAGAATTTGGTGAAATGTATATGTAAATTTATATTTTTATTGATCAGTCTGGGCCTAAATCTGAAATACCTCAGATTAAGCGAAAAAAAAACTCCAAGACTTCTATATTGAAATAATAATATAAAAATGTGTGTGTGTTTTTTTTAACAAAAGTGTGCTTAGAACGTTTAAAGCAATAAAAGACAGTTTTTTTTTTTTTGGACTGAACACAGTTTTTTTCTTTCTTTTAAATCAGATCAATTTGGTTCAGTTTGATTGCTCCGATTGGTCGTCGCCTCTAGAAAACAAGATATAATGTGACTTAGAGTTTAGGCAATAATTTTTCACAAACAAGCGATCTAATAATAGAGAAATACAAGAATATAGCTAAGTCACTAAAACTTATGTCAAAAACTATACATTTTCAAAAGACTTTTTTTCCTTTGTCGCTTCGCAAAACTAAAAGAGTTCAATTTATAATTTTGCGGCCTCTAAAAGTGGAAAAAGATACGAGTAGTCCAAGTTACGTTCCGTTCCGTTCATCTTTATATTTTAAAGTATTATTATTTATATCACAATTAGTTTGATTACACAACTTGAGATTTTGTGATGGTCTACTCTGTTCACTTTTGCAGTTTTTCGGTATATGCTTTGATTTTTTTTTTGTATATGCTTAGTTATACTTATAATGAAAACTAGGCCTGAGCACGGGTCAAGTATCCGGCATTTTTAGGTACTTGTTACCCGACTTGGTTTGTTAAGTAGTTATATATGTTACATGTATTTGACTTGTTCTGAACAAGTACTCACTGTATCAACTACCTGCAAATTTTTGTAACACTTGTAAATTACTTTACTTAGTTTATTACTTAATTTTATCTTTTACTTGACTTGATTTAATATTTGATCTTTTCAGTTACTTAACCTATTTTACTTACTTGAAGTTAAAACACAGAGTTTTACCTTTACGGCTCTGTATATAAACGTCAGATTTTCGTTGGAATAAATCAGTTAGTACTAGCCCAATAGATTAGGAATGTTGGGTATTGATATTTAAACGCACAATTCTTTTAGTTTTGATAGACATATGATATATCAAATTTTAATTAACTAATAGACTAGATACCAAATATTTAATAAACTAACTAATATATCGCAATAAAGGAACAAGTAGAAGATACTAAGTAACAAGCTTAATAGCTAAAAATAACAATATACTTGTTACATGACTTGTACCTATGAGTAATAGAATCCATTTACTTGTTACTCGACTTGATTGTAGGAAGTACTTGTTTTTTCAAACCGAGCCGAGTCAAATAGCAAGTATAAGCCGGGTATCAAGTAATAGTGCCCATGCCTAATGAAAACTGATTATTGCGTTTTTATTTGATATTTTAAAAATTGGTTAGAATATTGTCATAATAAAACTCTTGAAAACGTACATATCATAAAAAAAAATTAACTATATATCATCAAAATCAAATTGATCTGAGTTAACGTAGATCTACTGAGTCTTTAGGTCTGCCAATTTTTTTTTTGACAATCTTGGCTGATCCCAAAAGTTTTCTATGCCCAATGATTAATCACTAAAATGTCCATAGAAATTTGGATTACTTTGCAACTTAAAACATTTATGAGTAGCCAAGGAAAATCGAAACTTCAGCTGGAACTTTTTTACTATCAGGCCAAAACCAGTTGGTTAGGTCTGCTAAATTAGTTCATTGGTTTTTATGGAACCCATATAAAATATGAAAGACAATGCAATACATATATAAAAACGGGAGCGTAAAATGTCTTTGAAAAGGTTTAAAATATTTATATGCAAGAATTTTCTACCTTCCTGGTCACTTCACTAAAGCCCGGTTGGAAGATTCTGCGACTCTAAACTTATTTCAATATTATTTAAGTGAATATCTGTCCTAGAGTCCTAGTTTATGGTAATCGATCAAATCAGATATTCCCTTTCTTTCTTTCTTTTGCATCCACTAAATTTAGAACAATTATACAACTTTTAAAAATTCGATTTAGAAAAAAATAATTGATCAATCGTTATCTGTATGTCTCTCTGTCTTTCTCTCGTGCGACTGCAAATATAAAAAATCTTGTTGTCTAGCTCGTATATGCTTCTTCGATATATTTTTGAATCTCAACTCTCTCTCTCTCTCTCTTGATTACCAAAAAGAAAAACTCTCTCTCTCTATTTTTCTTAATCGAACACATATAAGGTGGAAGAATATTTCGTGTTTTTTTTGGCAACGATTCTAAATTACCGCAAATGTACCAAAACGTATACTATTGAATCATTTCTCATATATGAATGGCAGTGGTGAACTGGTGATTCCATACATAGGTTAAAATATATCTCTCTTTCACAAATGTTCGGAAAATATTAGAAAATAGAAAACTTTGGCTCAAACCTATTTTTTATCTATTTAACATTTACACCAAAAAAAAAAAAAACCTATTTTTATGTGAACAGCTTAAATCCTTTATTTAAAACGGTAGCACAGCTAGGAAACATACTTAAACCCAAAAAAAAGAACTATAAACTGAATTCACAAAAGTATGTGAAGTGCGAAGTGGTGAACCAACACAAGAGGAATATATTTAAAGCTTTTTCTTACCCATTTGTTCTTTATAACAAGTTTCCATATATTCCCTTTTGTTCTCTGCTGCTTTTTATCCTACTCTTTTCTCCTTTAGCCTCTCTTTTCTCTTTCATTCAAATGGAAAAACTGAATGAACGACCTTTAAGATGAATACAGTCTCTCTGGCACTTTATTTAATAAATTAACTTTATATTAAAATATAATGACTTGACAAAATAAGTGATTAGACATTAAACATATATGTAATAAGATAAAAATAACAAATAACAAATCAAGTGGTCGTCGTAGTTTGATAATTTAAGTTGAGCCATCAATTGTTTGCAAAGTATATGCTATTGAGCTACTGCAAAGCTCATATAATGATTTGACTAAAGATTAAAGTAATTTTATGTGTAAGCTATGAGCACTTAGCCATAACAGCTAAACTGTTTCCATTTTAATTGAAAACAACCAATTGAGCTGTTGTGGCTAAGTACACAAAGTTTTCATTTTTTTAATTTCTTTTGATCATATTTTTATTAAAAATACTATATCCTTTTTTTTAATTAATCTGAAGGTATTCCAACTATATGGAGAAACCTAGACTAATCCTCAAAATGAAGTATAATCCACAAATAAATCTTTTTCCGAATATATAAATGGACAATAAACAGAGGTTTATATTCGTGTAGGTGTTCAGGAACATTGCGACTTAATTTTACCGAACATGTACATAAAATCTAAAACATTTGGCATCCCAATTCCGTCTTCTTACCACTCAACCAAATCTTCAATTTATATCCAAAGTATTTTAGTAAAAAAAAGCTAGTAAATATTCCAAATAAATCATGTAAGAAACAATCTGTGCATGGTAGATCAAAAGTCTTAGTTAGGCTTTTTGAGAGCTGCATTCGTAGTCATTGACTCATTGAATGAGAGAAACGATTTCTAACAGCGAGTATCTTCTCTCTCTCTCTAGAACACTGAAGTCTCTCTCACTATATACAGATACATATATCATATTTGTTTGTGTATGATGACAGATCACTTTATTCCCCCCCCCCCTCTTTGAATTGAGCACTCTAAAAAGGACAGGAACCTCCTCGTGATCCTTCTTGTGTCCACAACCTAACATTTTATTCCCCTTTTCATCTATCTTCTTCATTCTCTCTTTCTCTCCAAACCCTAATTTTCACAAACCCTCAAAATCATTGAATATATTTTTAAGAAATATTCAGCAATATACACATCATCTGAAACTTGAAGCGACCACAAATTCTTCTTGGTTCCTTGATCATCTATTTATAGCCAAAAAACATTATTATATATTTTCCTTACATACACACACATTTAGAGAGCTTATTGACGATATATGGCTTCCTCATCAGAACTAAGCTTGGATTGCAAGCCACAAAGATACTCTATGCTTTTGAAATCATTTGGAGATAATTTTCAGAGTGATCAAACCACACAAAAGCTTGAAGATCTTCTTTCTCGGCTCGAACAGGAACGCCTCAAGATCGATGCTTTCAAACGCGAGCTTCCCCTTTGCATGCAGCTCCTTGGCAATGGTACATATATTCACATATAGCATGTACACATATATAGTTTTGTATAATATGAATAAAAAATATTTCATTTGCCACAAAGTAAAAAATTACTTAAAACAAGAAAAGAAATCTGACGAATAAAATCATTATTTTGTTATATAACGAGAAGAGTTTTTGAATTTCTTTTTACCTTTTCAAAAGATCTTTATTCATTAATTTAGGAATTTAACTCATAAAAATCAGAGCTTGCTTTTGAATTCTTTGAATTACAAAATTTGTTAACCCCTCCCATCACTGAAATCAACAAATTTAACTAAATTAATTTTAAAGGTTATAAGGTTCGTGTTAGTTACATCTTTAACTCTAATGTTTCAAATTACTTTCATATCATTTTTCAGCTGTGGAAGTTTATAGACAACAGCTAGAAGCATATAGGGAAAATAGTAATAACAGCAACCAAAGTGTCGTCGCAAGACCGGTTCTTGAAGAGTTCATACCCTTAAGAAACACACCCGAAAAGGAGAACAACAAAGGGAATAATTGGATGACGACTGCTCAGCTTTGGAGCCAACCTGAAACTAAACCAAAAAACATTGATCCAACTACAGATCAGTCTCCCAAAGACGAGCTTGCTAGTAGTCCAAAACTCGGACATTTTGATGTCAAACAAAGAAATGGTGGTGGGGCTTTTCTTCCATTCTCGAAGGAAAAAACTTTGCCTGAATTAGCTTTATCTACGGAGGTCAAAAGAGTCTCCCCAGCCAATGAACATACTAATGACCACGACTGTAATGGTGAGAGCATGATCAACGGTAGTAATAACAACAACAATAATAATTCTTCGACAACAAGTCAAAGTAATAGAAAGGCACGGCGTTGCTGGTCGCCTGATTTGCACCGGCGATTTGTCCAAGCTCTTCAAATGCTAGGCGGTTCACAAGGTACAAATGAGTACAGTTATTAAATTTATGTTGGTTCAACTAGTCACAATTATTATTTTTCTAGAACATTTGGGATTCCTCAAACAAATCCGTATTGTACATTACATTGTACATATACTCCGAATTTATTTAGGAGTCTCACTGAATCCAAATTCTGGTTTGGACTTTGTTCTAATATTTTAGTGAACAATATATAGTATGGAATTATGGATAAATTTGCTTTGGTTTAATTTACTGTTGTTCATTTACCAGTTAGCAGTCATATATTGTTTGAAATAAATTACAAAGTTTAAGTCGGAGTTTCTTATTGCAGTGGCTACACCTAAACAGATAAGGGAACTTATGAAAGTTGATGGTTTGACCAACGATGAAGTCAAAAGTCATCTCCAGGTAACCTACATGACAAGCCACCACGATATGCTTACTTTGAAAAAACTTTAACTCATAGTTAATTCTTTTATATTACATTCAAAAACAGAAGTATCGGCTTCACACAAGAAGACCAAGCCCAAGCCCACAAACATCAGGTGGGCAAGGCCCACACTTAGTGGTCCTAGGTGGCATATGGGTCCCACCAGAATACACCACCGCACACGGCGGCACTCCAACTCTCTACCACCACCAAGTCCAAAACCATCAAGGCAACGCGGCGGTGCAGCCTCCACCACACTTTTGCTCCTCTCAAGAGTTTTACACAGCTCGTCCTCCACCACAACAGCTCCACCACCATCACTTTCAAACGTGTAACGGCTCATCCGCGGATGGCTCCGCGTCCACAGATTCAGCTCATCAGTTAACGGACAGTGCCGCCGATGATGGGAAATCGCCAGAGAGTGGTGGTGGCGAAAGAAAAGGATTGGCTGCTCTTAGGGAAGAAAGTGGCAATCAGAGCAATATTAATGGAAGTGAAATAACTCTCAAGTTCTAATTTTTTTTCTTCACGATTAATTTTATTAGAGGGAATGAATCTAGGGCTAGGGTTTGCGGATGGCTACATGACTAAATTCATATTGCTGGTATGTGTTCTCGGTAGAAAATTAATTGTAGGAAGCAGCGAGTGTTTTATATATCGAAGTTATTATGAATTCTCATAAATAATCTTGTTGAAAATAATGTTACTTAATTATAAAACTATTACGACATTTTTTGTACTTATACAAATACAAGGCCAGATCTAAACCATGAAAATAGATCGAGAACACTTTTTTGTTTGTTCACACAAAACTAAAACATTTTAATTAAACTAACTTAATTAAACTAACTAAAACATATTATATTGCCCAAATCAAAATTTAAAACTATGCCCTCATACATGTTTTATCAAGACAACAAAACAGTATAAAAAATAACTTAAATTTTCATTAAAAAAATCAAATTTCATAATATGTTTATAAAAAACATTGATATAAAAACACTTATTGCTGAAATATAGATCTTCTTGCATTTTTTCCTGTAAAATCATCCATTAAACTCGTATAGTCAAGTTTTTCGACCATAGCAGTCTCAATTGATAACATAGCCAACCTATTCAACCTAAAATATAAATTTACTTATATATTTAAAAAGTTTGACAAATTTTATAATAACTAAATATGCCCAATAGATAATATTTTAACAGAATAATCTACAGATTTTTTTTATGTATATACTACATACTAATAATTTTTTTTTTAAAAACATATGCCCCACTTATTTGGATGCCCTAATCCTTGGCTTGGGTGGCTTCCCCTCAAGGCCGGCCCTGAATCCACCACAAATAGTATTTTGTGGCAAAAAAACAATAATTTTGAAAAAATTCTCAAAATTACTGAGAAATTAGTTTGGATCACGTTTTGTCATGAGAAAGTATTTTAGTTGGTGTAAATCTAAGTTTGAAAAATGTACACGTTAAGTGGTTTGGGTTTTTGTTAGAGTCATTTTAAATGAATAAAGAGAATTAATGACATTAAGGGCCATTTTTTTATTTAATTAGTAAAATATAATTAACAATAATATAATCAATACTATTAAAAGGGAAGGAATCCTAAAAAATCTACTTAAAACAAGTCATAGTTGGACCATTTCATTTAACTAGAATTCCTATTATTTCTCATACTACTAACTTGATTATTCTTCATTAAAGACAAATTAGTCATAAAAAATGATACTAACCAAATTCTCTACATATACATTTACTATATACACATTATTCCATCATAATTATTTTGTGTTATTATTAAATAATTTCCACCATATATTTGTATATATGGTTACTTGTGATTTATTTAATAGTAAATACCTTCGGAGACTATAAACATAATACAATATCTATTGTAAAAAAATTGCATCTTTGACAGAGATCAACCATTATTTTATACCAACTTTATTAACTAAACTGATTTCATTAACCATGTTATATATATGAACACTTCAGCATTATCATTCACAAACTAAACGATCTTTGTCACAACTTAATATTCCAAATTGGTTGTACCATTTAATACCAAACCAGTTCCTATACGAATCCATATATATGATTATGGTCTACATAAAACCGGTTCAATCTTTCCATCTCCTATATTTTCAGAAAATGGCTATTTATCTTTGGTTCCGTTAAATATTTAGTCTAACCAATTATAAATCGGTTAGTGATAACTTCTAAAAACTTTGAAAACACATTGTTATTTATTAACACTATATTGATACTTTAAAATAGGTTAGCAATAGAATTGTGTTTTAGAACAAAATCTACTTATTTTAATACATAATATTTTTTTTAAAATAGTTTTGATACTATGTCTTATATTAAACATAATTATATATATATTTTAAATAAATAATTATATACATTTTATACTTTTGGTTAACTAAATTATTTATCAACCAAATAAAAATATTGGGGTAATTCAAGTTTTCGAGTTATCCGGTTTATAAATAGTATTTTTAGGATATTTGGTTTTTAAAATTGAATGTAATTAATATTTTTAAATATATAATTTTTATTTGAAAATTCAGATACTCATTTGGTTCTCGGTTTGGTTTCAATTTTTCAGTCATAGATATATGGTTTGCTCTATTATTTATGCAATTCAGTTCAATTTTAGTTTTTCAGTTTAGTACGGATTGGTCCGTGTTTTTGGATAAATGTGCTCAAACTTATACATTATCTTATATAGAAATTTGTTTAAAATATATTTAATTACAAAAATAAACCCGCGCTTTTTACTAGTAACTTCCTTAAAATGGCACAACTTATTCGCAAGTTCTTCTTACTAGTTAACAAAATGAAAATATTATCGCCTTCAAATATAACATTCCGATATCCAAGTGAGGAGCATGCTTGCATTGACCAGACCAGTGCCGATAGTTCGGATTCCATCACCGTTGGTCGTCCCTCAAACTTTCCCATCCCAGCTTCTAGTAAGTTTCCATGATGGTTTCGTATTAACCAGCCCATACCTGAGTCTTCTGAACCAATGCGAGGGGAAACATCATAGTTACATTTGATCCATCCTCGCGGAGGATGCTTCCATTGGGAGCGTTGATTCAAAGATCTTGATGCATTATCCGTTGTAGTTTTTGGTAATATCTTAATCCATAAGTATCTTATTCAAGAAGTTTCTAGCCCTCGGTTACAACTTTTAGTATCAACCGTAGCTGCTTGGAAGACAAACTTTGATTACGTAGATTTTCATCATGTTAAACGTCATAATAATAGTTGTGCAGA
The DNA here is from genome assembly GCF_000309985.2 of Brassica rapa. Lineage (NCBI taxonomy): Eukaryota > Viridiplantae > Streptophyta > Magnoliopsida > Brassicales > Brassicaceae > Brassica > Brassica rapa. The sequence goes on from NC_024796.2 coordinate 25,117,590, forward strand.
TCTATTAGCTAAAAAAACTAGTATTGTTTATGAGACAGATTGGAGTTTGTTCCATTCATGTCCCCTTTTCTTGTACAGCAATGTTTGCTTGGATAGTAATCAATAAATCTTTTGGTCGGAAAAAAAAGTTCACAAAATGAAAATATTTCTGTTCCATATTGTTAAAGTTTCCTGAAAAAAAATCAGAACTTAAAAATGAATTTCTTTTTTTTTGAGAATAATAACAAAAATATATTTCACAGTAAAAATATTTATTGTCCTCGTGTACTTGCAGAAACAATTATTATCTTCTTTTAGAATAATAAAATTTTGATTTGTAAATTGACTAATATATAACCAAATGACTAGTGTTAGATTAATAACAAATTACTGGGTTTTCCAAAATAGAGAAGCAAAAATGTTTTCTTAACGAAAATGTATAGAACTCACAACTTATAATTTTTTTTTTTTGTCAACTTGAATTTTCATTTCTGAAAAAGCCCAAAGGGCATGATACATAGGAAAGATAAAGCCCATACCGTTCCCATTTACAACTTTGATTAAAGATAACCCTCCTTAATCTAAGCAAGAGAAAGCTTAAGAACATTAAAGTGCCACATGTGGACACGTACAAGACACTCCTCACACAGTCACACTGTGAAACAACTGGACATGCAAACGAGTCGGCGCCGGAGAACCCACGATCCTCCTTAGCACCTTCGCCGGGATTTTTCTTCAAGTCCATATCTTACGAAGCATCTCCATGTTCGCCTTCTTCACTCGCCTTCCGTCTTCCTTCATCTCCGGCTGAAGCGCATACACGTCCTCGAGCACCATGGTTGAAGATCTTCTGCCGCCCACTAAGGACTGCGGCTAAGCAGACGTGACATTATTCAGACCAAGGTCGATGATTCCGACGTCATAAATCCAGAAGAGTTTCATCTGTAAACAGTGACGGACCCAGAATAGGTTTTAATGGGTGCCACTAATTGAGCTTGGCCCAAATTAAAACTGAAATAAAGGGAAAAAAAGTTGACAAAGAGGAACCAACCCAAGTTTCTAAGTTAAAGGGGTGTCAAGAAGGGAGTAAATGCACCAACTGAGCTATGTATTTTTGCCTTACTTGATACAAACTTGCTGATATATAGATTTAACCTGTGTCAGGTGACATCCCTTTACCCAACGTGGTATATGCTTATTCAGTTTTTCTCAAATATGTAGAATCGTTTGATAAAACTTGTTTGCTTGAGATTACAATCATTGAACACAACAATGCATCCTTATGGACTTAATTACTCCTAATAAAGCTATATTCTCGTAAGTCGCCAATGGCAAGTAATCTCTAAATCTCTTCACATAATATAATATAGGGAGGTGTGCATGTCAGTATGAAAATCATGAATTAATAAAAAATGTATACATTCGAGTAAGTTTATAGATCAATGAGCAGATACAAAATAAAAGCCTAAAAGGGACACTTGGCTACGGTTGCGGTATGAAGCCCTTGTATTAAGATCAACACAAGAAACATTTGAACATTTGGCCAGATCATGATCATGGCATAAGAAACCTTGTCTCTCTATAAATGGAGCTCAGAGGTTTGTTCCAGGGTTTGCTTAAGTCATTGTGCTTAGAGAGAATCAGCAATAAGAAAGCATATAGCTGACTAGTCTTCTTTACTTTATTGAAGTTAGTTCCTGGCTTTTCTTTTCTCTTTTTTAATTTGGTTTCTGAATGATTTAGTAATCAGTATTACTATTATTTACTAACAGACAGATATAATAAAGAGATGATTATGTCAGCCGTTGACTTCCCCCACTGGGAAAGGAATCTAATCTGAACGCAACTCAAGAATCTTTATTTTATACAGAATTATATACTTTTAAAATAAATATATGGATCTGAAAGTAATATCACAGCCAGGCAAATTCTCTGAATATCCCAATCAAATGGGAATCTATAAGCATAGAAGTAAACGATAACTTTTCTGTCCTCTCTTCTCTGTTCTACCTCAAAGTTAACGACAAAAGATTCAAAAAGGTAATCTCTTTCAAGAACCCACTGGACAAAGATCTTTTTTTTTTTTTGTTCTCTTCTTATTGCCTCTCTAAAAACTCAAAAGATTTTGTCTCTTGTATGTTGCCTTACGGTTGCTTTAGATCTTTAATGTTTATGTTCACACCAGAAAAAAGTCAGTGGTGTTTGCTTTAGATGGAGGAAAGTAGTGAAACATAGGTTGAAGTTTCTTGTATTGAATTAGCATGTGTGTTGTATTATACTCTTGGATTAGCTTTATCTTTAGCTTGAGATTTGAAGATTAGATAACTGAAATAATCTTCAAATTTCTTCTTTCTGGCAGAGGATTTTCATGATTTCATAATTATATACACTGAGTGAAAGATGTATATGATAGAGAGCAAAGGAGGAGCAATCTCTTGTATGCTATTGGCTCTGCTCTTCTTAGGGACATGGCCAGCAATCATGACTCTAACCGAAAGACGCGGGAGACTTCCTCAACACACTTATCTTGACTACACAATCACAAATCTGTTGGCTGCAGTGATCATAGCCTTCACACTAGGCCAAATAGGTCCAAGCAGACCAAATTTCATCACACAACTTTCTCAAGTCAGCTACACATACATACATTCATCTCTTTCAGAATCTTGCAAGTTTAAGTTTGTGGTTTTTTAAATGCAGTTTTGTATCATCAATAGGATAATTGGCAGTCTGTGATGTTTGCAATGGCTGGAGGAATAGTACTTAGCCTTGGAAACTTAGCAACACAATATGCTTGGGCTTTTGTTGGTTTATCAGTCACTGAAGTCATCACTGCTAGTATCACTGTTGTTATTGGTAAAAACTCTTGTTTCATTTCAACTATTAAATAATTGATTATTTCTTTCATTTTCTCATGAACTTTTTTTTTGGCATAGGCACAACTTTAAACTATTTCTTGGATGATAGAATCAACAGAGCTGAGGTTCTTTTCCCAGGTGTGGCTTGTTTCTTGATCGCGGTTTGTTTTGGCTCTGCTGTTCATAAATCAAATGCAGCTGATAACAAATCCAAACTCCAAGGTTTCAAAAGGTTAAAAAAGATTCACAACAAGTTCTTTAACTTTGTCCTAGTTTGTTTAGATTCTAAACTAATCTTGATCTTGTTTCAGTTTAGAGACTACTTCTTCCTTCCAAATAGAGACAGGTCCTGCAGACAGCGGGTTAGCGAAAGGGAAAGCTAAAGAAGGAACAGCAGCTTATCTTATAGAGCTTGAGAAACAAAGAGCCATCAAGGTGAAATAAATAGTTTCATAGACGTTACAGATATTATGGTTATTAGTTTCTTGAAAAATTCAAGATTTTGCATTGACAGGTCTTTGGTAAAAGCACAATCATTGGCCTGGCGATTACTTTCTTTGCTGGTATCTGTTTCTCTCTATTCTCACCTGCATTCAACTTAGCGACAAACGATCAATGGCACACATTGAAACATGGGGTTCCAAAGCTCAATGTCTACACCGCCTTCTTCTACTTCTCAGTCTCTGCATTTGTGCTTGCTCTGATACTTAACATCAGATTCTTGTACTGGCCTATACTTGGTCTCCCAAAGTCTTCTTTCAAGGCTTATCTTAACGACTGGAACGGTCGAGGATGGTCTTTCTTGGCTGGATTTCTCTGTGGATTTGGTAATGGTCTTCAGTTTATGGGTGGTCAAGCCGCAGGCTATGCAGCTGCAGATGCTGTTCAGGTTTAGACTAAAACCTTTTCAACGATTCAGGAGTGAAAAAACAATCAAACAAACATATGTTTTGATGTGTTTCAGGCACTTCCACTTGTGAGCACGTTTTGGGGGATATTACTGTTTGGAGAATACAGGAGATCATCCAGAAGAACATATGTACTTCTTATCAGTATGCTCTTCATGTTCATAGTTGCAGTAGCTGTTCTTATGGCCTCGTCAGGACATAGAAAATGACTCCAAAAGGCATTTCACAGAAACATCTACAAGATAAACTTCTGCAAGGATCAGCAAAAGATGTTAACATCAGTTTACTTCTTATGGAGTTAATTAATGGACCATCCTCCCACTTGTTATATGAACAAATCAATTCACTTTCTCTAATGTAAAGACCCAATTCATCAAAAGAATGGCAAATCTCCAAAATAGCTCTTAATAATAAAAATTTCCAAAACTCCTAAACCATAATCTCATTCTCACCTCTTTAATAGTAAACCATAAATTACAATCACTAAACCCAAATATAAATATAAAATAAAAGTGTATTTTTAACTTTTTATTAATGCTATTTATGAATTTTTTTCTCTTGTGTGTTAATTTGTCATAAAAAAAACATGATTTGGTGATATTTAAAGGTAGTCTTGAACGAATTATTCGAATATGATATGTATTGCCGTGATTAAGAAGACGTCATTAGTAAGTTACAAAAAAAAAAGACGTCATTAGTGATGTGTTAACAATAACATAACTGTAGATAGTTACGAGATCACAGATTCGGACAACTCGGACAAGTTAACAAAAGGAGTAGCAAACTAGAAACCAAAACAAGTGACGTATGCTAAGACGTCAGAATCCATAACCTAGAATGATTCCTAGTTTCCAAATGTTATATATATATAGAGACATGAAGTACTCCTACAACCATTCAACACAACAAACAAACATAACTTATCTACGAGCTTTAGAATCATTTTCATTTTCTTTTCGACCAAAGTCAAAACATGGGTAGTAATCCTAAGAGGCTTCATGTTATGTTCTTCCCTTTCATGGCTCATGGTCACATGATACCAACTCTAGACATGGCTAAGCTTTTCTCAAGCAGAGGAGCTAAATCCACAATCCTCACCACACCTCTCAACTCCAAGATCCTCCAAAAACACATCGACACATTCAAGAACCTGAACCCGAGTCTTGAAATCGAAATCCAAGTCTTGGACTTCCCTTGCGTGCAGCTCGGGTTACCAGAAGGATGCGAAAACGCCGACTTCTTGACCTTAAACAACAACGATGATAGGCAGGACATGATCACTAAGTTCTTTTTGTCGACAAGGTTTTTCAAAGGCCAGCTTGAGAATCTCCTCGAGACAATGCGACCAGATTGTCTTATCGCCGACATGTTCTTCCCGTGGGCTACTCAAGCTGCTGAGAAGTTCAATGTGCCAAGACTTGTGTTCCACGGCTTTGGCTACTTCCCCTTATGCTTTGCTTACCGCATCAAACTGCATAAGCCACAACAGAGAGTTACTTCCAGTTGTGAGCCATTTGTGATCGCTCACCTCCCAGGGAGCATAGTGATGACTCAAGAACAAATCAACGACTGCGACGAAGGAACCGAGATGGGGAAGTTTATGGTCGAGGTTAAAGAATCAGAAGTGGAGAGCTCAGGTGTTGTTGTGAACAGCTTTTACGAGCTTGAACCTGATTATGCTGACTATTACAAGAGTGTTGTAGCTAATAGAGCGTGGCATATCGGTCCGCTCTCTGATGTAAACAGAGAATTTGGGGAGAAGGCTGAGAGAGGGAAGAAAGCGAGTGTTGTAGCCCTATGCACCATTAGGAATAGCCAAAGAAATCGTATTTTTGACATTACTAGACATGTCTCATAAAAATCAAAGTTGTAACTTGTAATAGTATTTAGACATAATAAAAAAACTTCTGTTTGGACCACTCAACATGTAATATCCAAACGCGTAATAAAATTCTTTTACCCATTTACATCTTAGGGTTGAAAGTTCATTGGTCGTATATGTTCCGTTGTCCTCTACATACCGGTCTTGTGTAACGGGTCTCGTTGATTACTATTTTTTCCAAATATGGTCGACTAGAAACTTTAATAGTTAAGGAAAATTGGCCTGAATAACCATAACATAAAGCATAATTAGGTATCTAACTAAAAAAATAAATAATTTCTACTATTATTACCATATATACTATATTACCCTTACTTTCGGTTAATAAGTGTATAAACTTCTTCTTTTTCAGTTACCTACCACCATCACTACTTCTTCCAATTCACCGTTACTTTCAATAGTTTGGACTTGGACTTGGTTTGGTCCTTCGGTCCTTCTCTTTCCCAATGTAAAAAACTCAGTTTCATTTGCGCCTTCCTCTTGCTTTTAAAGTTTGGCAAGAGCTGCAAGAAGTTATTCAGCAAAAGCAGTAACAGAGGATACGAAGAAACAAGCTAAGCAATCGCAAGACACACAAGAACCAGCAGAAGTAGGAAAGCAGAAGCACTCAACAAGGTGTAGGTGGTTCCCATGTTTTCCTCCATGTCCTTGTTCTTCATGTTCTTGAATTTGTTTTCATGGTCTTAGGATTAGTTGATCCTTTTAACCTGTGAGTTAACTACTTGAAAGGAATCCAAATTGGGCATGCTTAACAAGTTGTTTTGATTAGTTAATGAATCAAATGAATTAGGTTAGTGAGAGAGTAAGGTTGACTTGCGTGAGCAAAAAGGTTTCTTTCATCTAACGGAACAAGATACCACAAGTTTTTATCAAGAGAACTCTAGTTCACACAGAGAATGGAATGTTCTAACCCAAAATAGCTTTTTAACACACGTCAGAGGAAAAAAAGATAAATTAAAAAAGCCCACGATGAGGATCGAACTCACGACCTTTCGCTTACGAAGCGAACGCAATACCACTATGCTACGTAGGCACTTTGAACATTTAATGGAACCCCTTCATTAAATCTTAAAGATTGTATGTTTAATTGAACCCCTCCAATGTATTCGGTATAGGGGTTCTCACTGAGTTTAAAGTTGCTTGCTACTGGAAATTAAATTATTACTTGAACCACACTAAACATGATGAACTAGTTAGTACCCGCTGCAGCTACATGAATCTTTCAAAGTTCAAATATTTAAATGATGAAAAACGGCTAATGATAAGAATCGAACCTTGATAAAGAGTAAAAAGACTGGCCACTAGATAATAATGGCCCACCACAAAACATCACTCACTATTACTATTAATATTGTCACCGTCGTCGACTCTCGTGAAAAGGAGCAATAATTACACCGCTGGTGATTTTGTGTTACTGATGTTGAATCATTTAGCTTAGTTCCTTTCCAGTGCATCAGAAATTTCTTAAAATTCACCGGTTTTGACAAACCTTCTTTTTGAATGTTAAATATTTCGATGAAGCCTGTTAAACCTTTTTTTTAGTATATTTAATATTTATCAAACATTTTAAATCGATTGTTAACCAAGGAACCGGTCAATTGAACTGGAACAACCCGGTTTAAGCTTATATATACATTGCCTCGCTCATGACTCAGTAGTCAGTTACACACTGAGTCTGCGTTTGCTCCTTCTTCTAGATCTGATCTGATCACGCCCAAGGTTTGTTTCTCAAATTCTCACTTCTCCCAGATTGATTTCTTGGCTTCGTCGGTAGATTCCTCTGTTTTGATTCCTCGATTAAGCTCTGGAATATGGTGTTTTAAAACCCCTAAGTTCAATCTCTAAGGATTCTGTAGATTCAAGAGCTTGAGAATGTTGATTTGGTTTTAGATCTGATTTGATTGAACATTTCTCGTCAGATTATTCGAGAATTGTGAGAGGTTTTTCGTTTTTCAGCTGTGGATTTTGCATTAGCTTATGTGCTTATCTTCTTGGAGTATATCATTGTTTGTTCCAAAGAGTAAACAAAGTATCTTTGAGATCATAATTGAGTTCAAAGAGGTCTGTGGATTTATCATCTCTGAATGTCAAATGATAGCTCACAAGTATTCCTGGTTTTGGGTTTGTTGATAGGTTTCAGAAAGTCTTTGGCTTTAATACAATAATATGGGTCGTGGAAACAGCTGTGGTGGAGGTCAAAGTTCTCTCAATTATCTCTTTGGCGCTCCTCCTGCTCCTAAGCCCACCGCTCCAGCTCCTCCTGCCGAGACTGCTTCACCAGCACCAGCAGCTGTGACTGTAACCGCTACAACTACAGTTGAGCCTGCAGAGCTCAACAAGCAGATCCCTGCTGGTATCAAAACTCCTGTTAACAACTATGCCCGTTCTGAAGGACAGAACACTGGAAACTTCATCACTGTATGTTTCTGTTTTTCTGTGTCCATTACTCAATACTCTGTTCAATGTTAGAAATAACATTGTAATGCTCTCTCTCTCTGCAGGACCGTCCTTCGACCAAAGTTCATGCAGCTCCCGGAGGTGGATCGTCTCTGGATTATCTCTTCACTGGTGGCAAGTAAACAAAAACAATAACATTTATATGTAATGCAATTGTGTATCCATTGTGTCTCTCTCTTGCATTCCCTCACTATAAAACGGTTCCATGTGAGCATTTAAACGATAACGAGTCAGTTTCTTGTCAACCTCTTTGTTTTGTAATATTCCGCTGAAACATATTCAAATAATTTGAATCATAAACTTACAATGCAAGTTCAACTAAACGACAGCTTATTTATGACTGGAATCAAATGGATTCTAAAACCAATTACAATGTAACCAGTTCTGCGTAGGCAAAGAACAAATATAACATCATTTAGGATGTTGAGGAGCAGGGATGATCCCCCATTGTCTCCTGACCTGCTCCAAATCTTCACTAAAGTGCCTCTCATAGTACACACACATCAGGTCTGTACACTGTCTTCCCGCTCTAACTGCCCAAGGAAGGTACTGCCTCAAAAACATCGACCTCTGATTCTCATTAAACCTCACGGTGCCTCCAACCACAGAGAGCATACACATCGGCAGATACATCTGCTCAAACTCTATAACTTTCAGAGCCGACTCACCTACAAGATTCGTAGGGAGGCCAAAGAGCGTGTGCCACAAGTCATGAACTTCACGCGCCCGCGTCGCTACGTAAGCCAACTCATCTGTCTCCATGAATCTCACCGGAGGACGATCATCCGGTGAGAAGTTTCTAGATCCCATGAACTTTGCATATGCAGCTCCAAAGGTGTTGTCTGGTAGATCCCAAGCATGGCTCACTTGCTCTGACACAACACGTGGACGGTCCAGCAATATAGCCTACAGTGAAAAGAGACCTCACAAGAATCAAACCCAACAAAAAAGGATCAAACTTTCTCAATCAATCATAAGCAAACTCACTCTTCCTTCAGGACTCTTCTTCATCCTCTCAAGAACCATTTCGAAAGCTGGTTTTCCGGTGGTTTCGCCGAGAGCGGCGATTAGATCCGCTCTACGAGGATTGACCAACGCACCGACGGCGGACCCCATCGCCACCGCCGCTTGTTGCCACCGGCTCAACGGGACTCGAGCTCTTTCGATGGTCATCGTTCGTAGGACCGGTTAACGGACACGGAAGGTCTTTAATATTCGATAGACGGCGACGATGAGGGGGGGTGTAGACGACACGCGCTAATGTTCCCGCGTGGCGCGTTGGCTCTCTGTTCTTAAGATTTGTATTGGGCTTTTAATTGTCTCAAGTTTAAGTTTATAACGTCCATGAGTACGGCCCATATATTAGCTTTAATTAAGACAACGTTAAAACCCGCGCAATTAAAAATAATTTTAATATATTATCGTTTATAAAAACTTTCCAAAAATAAAAGTTTTTAAGAAAATATTTAAACATACAACATATTGATGAAAAAATCTTAAATATCCACAAGTATTATTGTTATCCTAATTTATAAATCACAAACCCAAATCTACAATATTTTTCAAGAAAATGAAAATTTTTCAAAAATATCAGTTTTTAAGAAAATTATTTAAAAATACAAAATATTGATGAAAAAATCTTAAAGAATACTCATCTATCCACAAATATTCTTATTATCCTAATTTATAAATCACAATCCCAAATCTACAATATTTCTCAAGAAAATAAAAACTTTCCAAAAATAGCAGTTTTAAAGAAAATTATTTAAAAATACAAAATTTTGATGAAAAATTCTTAAAGAATACTCATCTATCCACAAATATTCTTATTATCCTAATTTATAAATCACAATCCCAAATCTACAATATTTCTCAAGAAAATAAAAACTTTCCAAAAATAGCAGTTTTAAAGAAAATTATTTAAAAATACAAAATTTTGATGAAAAATTCTTAAAGAATACTCATCTATCCACAAGTACTCTTGTTATCCTAATTTATAAATCACAATCCCAAATCTACAATATTTCTCAAGAAAATGAAAACTTTCTAAAAATATCAATTTTTAAGAAAATTATTTAAAAATACAACCTATTGATGAAAAATTCTTAAAGAATACTCATCTATCCACAAATATTCTTGTTATCCTAATTTAAAAATCACAATCACAAATCTACAATATTTCTCAAGAAAATGAAAACTTTCCAAAATAGCAGTTTTTAAGAAAATTATTTAAAAATGCAAAATATTGATGAAAAATTCTTAAAAAATACTCATCTATCCACAAATATTCTTGTTATCCTAATTTATAAATCACAATCCCAAATCAACAATATTTCTCAAGAAAATGAAAACTTTTCAAAAATAGCAGTTTTTAAGAAAATTATTTAAAAATACAAAATTTTGATGAAAAATTCTTTAAGAATACCCATCTATCCACAAATATTTTTGTTATCCTAATTTATAAATCACAATCCCAAATCTACAATATTTCTCAAGAAAATGAAAACTTTCTAAAAATATCAGTTTTTAAGAAAATTATTTAAAAATACAACCTATTGATGAAAAATTCTTAAAGAATACTCATCTATCCACAAATATTCTTGTTATCCTAATTTATAAATCACAATCCCAAATCACAATATTTTTCAAGAAAATGAAAACTTTCCAAAAATAGCAGTTTTTAAAACAATTATTTAAAAATAGAAAATATTGATGAAAAATTCTTAAAGAATACCCATCTATCCACAAATATTCTTGTTATCCTAATTTATAAATCACAATCCCAAATCTACAATATTTTTCAAGAAAATCAAAACTTTCCAAAAATAGCAGTTTTTAAAAAAATTATTTAAAAATACAAAATATTGATGAAAAATTCTTAAAGAATACTCATCTATCCACAAATATTCTTGTTATCTTAATTTATAAATCACAATCCCAAATCTACTATATTTCTCAAGAAAATGAAAACTTTCCAAAAATAGCAGTTTTAAAGAGAATTATTTAAAAATACAAAATTTTGATGAAAAATTCTTAAAGAATACTCATCTATCCACAAGTATTCTTGTTATCCTAATTTATAAATCACAATCCCAAATCTACAATATTTTTCAAGAAAATGAAAACTTTCCAAAAATATCAGTTTTTAAGAAAATTATTTAAAAATACAATCTATTGATGAAAAATTCTTAAAGAATACTCATCTATCCACAAATATTCTTGTTATCCTAATTTATAAATCACAATCCCAAATCTACAATATTTCTCAAGAAAATGAAAACTTTCCAAAATAGCAGTTTTTAAGAAAATTATTTAAAAATGCAAAATATTGATGAAAAATTCTTAAAGAATACTCATCTATCCACAAATATTCTTGTTATCCTAATTTATAAATCACAATCCCAAATCAACAATATTTCTCAAGAAAATGAAAACTTTTCAAAAATAGCAGTTTTTAAGAAAATTATTTAAAAATACAAAATTTTGATGAAAAATTCTTTAAGAATACCCATCTATCCACAAATATTTTTGTTATCCTAATTTATAAATCACAATCCCAAATCTACAATATTTCTCAAGAAAATGAAAACTTTCCAAAAATAGCAGTTTTTAAGAAAATTATTTAAAAATACAACCTATTGATGAAAAATTCTTAAAGAATACTCATCTATCCACAAATATTCTTGTTATCCTAATTTATAAATCACAATCCCAAATCACAATATTTTTCAAGAAAATGAAAACTTTCCAAAAATAGCAGTTTTTAAAACAACTATTTAAAAATAGAAAATATTGATGAAAAATTCTTAAAGAATACCTATCTATCCACAAATATTCTTGTTATCCTAATTTATAAATCACAATCCCAAATCTACAATATTTTTCAAGAAAATCAAAACTTTCCAAAAATAGCAGTTTTTAAAAAAATTATTTAAAAATACAAAATATTGATGAAAAATTCTTAAAGAATACTCATCTATCCACAAATATTCTTGCTATCTTAATTTATAAATCACAATCCCAAATCTACAATATTTCTCAAGAAAATGAAAACTTTCCAAAAATAGCAGTTTTAAAGAGAATTATTTAAAAATACAAAATTTTGATGAAAAATTCTTAAAGAATACTCATCTATCCACAAGTATTCTTGTTATCCTAATTTATAAATCACAATCCCAAATCTACAATATTTCTCAAGAAAATGAAAACTTTCCAAAAATATCAGTTTTTAAGAAAATTATTTAAAAATACAATCTATTGATGAAAAATTCTTAAAGAATACTCATCTATCCACAAATATTCTTGTTATCCTAATTTATAAATCACAATCCCAAATCTACAATATTTCTCAAGAAAATGAAAACTTTTCAAAAATAGCAGTTTTTAAGAAAATTATTTAAAAATACAAAATTTTGATGAAAAATTCTTTAAGAATACTCATCTATCCACAAATATTCTTGTTATCCTAATTTATAAATCACAATCCCAAATCTACAATATTTCTCAAGAAAATGAAAACTTTCCAAAAATAGCAGTTTTTAAGAAAATTATTTAAAAATACAACCTATTGATGAAAAATTCTTAAAGAATACTCATCTATCCACAAATATTCTTGTTATCCTAATTTATAAATCACAATCCCAAATCACTATATTTTTCAAGAAAATGAAAACTTTCCAAAAATAGCAGTTTTTAAATAAATTATTTAAAAATAAAAAATATTGCTGAAAAATTCTAAAAGAATACCATCTATCCACAAATATTCTTGTTATCCTAATTTATAAATCAAAATCCCAAATCTACAATATTTCTCAAGAAAATGAAAACTTTCCAAAAATAGCAGTTTTTAAGAAAATTATTTAAAAATACAAAATATTGATGAAAAATTCTTAAGGAATACTCATCTATCCACAAATATTCTTATTATCCTAATTTATAAATCACAATCCCAAATCTACAATATTTCTCAAGAAAATAAAAACTTTCCAAAAATAGCAGTTTTAAAGAAAATTATTTAAAAATACAAAATTTGATGAAAAATTCTTAAAGAATACTCATCTATCCACAAGTATTCTTGTTATCCTAATTTATAAATCACAATCCCAAATCTACAATATTTCTCAAGAAAATGAAAACTTTCCAAAAATAGCAGTTTTTATGAAAATTATTTAAAAATACAACTATTGATGAAAAATTCTTAAAGAATACTCATCTATCCACAAATATTCTTGTTATCCTAATTTATAAATCACAATCCCAAATCTACAATATTTCTCAAGAAAATGAAAACTTTCCAAAATAGCAGTTTTTAAGAAAATTATTTAAAAATACAAAATATTGATGAAAAATTCTTAAAGAATACTCATCTATCCACAAATATTCTTGTTATCCTAATTTATAAATCACAATCCCAAATCTACAATATTCTCAAGAAAATGAAAACTTTCCAAAATAGCAGTTTTTAAGAAAATTATTTAAAAATACAAAATATTGATGGAAAATTCTTAAAGAATACTCATCTATCCACAAATATTCTTGTTATCCTAATTTATAAATCACAATCCCAAATCTACAATATTTCTCAAGAAAATGAAAACTTTTCAAAAATAGCAGTTTTTAAGAAAATTATTTAAAAATACAAAATTTTGATGAAAAATTCTTAAAGAATACTCATCTATCCACAAGTATTCTTGTTATCCTAATTTATAAATCACAATCCCAAATCTACAATATTTCTCAAGAAAATGAAAACTTTCCAAAAATAGCAGTTTTTAAGAAAATTATTTAAAAATACAACCTATTGATGAAAAATTCTTAAAGAATACTCATCTATCCACAAATATTCTTGTTATCCTAATTTATAAATCACAATCCCAAATCTACAATATTTCTCAAGAAAATGAAAACTTTCCAAAAATAGCAGTTTTTAAGAAAATTATTTAAAAATACAATTTATTGATGAATAATTCTTAAAGAATACTCATCTATCCACAAATATTCTTGTTATCCTAATTTATAAATCACAATCCCAAATCTACAATATTTCTCAAGAAAATGAAAACTTTCCAAAAATAGCAGTTTTTAAGAAAATTATTTAAAAATACAGTCTATTGATGAAAAATTCTTAAAGAATACTCATCTATCCAAAAATATTCTTGTTATCCTAATTTATAAATAACAATCCCAAATCTACAATATTTCTCAAGAAAATGAAAACTTTCTCCAAAATAGTAGTTTTTAAGAAAATTATTTAAAAATACAACCTATTGATGAAAAATTCTTAAAAAATACTCATCTATCCACAAATATTCATGTTATCCTAATTTAAAAATCACAATCCCAAATCTACAATATTTCTCAAGAAAATGAAAACTTTTCAAAAATATCAGTTTTTTAAGAAAATTATTTAAAAATACAATATATTGATGAAAAATTCTTAAAGAATACTCATCTATCCACAAATATTCTTGTTATCCTAATTTATAAATCACAATCCCAAATCTACAATATTTCTCAAGAAAATGAAAACTTTCCAAAAATAGCAGTTTTTAAGAAAATTATTTAAAAATACAAAATTTGATGAAAAATTCTTAAAGAATACTCATCTATCCACAAATATTCTTGTTATCCTAATTTATAAATCACAATCCCAAATCTACAATATTTCTCAAGAAAATGAAAACTTTCCAAAAATAGCAGTTTTTAAGAAAATTATTTAAAAATACAACCTATTGATGAAAAATTCTTAAAGAATACTCATCTATCCACAAATATTCTTGTTATCCTAATTTATAAATCACAATCCCAAATCTACAATATTTTCAAGAAAATGAAAACTTTCCAAAAATAGCAGTTTTTAAATAAATTATTTAAAAATAAAAAATATTGCTGAAAAATTCTAAAAGAATACCCATCTATCCACAAATATTCTTGTTATCCTAATTTATAAATCAAAATCCCAAATCTACAATATTTCTCAAGAAAATGAAAACTTTCCAAAAATAGCAGTTTTTAAGAAAATTATTTAAAAATACAAAATATTGATGGAAAATTCTTAAAGAATACTCATCTATCCACAAATATTCTTATTATCCTAATTTATAAATCACAATCCCAAATCTACAATATTTCTCAAGAAAATGAAAACTTTCCAAAAATAGCAGTTTTAAAGAAAATTATTTAAAAATACAAAATATTGATGAAAAATTCTTAAAGAATACTCATATATCCACAAGTATTCTTGTTATCCTAATTTACAAATCACAATCCCAAATCTACAATATTTCTCAAGAAAATGAAAACCTTCCAAAAACAGCAGTTTTTAAGAAAATTATTTAAGAGTACAAAATATTGATGAAAAATTCTTAAAGAGTACTCTTATATCCACAAGTATTCTTGTTATCCTAATTTATAAATCAGAATCCCAAATCTACAATATTTCTCAAGAAAATGAAAACTTTCCAAAAATAGCAGTTTTTAAGAAAATTATTTAAAAATACAAAATATTGATGAAAAATTCTTAAAGAATACTCATCTATCCACAAATATTCTTGTTATCCTAATTTATAAATCACAATCCCAAATCTACAATATTTCTCAAGAAAATGAAAACTTTCCAAAATAGCAGTTTTTAAGAAAATTATTTAAAAATACAAATATTGATGAAAAATTCTTAAAGAATACTCATCTATCCACAATATTCTTGTTATCCTAATTTATAAATCACAATCCCAAATCTACAATATTTCTCAAGAAAATGAAAACTTTCAAAAATAGCAGTTTTTAAGAAAATTATTTAAAAATACAAAATATTGATGAAAAATTCTTAAAGAATACTCATCTATCCACAAATATTTTGTTATCCTAATTTATAAATCACAATCCCAAATCTACAATATTTCTCAAGAAAATGAAAACTTTCCAAAAATAGCAGTTTTAAGAAAATTATTTAAAAATACAACCTATTGATGAAAAATTCTTAAAGAATACTCATCTATCCACAAATATTCTTGTTATCCTAATTTATAAATCACAATCCCAAATCTACAATATTTTTCAAGAAAATGAAAACTTTCCAAAAATAGCAGTTTTTAAAAAATTATTTAAAAATAAAAATATTGATGAAAAATTCTTAAAGAATACTCATCTATCCACAAATATTCTTGTTATCCTAATTTATAAATCAAATCCCAAATCTACAATATTTCTCAAGAAAATGAAAACTTTCCAAAAATAGCAGTTTTTAAGAAAATTATTTAAAAATACAAAATATTGATGAAAATTCTTAAAGAATACTCATCTATCCACAAATATTCTTGTTATCCTAATTTATAAATCACAATCCCAAATCTACAATATTTCTCAAGAAAATGAAAACTTTCCAAAATAGCAGTTTTTAAGAAAATTATTTAAAAATGCAAAATATTGATGAAAAATTCTTAAAGAATACTCATCTATCCACAAATATTCTTGTTATCCTAATTTATAAATCACAATCCCAAATCTACAATATTTCTCAAGAAAATGAAAACTTTCCAAAATAGCAGTTTTTAAGAAAATTATTTAAAAATGCAAAATATTGATGAAAAATTCTTAAAGAATACTCATCTATCCACAAATATTCTTGTTATCCTAATTTATAAATCACAATCCCAAATCTACAATATTTCTCAAGAAAATGAAAACTTTCCAAAAATAGCAGTTTTTAAGAAAATTATTTAAAAATACAAATATTGATGAAAAATTCTTAAAGAATACTCATCTATCCACAAATATTCTTGTTATCCTAATTTATAAATCACAATCCCAAATCTACAATATTTTCAAGAAAATGAAAACTTTCCAAAAATAGCAGTTTTTAAGAAAATTATTTAAAATACAAAATATTGATGAAAAATTCTTAAAGAATACTCATCTATCCACAAATATTCTTGTTATCCTAATTTATAAATCACAATCCCAAATCTACAATATTTCTCAAGAAAATGAAAACTTTCCAAAAATAGCAGTTTTAAAAAAATTATTAAAAATACAAAATATTGATGAAAAATTCTTAAAGAACACTCATCTATCCACAAATATTTTTGTTATCCTAATTTATAAATCAGAATCCCAAATCTACAATATTTCTCAAGAAAATGAAAACTTTCCAAAAATAGCAGTCTTTAAGAAAATTATTTAAAAATACAACCTATTGATAAACAATTCTTAAAAAATAATCATCTGTCTACAAATATTCTTGTTATCCTAATTTATAAATCACAATCCCAAATCTACAATATTTCTCAAGAAAATGAAAACTTTCCAAAAATAGCAGTTTTTAAGAAAATTATTTAAAAATACAACCTATTGATGAAAAATTCTTAAAGAATACTCATCTATCCACAAGTATTCTTGTTATCCTAATTTATAAATCACAAACCCAAATCTACAATATTTCTCAAAAAAATGAAAACTTTCCAAAAATAGCAGTTTATAAGAAAATTATTTAAAAATACAATTTATTAATGAATAATTCTTAAAGAACACCCATCTATCCACAAATATTCTTGTTATCCTAATTTATAAATCAGAATCCCAAATCTACAATATTTCTCAAGAAAATGAAAACTTTCCAAAAATAGCAGTTTTTAAGAAAATTATTTAAAAATACAAATATTGATGAAAAATTCTTAAAGAATACTCATCTATCCACAAATATTCTTGTTATCCTAATTTATAAATCACAATCCCAAATCTACAATATTTCTCAAGAAAATGAAAACTTTCCAAAAATAGCAGTTTTTAAAAAATTATTTAAAAATAAAATATTGATGAAAAATTCTAAAGAATACTCATCTATCCACAAATATTCTTGTTATCCTAATTTATAAATCACAATCCCAAATCTACAATATTTCTCAAGAAAATGAAAACTTTCCAAAAATAGCAGTTTTTAAGAAAATTATTTAAAAATACAAAATATTGATGAAAAATTCTTAAAGAATACTCATCTATCCACAAATATTCTTGTTATCCTAATTTATAAATCACAATCCCAAATCTACAATATTTCTCAAGAAAATGAAAACTTTCCAAAAATAGCAGTTTTTAAGAAAATTATTTAAAAATACAAATATTGATGAAAAATTCTTAAAGAATACTCATCTATCCACAATATTCTTGTTATCCTAATTTATAAATCACAATCCCAAATCTACAATATTTCTCAAGAAAATGAAAACTTTCCAAAAATAGCAGTTTTTAAGAAAATTATTTAAAAATACAAAATATTGATGAAAATTCTTAAAGAATACTCATCTATCCACAAATATTCTTGTTATCCTAATTTATAAATCACAATCCCAAATCTACAATATTTCTCAAGAAAATGAAAACTTTCCAAAAATAGCAGTTTTTAAGAAAATTATTTAAAAATACAAATATTGATGAAAAATTTCTTAAAGAATACTCATCTATCCACAAATATTCTTGTTATCCTAATTTATAAATCACAATCCAAATCTACAATATTTCTCAAGAAAATGAAAACTTTCCAAAAATAGCAGTTTTTAAGAAAATTATTTAAAAATACAAATATTGATGAAAATTCTTTAAGAATACTCATCTATCCACAAATATTCTTGTTATCCTAATTTATAAATCACAATCCCAAATCTACAATATTTCTCAAGAAAATGAAAACTTTCCAAAAATAGCAGTTTTTAAGAAAATTATTTAAAAATACAACCTATTGATGAAAAATTCTTAAAGAATACTCATCTATCCACAAATATTCTTGTTATCCTAATTTATAATCACAAATCCCAAATCTACAATATTTCTCAAGAAAATGAAAACTTTCCAAAAATAGCAGTTTTTAAAAAATTATTTAAAAATACAAATATTGATGAAAAATTCTTAAAGAATACTCATCTATCCACAAATATTCTTGTTATCCTAATTTATAAATCAAAATCTCAAATTTAAAATATTTCTCAAGAAAATGAAAAGTTTCCAAAAATAGCAGTTTTTAAGAAAATTATTTAAAAATACAAAATATCGATGAAAAATTCTTAAAGAATACTCATCTATCCACAAATATTCTTGTTATCCTAATTTATAAATCACAATCCCAAATCTACAATATTTCTCAAGAAAATGAAAACTTTCCAAAAATAGCAGTTTTTAAGAAAATTATTTAAAAATACAAAATTTGATGAAAAATTCTTAAAGAATACTCATCTATCCACAAATATTCTTGTTATCCTAATTTATAAATCACAATCCCAATCTACAATATTTCTCAAGAAAATGAAAACTTTCCAAAAATAGCAGTTTTTAAGAAAATTATTTAAAATACAAAATATTGATGAAAATTCTTAAAGAATACTCATCTATCCACAAATATTCTTGTTATCCTAATTTATAAATCACAATCCCAATCTACAATATTTCTCAAGAAAATGAAAACTTTCCAAAAATAGCAGTTTTTAAGAAAATTATTTAAAAATACAAAATATTGATGAAAAATTCTTAAAGAATACTCATATATCCACAAGTATTCTTGTTATCCTAATTTACAAATCACAATCCCAAATCTACAATATTTCTCAAGAAAATGAAAACCTTCCAAAAACAGCAGTTTTTAAGAAAATTATTTAAGAGTACAAAATATTGATGAAAAATTCTTAAAGAGTACTCTTATATCCACAAGTATTCTTGTTATCCTAATTATAAATCACAATTCCAAATCTACAATATTTCTCAAGAAAATGAAAACTTTCCAAAAATACCAGTTTTTAAGAATATTATTTAAAAATACAAATCTTGATGAAAAATTCATAAAGAATACTCATCTATCCACAAATATTCTTGTTATCCTAATTTACAAATCACAATCCTAAATCTACAATATTTCTCAAGAAAATGAAAATCTTCCAAAAACAGCAGTTTTAAGAAAATTATTTAAAAATACAAAATATTGATGAAAAATTCTTAAAGAATACTCATATATCCACAAGTATTCTTGTTATCCTAATTTATAAATCACAATCCCAAATCTACAATATTTCTCAAGAAAATGAAAACTTTCCAAAAATAGCAGTCTTTAAGAAAATTATTTAAAAATACAAAATATTGATGAAAAATTCTTAAAGAATACTCATCTATCCACAATATTCTTGTTATCCTAATTTATAAATCACAATCCCAAATCTACAATATTTCTCAAGAAAATGAAAACTTTCCAAAATAGCAGTTTTTAAGAAAATTATTTAAAATACAACATATTGATGAAAAATTCTTAAAGAATACTCATCTATCCACAAATATTCTTGTTATCCTAATTTATAAATCACAATCCAAATCTACAATATTTCTCAAGAAAATGAAAACTTTCCAAAAATAGCAGTTTTTAAGAAAATTTATTTAAAAATACAAAATATTGATGAAAAATTCTTAAAG
Source organism: Brassica rapa (assembly GCF_000309985.2). Lineage (NCBI taxonomy): Eukaryota > Viridiplantae > Streptophyta > Magnoliopsida > Brassicales > Brassicaceae > Brassica > Brassica rapa. The sequence continues at coordinate 25,138,118 of NC_024796.2, forward strand.
AATACTCATCTATCCACAAATATTCTTGTTATCCTAATTTAAAATCAAAATCCCAAATCTACAATATTTCTCAAGAAAATGAAAACTTTCCAAAATAGCAGTTTTTAAGAAAATTATTTAAAAACAAAATATTGATGAAAATTTCTTAAAGAATACTCATCTATCCACAAATATTCTTGTTATCCTAATTATAAATCACAATCCCAAATCTACAATATTTCTCAAGAAAATGAAAACTTTCCAAAAATAGCAGTTTTTAAAGAAATATTTAAAAATACAAAATATTGATGAAAATTCTTAAAGAATACTCATCTATCCACAAATATTCTTGTTATCCTAATTTATAAATCACAATCCCAAATCTACAATATTTCTCAAGAAAATGAAAACTTTCCAAAAATAGCAGTTTTTAAGAAAATTATTTAAATACAACTATTGATGAAAAATTCTTAAAGAATACTCATCTATCCACAAATATTCTTGTTATCCTAATTTATAAATCACAATCCCAAATCTACAATATTTCTCAAGAAAATGAAAACTTTCCAAAATAGCAGTTTTTAAGAAAATTATTTAAAAATACAAATATTGATGAAAAATTCTTAAAGAATACTCATCTATCCACAAATATTCTTGTTATCCTAATTTTAAATCACAATCCCAAATCTACAATATTTCTCAAGAAAATGAAAACTTTCCAAAATAGCAGTTTTTAAGAAAATTATTTAAAAATACAAATATTGATGAAAAATTCTTAAGAATACTCATCTATCCACAAATATTCTTGTTATCCTAATTATAAATCACAATCCCAAATCTACAATATTTCTCAAGAAAATGAAAACTTTCCAAAAAGCAGTTTTAAAGAAATTATTTAAAAATACAAAATATTGATGAAAAATTCTTAAAGAATACTCATCTATCCACAAATATTCTTGTTATCCTAATTTATAAATCACAATCCCAAATCTACAATATTTCTCAAGAAAATGAAAACTTTCCAAAAATAGCAGTTTTTAAGAAAATATTTAAAAATACAACTATTGATGAAAAATTCTTAAAGAATACTCATCTATCCACAAATATTCTTGTTATCCTAATTTATAAATCACAATCCCAAATCTACAATATTTTTCAAGAAAATGAAAACTTTCCAAAATAGCAGTTTTTAAGAAAATTATTTAAAAAACAAAATATTGATGAAAAATCTTAAAGAATACTCATCTATCCACAAATATTCTTGTTATCCTAATTTATAAATCACAATCCCAAATCTACAATATTTCTCAAGAAAATGAAAACTTTCCAAAAATAGCAGTTTTTAAGAAATTATTTAAAATACAACAAAATTTGATGAAAAATTCTTAAAGAATACTCATCTATCCACAAAATATTTTGTTATCCTAATTTATAAATCACAATCCCAAATCTACATATTTCTCAAGAAAATGAAAACTTTCCAAAAATAGCAGTTTTTAAGAAATTATTTAAAAATACAACCTATTGATGAAAAATTCTTAAAGAATACTCATCTATCCACAAATATTCTTGTTATCCTAATTTATAAATCACAATCCCAAATCTACAATATTTCTCAAGAAAATGAAAACTTTCCAAAAATAGCAGTTTTTAAAAAATTATTTAAAAATAAAATATTGATGAAAAATTCTTAAAGAATACTCATCTATCCACAAATATTCTTGTTATCCTAATTTATAAATCACAATCCCAATCTACAATATTTCTCAAGAAAATGAAAACTTTCCAAAAATAGCAGTTTTTAAGAAAATTATTTAAAAATACAAAATATTGATGCAAATTTCTTAAAGAATACTCATCTATCCACAAGTATTCTTGTTATCCTAATTTACAAATCACAATCCAAAATCTACAATATTTCTCAAGAAAATGAAAACTTTCCAAAAATTGCAGTTTTAAGAAAAATATTTAAAAATACAACATATTGATGAAAAATTCTTAAAGAATACTCATCTATTCACAAATATTCTTGTTATCCTAATTTATAAATCACAATCTCAAATCTACAATATTTCTCAAGATAATAAAAACTTTCTAAAAATAGCAGTTTTTAAGAAAATTATTTAAAAATACAACCTATTGATAAAAAATTCTTACAAAATATTCATCTATCCAAAAACACTCTTGTTATCCTAATTTATAAATCACAATCCCAAATCTACAATATTTCTCAAGAAAATGAACTTTCCAAAAATAGCAGTTTTTAAGAAAATTATTTAAAAATACAAAATATTGATGAAAAATTCTTAAAGAATACTCATCTATCCACAAATATTCTTGTTATCCTAATTTATAAATCAAAATCCCAAATCTACAATATTTCTCAAGAAAATGAAAACTTTCCAAAAACAGCAGTTTTAAGAAAATTATTTAAAAATACAAAATATTGATGAAAGATTCTTAAAGAATACTCATCTATCCACAAGTATTCTTGTTATCCTAATTTATAAATCACAATCACAAATCTACAATATTTCTCAAGAAAATGAAAACTTTTCAAAAATAGCAGTTTTGAAGAAAATTATTTAAAATAATAAATATTGATGAAAATTTCTTATAGAATACTCATCTATCCGCAAATATTCTTGTTATCCAAATTTATAAATCACAATCCCAAATCTACAATATTTCTCAAGAAAATGAAAACTTTCCAAAAATAGCAGTTTTTAAGAAAATTATTTAAAAATACAAAATACTGATGAAAAATTCTTAAAGAATACTCATCTATCCAAAAATATTCTTGTTATCCTAATTTATAAATCACAATTCCAGATCTACAATATTTCTCAAGAAAATGAAAACTTTCAAAAATAGCAGTTTTAAGAAAATTATTTAAAAATACAAAATATTGATGAAAAATTCTTAAAGAATACTCATCTATCCACAAATATTCTTGTTATCCTAATTTACAAATCACAATCCCAAATCTACAATATTTTTCAAGAAAATGAAAACATTCCAAAAATAGCAGTTTTTAAGAAAATTATTTAAAAATACAAAATATTGATGAAAAATTCTTAAAGAATACTCATCTATCCACAAATATTCTTGTTATCCTAATTTATAAATCACAATCCCAAATCTACAATATTTCTCAAGAAAATGAAAACTTTCCAAAAATAGCAGTTTTTAAGAAAATTATTTAAAAATACAAAATATTGATGAAAAATTCTTAAAGAATACTCATCTATCCAAATATTCTTGTTATCCTAATTTATAAATCACAATCCCAAATCTACAATATTTCTCAAGAAAATGAAAACTTTCCAAAAATAGCAGTTTTTAAGAAAATTATTTTAAAAATACAAAATATTGATGAAAATTTCTTAAAGAATACTCATCTATCCACAAGTATTCTTGTTATCCTAATTACAAATCACAATCAATCCAAATCTACAATATTTCTCAAGAAAATGAAAACTTTCCAAAAAATAGCAGTTTTTAAGAAAATTATTTAAAAATACAAAATATTGATGAAAAATTCTTAAAGAATACTCATCTATCCACAAATATTCTTTATCCTAATTTATAAATCACAATCCCATCTACAATATTTCTCAAGAAAATGAAAACTTTCCAAAAATAGCAGTTTTTAAGAAAATTATTTAAAAATACAAATATTGATGAAAAATTCTTAAAGAATACTCATCTATCCACAAATATTCTTGTTATCCTAATTTATAAATCACAATCCCAAATCTACAATATTTCTCAAGAAAATGAAAACTTTCCAAAAATAGCAGTTTTAAAAAATTATTTAAAAATACAAAATATTGATGAAAAATTCTTAAAGAATACTCATCTATCCACAAATATTCTTGTTATCCTAATTTAAAATCACAATCCCAAATCTACAATATTTCTCAAGAAAATGAAAACTTTCCAAAAATAGCAGTTTTAAGAAAATTATTTAAAAATAAAAATATTGATGAAAAATTCTTAAAGAATACTCATCTATCCACAAGTATTCTTGTTATCCTAATTTATAAATCACAATCCCAAATCTACAATATTTCTCAAGAAAATGAAAACTTTCAAAAATAGCAGTTTTAAGAAAATTATTTAAATACAAAATATTGATGAAAAATTCTTAAAGAATACTCATCTATCCACAAATATTCTTGTTATCCTAATTTATAAATCACAATCCCAAATCTACAATATTCTCAAGAAAATGAAAACTTTCCAAAAATAGCAGTTTTTAAGAAAATTATTTAAAAATACAAAATATTGATGAAAAATTCTTAAAGAATACTCCTATCCACAAATATTTTGTTATCCTAATTTATAAATCACAATCCCAAATCTACAATATTTCTCAAGAAAATGAAAACTTTCCAAAAATAGCAGTTTTTAAGAAAATTATTTAAAATAAAAAATATTGATGAAAAATTCTTAAAGAACTCATCTATCCACAAATATTCTTGTTATCCTAATTTATAAATCACAATCCCAAATCTACAATATTTTCAAGAAAATGAAAACTTTCCAAAAATAGCAGTTTTTAAGAAAATTATTTAAAAATAATATTGATGAAAATTCTTAAAGAATACTCATCTATCCACAAATATTCTTGTTATCCTAATTTATAAATCACAATCCCAAATCTACAATATTTCTCAAGAAAATGAAAAACTTTCCAAAATAGCAGTTTTAAGAAAATTATTTAAAAATACAAAATATTGATGAAAAATTCTTAAAGAATACTCATCTATCCACAAATATTCTTGTTATCCTAATTTATAAATCACAATCCAAATCTACAATATTTCTCAAGAAAAATGAAAACTTTCCAAAAATAGCAGTTTTAAGAAAATTATTAAAAATACAAAAAATATTGATGAAAATTCTTAAAGAATACTCATCTATCCACAAATATTCTTGTTATCCTAATTTATAAATCACAATCCCAAATCTACAATATTTCTCAAGAAAATGAAACTTTCCAAAAAAAGTTTTTAAGAAAATTATTTAAAAATACAAATATTGATGAAAAATTCTTAAAGAATACTCATCTATCCACAAATATTCTTGTTATCCTAATTTATAAATCACAATCCCAATCTACAATATTTCTCAAGAAAATGAAAACTTTCCAAAAATAGCAGTTTTAAGAAAATTATTTAAAAACAAAAATATTGATGAAAAATTCTTAAAGAATACTCATCTATCCACAAGTATTCTGGTTATCCTAATTTATAAATCACAACCCAAATCTACAATATTTCTCAAGAAAATGAAAACTTTCCAAAAATAGCAGTTTTTAAGAAAATTATTTAAAAATACAAAATATTGATGAAAAATTCTTAAAGAATACTCATCTATCCACAAATATTCTTGTTATCCTAATTTATAAATCACAATCCCAAATCTACAATATTTCTCAAGAAAATGAAAACTTTCCAAAAATAGCAGTTTTTAGAAAATTATTTAAAAATACAAATATTGATGAAAAATTCTTAAAGAATACTCATCTATCCACAAATATTCTTGTTATCCTAATTTATAAATCACAATCCAAATCTACAATATTTCTCAAGAAAATGAAAACTTTCCAAAAAATAGCAGTTTTAAGAAAATTATTTAAAAAATACAAATATTGATGAAAATTCTTAAAGAATACTCATCTATCCACAAATATTCTTGTTATCCTAATTTATAAATCACAATCCCAAATCTACAATATTTCTCAAGAAAATGAAAACTTTCCAAAAATAGCAGTTTTTAGAAAATTATTTAAAAATACAAAATATTGATGAAAAATTCTTAAAGAATACTCATCTATCCACAAATATTCTTGTTATCATAATTTATAAATCACAATCCCAAATCTACAATATTTCTCAAGAAAATGAAAACTTTCCAAAAATAGCAGTTTTTAAGAAAATTATTTAAAAATACAAAATATTGATGAAAATTTCTTAAAGAATACTCATCTATCCGCAAATATTCTTGTTATCCTAATTTATAAATCACAATCCCAAATCTACAATATTTGTCAAGAAAATGAAAACTTTCCAAAAATAGCAGTTTTTAAGAAAATTATTTGAAAATACAAAATACTGATGAAAAATTCTTAAAGAATACTCATCTATCCACAAGTATTCCTGTTATCCTAATTTACAAATCACAATCCCAAATCTACAATATTTCTCAAGAAAATTAAAACTTTCCAAAAATAGCAGTTTTAAAGAAAATTATTTAAGAATACAAAATATTGATGAAAGATTCTTAAAAAATACTCATCTATCCACAAGTATTCTTGTTATCCTAATTTACAAATCACAATCCCAAATCTACAATATTTCTCAAGAAAATGAAAACTTTCCAAAAATAGCAGTTTTGAAGAAAATTATTTAAAAATATAAAATATTGATGAAAATTTCTTAAAGAATACTCATCTATCCGCAAATATTCTTGTTATCCTAATTTACAAATCACAATCCCAAATCTACAA